>NW_027184085.1:30408108-30734536 GCF_041296385.1 Aphelocoma coerulescens
TGAAAATATGTCAGTATAGACTCTTTATAGAAACAAGGTAAAGCTGTCCAAACCTTCTAGGACAGTAGGACTACAATATGTGAATTTAAACTGCTAAGCTACAAGCCCCACATCCCATGAGAAATTAATGACTATGAACATTAACGAGCATTTCTGGAAACTTCAAATAATTAAAAAAATACCAAACCTACAGCAAACCAACCCAAAGTACCAGTCTTCCAGTTTATGTATACTAGAAATATAAAGTACTGAAACAGGCACCCTAATTCTGGTGTCGTTTATAATTCAGATTTCAACAGCAAAATAGATTTCACTTTATTTGGTCTTGGACTGAATTAAACTTGACAGACTGATGGTAGTTCTATGTAAATTCTTTGTTATATTGGGGCAATACAAGCCAATGTTCTGTTTAAAGACACTTTCATACCTTGTTGCCAATACCAATATCTTTACATAGTATGGCAAATTTTTATTTCACTATTTACATGTGACAAGTATTGTACTTTGGATGTGTCTTTAACAGCAGAAATTACTTACCTATTTGCAACTCCAGCTATACAAATCAAGAGAAACCTTGAAACAAAATAGGCAAGCAGATGAATTTTTTACTAAATGTATTGAAGGGGTAATGCCATCATCTGTGACTTCTAGTGCTGTAAGTTTGCTACATGGAGTATTTGTTACTGAATGGATGATTTTGAAAAGGTAGTCAGAAAAAGGTTTCAGTGAAAAAATTTTGTGTTTGTCCCAGCTCTCAGCTTTGGAGCGGTAACATTATTTCAATGTGTGGCGTACATATTTGTAAACTCACTTGTCAGTCTTAGGAAGGTCACAGTAAAAGTCTTGTTTGTAGAATGTGAAGAAGGTGACCATGACTAAATTAAACAGTACCAGGGCTGGTAAGGTTTAAAATTTTTACCTTTTTTTTTATAAAATATGTTGCTGCACTATAAAATACCGTATTTTGAAAAAATAATAACATTTCTCAATGTAAAGACCTTATTTCTAAAATACTTAAAATTTCAAGAAGATTGTACTGCAAATTTTTATAATCTGCTTGAGAAATAATTCCTTCCATCTGGGCCTATTCTTTTTGTAACATGAGTTTCAATATGTTGGATGAACAATATCAGCCTATAAATAGTACTATTCTGTTTGTTTCATGTTAACCATGTAGGGCAATATGCATCACATATACGTGGAACTTGGCAAGAGATACTTCAATGGTTTTACAGAAATTTTTAAGATTAAGTAAAACTGCATGTTTTAAGCCAGCACTAAATCAAGTTTTTAGAAATAGAATGAAAGTAAATACAGATTTTCAACAGCTTAAAATTTAATATTGTAGAGGGCTTTCTCCTGAAGGCCTCCAAGGGCTGGGATTGCACAGATTTCTCAGTACTCCCTTCCAGTGCTGCATTATCACCCTCATGAAATTTTTTTCCCCATAATGTCCAGATTAACATTGCAAGAAAAAACTTGTGGCCACAGTACCTTTTCTTTTACCACTATCTAGAACAGTTCTGTTCCATTACCTTAACAACATCCTCTCAGTTTTTTGGAGATCTGTTGTTGTATTCTTCAACAGGTTAAACTAGTTCATTTTATTCTAAAACTCCTTTGACCTTAGTAGCTTCTATTGAGCATGCTCCAGATATTAGTGTTCTCCTTTGGATGTGAGTGGCATGCAGAACTGTGAGAAATGTTCTATGTTAGACCCTTTTGCACAGAGGACAGTAATTTCCTTAAATCTGTTTGCCACACTCCCTTTAGAGAAGATAGGTCTGTCTTCTGCTTTACTAAGCACGAAAGCACACTGGTGACTTGCACAGAATTCAGCATCCACAGGATCCACTGATCTTTTTCAGCAGGACTTGGGCAGATATTTCCCAGCCTGCCCTCAAGTATAAGCCTAATCTGGAGATTTCTTGTCTCCCTCTTGCAAAATTTCTCCCTCATACAACAGAAATTTTCTGGATTTTAATTCTGGCTTGGTCCTCAAGCGATTTCAGATCTCTTTGAATTGAAGTACTGACATTCAACATGCCAAATACTGCTCCTGAATTATAATCATAGATAAAGTTGCTGAGGGCACGTTCAGTCTTATCACCCATGCAGCTGATAAAGTTAATGCACAGTATCAGCCCCAGTGCCAAGGCACTTACTTTGATAATGACTTTCAAGCCCTTGATTAATTGCCTTTTAGATTAAGGGTCCAGACAATTTTCAGTGTAGCTAAGAATCCAGCCCATACCCCCTGTGCTTCCAAAACTGAATGCTGTGGGGAATTATGTCAGTAGCATTAATAAAGGTATATTTCATATTCTTGTTAATGAAGCTGGACATTTAATCATAGCAGGCATGCATGCTGATTAAGTGTGATTGCAGTGCTACTCTTTCTAATTAGCATCAAGTCTTGCATGTGTTTTTAAATACATTATTTCCCATGATCTTTTTCAGTAAAAAAGTAAGACTGCCTGGACTTTAGCTACCTAAATAAACCAAGGGTAGATGCTGTATCATTTTCTTCCATTTGTCAGATACCTCTCTCAACCACCATGACATTTTGTAATGAGTATGTCTATCTGTAAAACTTTCTGGTCTTGCAATCTGTAGTGGTTTGGTCCAAAATACCCATTACTGTTTAACTTCTGTGAGATAAGAATTAGGAGAAAAGCAAAGCAGGCACAAAACTTGAAAGAATATAAATAAGTTTATTAATAGACCTAAAAGAAGGAAAAAAAAAGAGGGGGAAAAAAAATCATACTACACCTTCAGAACACTTCTCCTCCCCCCACCTTCTTCTCTTCTCCCACTGACAATGAAAAAAGACAACCCTTGAAATGTTCAGTCTGTTTACCACTTCCATAATATCCTTGTTCAGTTCATTTAGGAAGAGGAGTCTCTCTTGCTCATACTATGGGGACATTACCACAACAAGACCGGGTTGGTTCTCTGCTTGCATCATGTGAGAGTCCCCTCCTATGACTTGCAGCTTTTCCCACAACTGCTTTCGAGGGTCCAGTCTTGAGCTTCTGGGGTAACATTTTAAGGTTGAGCCCTTCAAAAACAAAAGTTCTCTTCACCCATCTCTGGGAGCATTTCATCTCTAAGAATAGAGGCCCTTGTCCTTCCCTGGGAGCAAAGGGTCCTCCTCATCTTCATCTCTAGGACTATCTCTGGGAGCATCTCTAGGAACTGAGGTTTTCTCCTTTCCCAGCAAAAGTCCTCATCACTTCCATCTCTCCCTGTTCAAACTTCTCATGAAATTACAGCTGCGTCAGCATCTGTCTATCTCAGCGCCGGTGCTTTTGCTCACAAGTACAAGTTGAATGCTCCTCCCCCCATGCCTTCATGAAATTACAACGGGTACTCTGATACATCATAGCTTTACAACAGATTTTCAGCTTTAAGCATCTCCTCTTTCTCTTCCCTCAGGTTTTTAGCTCTGCACAGCACTAAAAGGGTTAATCTCACCTCAGCCTTGCAGCTGGAATTTCTCTTATCACTGTTGGTCACATGATCTTTGCCGGGCAGTGGCGCAGCTTTAGCTGAATCTTGGCTGCACTGGAGAGGGGGAGCCGGGCCACTCCGGGGGGGGTTCTGCGGGTGGAACAGGGCCCATCGGCTCCAGGATGGCCATGGCCCAGCCCAGCCCCCGTACAGGGCCTCACAGCCACCTGTCCCAGAGTCGGAAACAAGAGAGAGCTCTGCCCAGGGTTTGTCTGTTCTTAAGTGTGTATCACAGAGGTGGTCAGAATTTAAGTGGCTTGAAAAATTGTCCATACTCAAACTGGCCAGCTGATAGGTTCTGTCAGGTGATAGAGGAGCTGTAAGCACCCCTTTGCACGAATATCACTTCCGGGACTACGCTTTGCTAACCCATGACACAATCACATCACTGGTCTTTCAGCACCCTCAGATGAATTTCTTTTGTCTCATGAAATCTGGTAACCTCTAGCTTCCTTGGTAGACTCTTATTTGTTGCTCCCTGTTGGTGACTTCTTTCTCAAATCATGTTCATTCTTTTTTTCATCTGGAAAACCAAAGGATGTGTTTTACCTCTTTTTGTCAGCTCTCATGCCTCCAGAGTTGTTTATTTTAGAATAAACAGTATAGTATAAAGTAAGTATAAAAAGTCCTTCTAAGCAGTACAGATGAAGCCAAATAGTCAGGAGATGAAGTTCTGTAATAACTGAGGCATTGCTTACAGACAGAAAACAGTGAATATGAAGAGATTAGAAAAAAAATTTATTTAGTAATAAAAATGTTTTTTTTAAAAATGCACAAGAACTCATGTGCAGGACTTATGTTTCAGTATTCAGGTGCAAAAAGGGGCAAAGAGAGGCAATAAAACATACAGATGGAAAAATTTTGCTAGTACTTGAAAAATCTACATCAAAGTTTAGGAAAAAAAAGCTGTGTGAACTGTCACACTGTAAACCTATATTTTTAAATGAAATTTGAGTTTTCTGAAAAGAGAACAAAATATCCCTGTAAGAATCCCAATGAAATCCTGTGTTCATTTGCAGCAGTAGCTAAGAAAGGAGAAAACTCCAACCAAACAATAAAAAACCCCACCAACCAAAAGGACAGAAGATCAACAAAGTAGTTTTGTGAATAGCATATCCTAAAGAAATGAGTTTCCTGGAACTTTAGTGAATGATGTCCAGCTGCCAACAAATTTTCCTTGATTGCTTAATAATGTATCTGAGCTCACAGAAGACAAATAATTTTATTAACAAATTTTTGTTAACACTTGCTCTCTGTACTCTGCCTAGCAGTCCATTCATAAAATTGAAAGTACTGATATATATTTGTGTCCCATTAAATCTTTAACATCTTTGATTAACCTTTTTTTCAGTGACATGGACAGTGGGATTGAATGCACCCTCAGCAAGTTTTCTGATGACACCAAGCTGTGTAGTGCAGTCAACACACTGGAGGGCAGGGCTGCCATCCAAAGGGACCTTGATAAGCTTGAGAGATGGGCCTGTGTGAACCTCATGAAGTTCAGCAAGGCCAATTGCAGTTGGGGCAATCTGAAGCACAAGTACAGACAATACAGACTGGATAGAGAATTGAGTGAGAGGGAAAAGACTTGGGGATTGGTTGCTGAGAGGCTCAACATGACCCAGCAATGTGCACTCATAGCCCAGAAAGACAACTACAATCTGGGCTGTGCCAAAAGCAAAGTTGAAAGAGGTGATTTTCCCCGGCTACTCTGTTTTTGTGAGACTACACCCAGATTACTAAATCCAGCTCTGAGGCCCCCAGCATAAGAGAAATACAGACCTCTTAGAGAGAGTCCAGAGAAAGCCCAAGGAGCTGATCAGAGAGACGGAGCACTTCTGCTGTGAAGACAGGCTGAAACAATTGGGGTTATTCAGCCTGATAAAGAGCAGGCTTTGGGAAAACCTTACAGCACCTTCCAGTACATGAAGACATCTACTAGTGAACTGAGAGGGACTTTCGATGAGAACATGTAGTGATAGGAAAAGGGGCAACAGCTTTAAACTGAGAGAGAGTGTGTAGGTTTTGATTAGATAGTAGGAAATTCTGTACCATAGGAGTGGTGAAACACTGGAACATGTTACCCAGAGAATTCTTTTAAGTGGGAGTGGTGAAACACAGGTGCAGGTTGCCCAGAGAATTCATAGAAGTACCTTCCCTCAAGGTAGTCTCAAGGCTGGGCTGGATGGGATTTTGAGCAACCTATTCTAGTGGAAGGTGTCCCTGGCCCGTGGCACAGGGGTTAGAACTAAATGATCTTTAAGGTGCCTTCCAACCCAAACTGTTCTGTGATTCTGTGATTCCCACACATGACCAAAATCACTGCAGCCAAAGCAGAAGCCTGTGATATCTATAAATCAAATCTACTCTAATTAGGATGTACATAATATTGTTACTTTTTCTCAAACTTATTGTTCATGTTGCGTTCATGACCTATGTATCTGAAAGCAGTGTTATATTCTTTTGTTACACTGTCCTGAAATAACCAGGCACAATTTAAAAACATATTACTTAAATATGTGAGCAAGGTGACCACTCTAGGAGCAAAGAAAGATGGGTACAAGTGTACATCCAAGTAACAAAATATTGTTAGAAATTGCAGCAGATAAGGGACAAGGACCTGCCTTTAGGCAGAACTTCCTCCTGGATACAAAGAAGGATGACTGACAGAATCAAGAGGAAGCTAAGCAATAGTGTGAGTAGAAGATGGGATCCAAGTAGCAAAAATCCATAATGCATACAAAAGAAAGATGGAAAAGAAAGCCAGCCTATTCGGTCTGACTTCTCTTGCCAAAGAGCTTTAAGCTTGATTGTCGTGACCAGATTAAGGGGAGATCTCATCACAGACCATTACCACCTGTACTAACTTAATGCTATTGGTACATGGCACTGTATTCTTAAAACCAGAATATGAGTGTTAAGGACTGTTAATCTATATCAACAATTTAAACATCACTGAGCAGGGATTAGCAAATGCAGAGGGAGGCAGAAACAGCTGAATTGTCAAGTAGACAAGCAGCAAGAGCATGAAAACCCCTGTGGTGTGTTGACCTGGCCTACAGTCACGTAGTTTCTATGCGGTGGACTGACTCTGCCTGGGCACAAGGTGCTCACCAAATCAGCCTTAGCACTCCCCTCCTTGGTTGAACAGGGGAGAGAAATTAAGACAAAAAGCTCATAGGCTGAGCAAAGTCAGGGAGGGGTCAGTCACCATTTGCTGTCATAGGCGTAAGACCAAACCAGGGGCAATTAATTGCATTTAATAACAATCAAATCAGAGTACGATAATGAGAAATTAAAACAAATGTTATCTTCCGTGCATCCCATCCTTCTTCTTGGGCTGAACTTCGCTCTGAAATTCTCCACTTCCTCTCCAGCAGCAATGCAGAAGGATGGGGAGTGGAGGTTGTGGTCAGTTCATCACACATTGTCTCTGTTGCTTGTTCCTCCTCCCATCCTTCCCCTTCTCCAATGTAGGGTCTCTCCTGCAGAAGACAGTCCTCCATGAACTTTCTGAATGTGAGTCCTTCCAATGGGCTGCAGAATGTCTTCAGCATGGAGTGCAGTCCTTCAGGAACAGCCCCTTTCCTTTCATGGGATGCAGTCCTTCAGTAACAGCCTGTTCCAGTCCCCAGCGGGGTCACAATTCCTGTCAGAAAACTTGCTCCAGCATGGGCTCCTCTCTCCATGGAGTCACAGGTCCTGCCCAGAGCCTGCTCTAGCACAGGCTTCCAATGGGTCACAGCCTCTTCCAGGCACATCCACCTGCTCTTTGTGGGCTACAGGTGGATCTCTGTTCCAGCATGAGCCTGCATGGGCTGTAGGGGTGCAGTCTACCTCACCTTGGTCTTACCCACGGGCTGCAGGGAATTCTCTGCTTCTGCGCCTGGAGCACCTCCTCCCCTTCTGTGCTGATGCTGGTGTCTGCAGAGCTGTTTCTCTCACATATTCTCACTTCTCTGGCTGCACATAAGTTGTAGCCAGTAACTATTCCCTCCCTTCTTAGATATACTATCTCAGACATGCTACCGCTATTGCCAGTGGGCTCAGCCTTGACCAGAGGTGGGTCCATCTTGGAGCTGGCAGGCATTGGCACTGTCAGACAAAAGGAAAGCTTCTGTCATCATCTCATAGAAGCCATCATGTGACATTCCTACAAACAAAAATTTTCATGCAAACCCAATATATATTTGATAGCTCCTGTCTCCTGAGGAAAAGGGAGGAAATGGAAGGTGAGTACACTTAGGGATTGAGACGGCGAAAATTTAATAATTAAAACCTGCATATGCAAGCAAGGCAGAAGGAGGAATTCAGTCACTTCTTTCCATTGCAGGGATAGGCTTAGCCACTTCCAGGGAAGCATGATGTGAGCATGTGTAATGATTATTTCACAATAAAATTACAGTAACTGTGGACATCCCCCATGCCCTAACCAGGGACATCCCCCTCCTCCTTTACCTAAGGTTTAGTCTCTTTCCATATGGCAAATGTGGATCAGTTGTCTCGGCTATGTCTCTCTTTGAACCTCTTGCTCAAACCCAATCTACTCATTGTGGGAATGAGGAAAGCAGATTGGGAAAGAGAGAAAGCCTTGACACCATGGAAGCATTGTTAATAACAAAAGGATTATTACTAATATACTAAAGAAAGCATATATTTTATGTACTACTGGTAATATTTTAATGTATATCTTTTGCCTGTTTCTAAAAATTACATTTGGCTACACTACCTGCTTACTTCAAAAAAGCAACAGTTATAAATATATTTTATTCAAATGTTTTAGGTTGGAGTGACGAGATTTTATAACCTGAGTTTTGTGTAAGGAGTATGACAAAATGAACTTCAGCAATTTCTCAGAACCACAGAATCATTAAGTTGGAAGAGTCATTCAAGATCATCTAGTCCAAATGTCAACCCAGCACCACCATAATCACCCCTAAACCACACCCCCAAGTGCCACATCCAGATGGCTCTTGAATATTTCCAGAGACAGCTACTTCACCACTTGATAACTTACTCCAAAGTCTAAACACTCTTTCAGTGAAAAAGTGTTTTCTAACATCTAAGCTGTTGCAAGTTAATGCCATTTTGTCTTGTCCTTTCAAAACAAAAAGCAAACTAACCATGAAAACAAACTAGGCAAAGCAGTATCACCTTTATAAATACCAAGAAAAAATATACAGTTTAAATATTATAGATATATCTATCTATATCATATATATATATAAAATATCTATGTGAAAAAAGAAAATAGAAAGCTAAGTCTGTGATTCATCTCCTAAAATTAAGTCAAATTGTGCAAAAGAGAAGTGTTAATTTAATCCAAAAAAGACTACAATTTCTTTCCCATAGAGTGGTTATTATTTGGCAAACCATTTCATACAGTCATATAGTCTACTGACAGTCTACAGACAGGCCTAATTACAGACTTCCAAACAATTATTGTCCTCCAGAGATTGAAAAATATTGATACAAAATTTAATTAATTATTATTATTAATAATAATTGTAGTGGCAAAATCACTTAAAAGTTCGCTGTCTGCTTTATTCTCTCACCCTGAAGACCAAATGTTAAGCAATGAAATAGGTTTGGGTTTTCTCTATCTCCTTCTCTTCTGTCGTGAAAAGACAGCAGGCATTCTCAGGGCTGCCAGGTGTCATATACTGGGTTTGCTTCATTTAATGACTCCCCACAGTGTCACACCTGTCTACAGCCCAGCTTGTTTTAGTGTATCTTGTCACTTTCCTAATAAAAAGAAGTGTCTTTATGTTTCCAAAACAAAGTTCCTTATTAAAGTATTTCTAGAGATGCTGCAGATAGCACTCAGACTGAGTTGTTACATATGACCATCCCAAAAGGCTTCTCCTCTGAATTCTGTTCCTCTCTTCAACTTCCATGAAAATTTTCAAATTTTTTTGGTAACTTTTTCATTCTTTTAGAGTTTTCCCCTTAACTTATTTTTAATTTGTGATAGCAAGTGGTAATATTTTGGGAATTGAATTTTGAAGTATGGAACCTTGCAAGGAGGCCTGACTCTTATTGCAAGCCTTTTCTAGTCTGTTACTAAGTTTATCCAGTGAAATGGCTTACTGGAAACTGCAAATTCATCAGGTCTCAAATATTTCCTTCAAACCTTTGTATGAATAACTGCCTGTTCTGAGCTTCCCCTCCCCCTCCCAAAGACTCCTGCTCCTGCCATGTGCTCCAAGCTCCTTTGTTCTAAGCGGGGGCAAAACCAAATGTAACTCAGACTCTTCAGCAGTGTCCGATTGGCCGCTCACCCCGGGTCCGCCCCCAGTCCTCCCCTTTCCCCTTCTCCGAATAAAAGAGACGAACAAGGGAGGCCCCCACCCTCTCTTGGCTCTGCTACCCTTTCTGCGAGGATCTCTTGTTGTCTGTCCCATTTGAAAGCTTCTAACTGCGGGAAATTGAGCGGGCAGGGAGCTGTATTTCTCCCTCTTTGCTTCTGCTGATGGTATTTGCTTTGCAGCTGATACAGGTGCCGATTTTAGAGCTACTAAAATGCTGGATTGCCCGTGCCACCTCTCTGGGTTGCTCGAGGCTTTCTAAGGCATTAAACTACTAGCGCTAGCCACTAAAAAGCTGAAAAGATTCCTCCTCATCAACAAATAACTGGTTGGAAGGTGTTGGAAATGACTTCTGGAGTACTGTACAATGTTTCTGCTCAAACAGTGTTACCCAGGGCCTGTTTGTTCAAGACCAAGATCGGACAGCTTTTGAGTATTTCCAAGGACTCCCCAGCCTCTCTAATAAAACAATGCCAGTGCTTGGTCACACTCACTGTTAAAAGGTTTTGCCTTATACCTCCTCTGTTTCAGTTTGTGACCCTTTTATCTTGTCCTTTCATGGATTAGCTGAAAAGAGACCTAGAGCATGCTCACCTCATACTCACTCATACCCCTGCTCACATAGACCATACTTCATCAGGTTGTCTAAGAAAATCTTATGGGACACAGTGTTGAAAACCCTACTGTACTGTAGGCAGAAAATATTCATTGCTCTCACTTTGCCTACACGGCCAGCCGTAACAGAATGTTATCAGGTTAGTCAAGCATGACTTACCCTTGGTAAATCCATGTGACTAGTGTTTGATGTTTTCTTTGTCCTTCATGTGCCTCAAAATGTCTTCCATGATTAGTTGTTCCATCACATTCCCTGGGATTGAGGTTTATTGCCCTGTAGTTCCTTTGAACATCTCTCTTGAATTTGAAGTCAAAGTTCAGCTGGACTCCTGCCTGAATTCCTGCTGGAACTTTCCATTGCTAGGGATTTGAAAGCTGCAGACCAAATAGAATAAAATAATAATTAAAAAAAAAAAAAAAAAAAAGAAAAAAAAAAAAGAAAAGAAAACCTTTTTTGTAAAGCAGGTTTTACTGTTGTTATGTTGTATTTTTGGTTGTATTTTTGTTGCTTGGAATTTTGTGCATTTTGTTTCTTTTTTGTTGTCTTTAGTTTTGTAATTTATATTAATTTCTATATTTATATATAGAAATAGATATAATTATAAAAATAAATATATTAATATTAGTATTAATATTAATGTGTATATATAAATATTGTCGATTTATATATAATAATTACTTTTGTTTGTAATTTTGCTGTTGGAATGAGGAAATTTTCATTTTTTCTGTACACAATTTTCTTGGACTGTCTATGTACAGCTTCTGCATTTTCCTGACTTTATTTCCCCTATTTTACCTGTACGGGGTCAATTAATGAATGTAGTCTAAACTGCCTTCATTCTGGCCTTGTTGTTCTTGCTTTCTCAAGTGTATTTTTACTCTTTCAGTCTCTCTTTGTCACTGTGCTTCTCTTCTCTGTTTCATTTTTGTTGTTATCCCTAGCCTGTCATTAACAAATTCAATGGGTCTTCCATTATAAATAGGACTGCTCTCCTGTGTTGCTGCATTACACAGCCTTTTTGGTAGTTACCTTAGGTAGACTACCTAGGAGATTTATTTCCATGGACAGGAAACACACTATTTTTTCAGTTGTGTGACTCCTTCAATGGGTTGTGCTATGATCTCCAAGATATCACTTGGCATTAAGTGATTGAAACTGTTCAATAGTGCTCCTTCAAAAGAGCAGAACTACTTTATAAAACAAACTACTGGGTTTCAGGGAGGCCTTCTTAGGGAGTATCTTAACAAAACATCATCTACCAACAAAGGTATTAATTTATGATGAGTATGTAGTTCCTTGCATAAAAGATCAACATGAAATTAAATAGCCCAGACCTACTTCTTACAAACTTTTAATAGGATCTTACTGACATCTTTGGGGATATTAAGTGCTTTTTGTCCCTATCCTTCCCCACATACATTCTGTCTTGGACATCCAACTCATGTAACTTGTTGTTGTTGGTATATTTCTCATGCCTCAGTTCCTGGCATGTAGAGCGTGTATCCTTCTCATGATGTCACATATAAAATGTGATGTGATGACTTCCAACTCCCTTTCAAGCAATAACCTACTTTGCACTGAATGCTAACATCTTTCTGAGCCATGACGATTAAGTTCCTTACATTGTAAGGCCACTGTAGAAATATTATTTTTCATATTTTATAGTACCTTATTTTGCCTAGAAACTTTCTAAGTAGCTTGTCACTTGATACACAGGGGAATAGAAGACTTCAACTGAAAAACCATAGGCCTCTGTTTTAGATTGTTATTCCCCGCCCTCTTCTGTCACATGGAAAAAAGACTTCAATTTCAACCTTTTTTTGGTTATGTGTGCTTAAAAGTAATATATATTCTTACTAGTGCAGGTTCATGAGTTTCTGCACTTTGACTTTATGGTCCCAAATTGTAACTTCCTCGACAATTCCTTCTCTCGTAATAAGGATGTCAAGAGTTGTGGTTTGTAGTCTATGGCTTCCTCTAGTATATAGATCAGTTCATGTTGGATATCCATGGACATTCATACCTGTCAACTGGTTTAGCAAAACCTGTCAGAGCACTGGAGCTCATCTAATGAGTATTCCACAAGCCATTCTTAATGCTACACATAGCCGCACCTCTGTCCTGGGTACACCTGATTGTCTAGTTCCATCTCTGATGTGTACTCACTTCTTTAGTGCAGACAGTGTCAGTTATTGAAAACTCTCAGTTCGTAACGCATCTAATTTTTTTTCGTAACTTTTGATCATTGCATGTATGTAGTTTCTGCCTGTCTGTCATCACATATTCAACAGTCCACACCTGAAACTGGTACCAGTACTTTCTTAGGTGTTTTTCTTTTCTGCCCAGAATGTATATGGAATTTTTATCTGGAGCCTCTTATGTGTTTTGTTTGTGTGGCTGTTCATTTTTTAATCCAGTTCTGCTGCACTTGCTGATTCATTCTCATTCAGAGCACATTGTAGAACATATGCCTATGAATGATTAAAATTTGCATGACTTGTTATGGTTCTTTTGGGGAGTGGTTGAGAATGCTGGAAGGACAGGCTCATTTTTGCACTGAGCTCCAAATAAAGTCTTCCTGTCCCAACATACACAGGGACCTTCAGCCCCTATCAGTGACAAGACAAGGTGCAGTTGTTCTGAGAGACAGTTTAGCCAGACTGATGCTGAGCCAATAGAAGCAGACAAGGTGAAGAAGGGGGGAAAAACCAAAATAAGATGACAACAATAAAACTTGTCCAAGTCCCACAAGAAGACATAAAACATATTTCAAATTTAGTAAGTTTCTTAACACTGGAAAATTTTAACTGGAAGCAGGATTGTACATAGTGATGCATACGATTCACTGCAAGAATTAATTCCAGAAAGAAAAGAAAAATAATTAAACCCCAAAGTATTATGGAATTCAACAATTCTGAGGTTGTATTCAGAAGTACTCTTCCTTATTTATTGATTACAGATATAATAAAACAGGTTTTCTATTATTTCATAAACTATAGTAGAAAATATTCTCTTCAATACTTAGTGGTCTATGCAACTGGCTCAACTATGTTCATCAATGTAGCTGAGGAATGGTAGCAAAAATTAAGGGTATAATGTATTCTGCAAATATTTTTGCAAGTTAAATTATCTCTAATCAAAATAATAACCCCTGAATTCCATTAAATAAGTGCCTTTTTTTACTCAGTCATTTTAGCCTGAACTCCAGTAGGAAAAGTTAAATAAAACCTACAGTTTTCTCGATTTTTAAGTTCCTCGATTGTTTCTCTTTCCACATGTTAAAAGCAAGCTTTAGCTCATGAATGTTAGCAATTAGTTTGGTATTTCACTTCCCTTATTCTGATTCAGACAACATGTAAACAAGTTTAAAAGCCTCTTTTAGAATTTATTGTATAAACATTACACGCTACAACTAGTACAACTAGTACAGATCAAACCTCACTTCAAGTCATAAGTATGTTGAGAAGTTCACTTGAATTATGTGGTTGTTTAACCACTTTTAGTGTTTTAAGTTTGTAAAGCCTGATCTAGCTCCAGTTACCTCTGACTTATAAGTGTTTCTGAATACAGAAACATACTAAAAACACCAGAAGCCATACAAAAAGAAAGAGCTTATTCAAATACGTGAAAAAGCTGTGATTTAAAAGTGGAGCAATGCAATTTATAACACAAACATCCTTCTGTTAATCTCATTGAGCATTACAGGAAAACTTATATTTAAAATACTTTCCTTATAGAAAAACAATTCACTGTAATATAATTAATGTAACATAATTAATGGCACACATAAAGTTCTCAGTATGGATGTGAATGCTAAAAATATTGTGAAAAATGTTCTGCATAATGATTTGCTGTATATTTAGTAAAATTTCATTAGTGTGCATATATGCCAGCAGAATAATATTCATAATTAAGAGCCCTTAAGTACCTATAGACACAATCAACTGTGATGCCTATAGTGATTAAAGAGAAAAACTATGTTTAAGTAGTATTAAAAATTTGGCCAAAACAGCTGAAAGACACAAGGTTTGAAGTAGGAAGAACATATGAGAAGAACATTCTTCCTTGTGTCACTCTAAGAGTGCTGCAAATGTGCTTCCTAATAAAGAAATCTGGAAAAGATGGTGATCTAGCTGCCATTCTCCTTCATTCATAGTAAGTTATATCAAAAGCAGAAATTCAAATGTGCAGAAATATTTGCACTTAGACAAGAAACTCTAATGCAAGAAAACTCTATGACCAGTGTCCTTAGATGGACCTGAAACTTGAATTCTGAATCACATTATTATGCCTGGCACTATTTAATCCTAGTTGAATTACTAAAAAATGGAGAAGAAAATGCATTTTTGCATTACTTACAGTGTTTTTGTCTCTCAGTCCAGAAAGTCCATGATTCATTTTGATTCATGAATGTTACAGATACAATAGCTTAAACTGTGCATCTGTGTAACACAATTTTCATAACTTTCATTTGGAGTTTTCATAAAACAAGAAGGAGGAAAGGGATGGGATTAATTTCCAAAGTGCTTGTGCTGATTTTTAAGCCTTTGTTTTAGGTCTACATCCATTTATTAGTATGACTGATAGTTCATGCCATTCTCAAGTCTAGTAATTTAAATTCTCTACAGAGAACGGTAAAATTCCCTTCTTTACTGAATACTTCTGGGATTTCTTAAACAACAAGATCAGATGTCAGCCAAAACCTCCCAATATTTCTACTTTATATCTTCCTATTCTAATGGTAGTGCTAGTACTGGAGCTGTTGTCACAGGAGAATAATACCATAATGTCTTGGAAAGCCTCTGGCACTGTGCTCTGTGTAATGAATTTATAAAATAAATTACACCTTTTAAACTTGACTCATCAGGATATTGTATCAGATACACCTAATGTCAGCATTTTTTGCATGCTCTGATATCAATGTTAACATAATCATGTATCACAGATCACATATCCTATTCTTATTGCAAATGGAAAGGAAAATACTTTTGAAAACATATTTACAACAAAAACATGTATTAAAAACCAAAACAACATAAAATCAAAACAGAACATCTTCAGGAATGGCTGAAGATGAAATAAACTTTTGGAGTTACACAATCCACTTGTAGGTAATGTGGACTTTTTATATACAGAACATAAAAATGCGGGGGGTTTTAGAACCCTTGTGCATCTCTAATGAAGCAAGAATGGTATTATCAGGCTATTTTACAAGGCAATTATCCACTAGTGTTCTGGATAACATAAAATGCAAAATGCAGGTTATCCAGTATTTCAAATAAAGCATTGTGAGGTTTCTAACAGCATCATTATTAGCATTTTAAGGAAAGTCTTGGGTTTGGTTTTGTTTGTTTGTTTGTTTTAATAATGTTTTATAAAACAAGCAGTTACCAAAAGAAATGAATGGCAGATCATGTGAAAAGAAAAATCAGTGAATTAAAAGGAATAGTACTTATTTAAGTGCAAGAAGATTTTGCTGCTCTCCAGGGTGAATGAACATATGAGGTGTAGCAAATGAAAAGTTGTAATAGGAATAAAATCTGCAGTATGCTGGTTATTTTAAAATCTTTCTCTGATAAAAGATTGCAACTCTCAGAATCCTTATGCCAACTACTCAATCATATAAGCTTTCCAGAAGGATTGAATATTCTGACTATTGAAGGAATTTTGATTCATGAGACCATTTGGGTATATTTATCTTCTTCCTTCTTACTTATTTCTCTAAAAAACCCCACAACATTTCAAAACCTCTAAAGTTTGGTAAAATGAGATTGCAAAACTTAAAATAAGATTGATCAGTAAAATGGGATTTTCTGTCTGAGTGAGAAAAAACTGGCTTTCCTGCAGTCAGAAAGCAAGGCTAAACAGACCACTGACAATATTCTCTAGCACTTACTATTTTTTCATTGTTGAAGAGTTTCCCAAGAAAAACAGCAACTACAAAGTGTTGATAATGTAAAACAAGGCTTCAGTAAGACAGAATACTGTAAAATATACTATACTGACAAAACCTACAGTGAGGACAAAAAAGAGAAGAACAAATACAGCACTGACAAAAAACCAAGTCTGAATTTGCAGGTAAGGTAGACAAAATGAATTATTACTTTTTGTTTGATGCGTAAGTTAATATTTTGGCAATCTAAAAACATGTAGGAGTAAGTATTGAAAGCATTTCAATAGATAATTTTTTTTTTCTTAATTGCAGGATTTGGGTGTATTCATAGAACTAAGGTATATGTTCTGATCATGAACTCCTGCATATTGTATACGTACATTTTTAAGAGGGTCTTTTAAAGCTTTAAAACAAACAGTAATTTTTATCTATTTTAAAATGATCTCTTCACATCTACAAAGTTTACTGAGTTCTGTTTGTCTGAAGACACTTTGTTCTCTAGGCTTTCCCCCTGTGTGTATAAAGAACACAATAAAGAAAAAAATGCAGTCATAAATGCACCCACCTTCATCCAGTATATTTTCAAGAGTCTGAAAGGAAGGCAAAAAGAAGAGACAAGTTCTACATAGTGTTTCTCTAAAGCCAGTAAGACTGAGCAGGGTATTTGGGTGGAAAACTGATTCCTAACTGCAAGCCTCTCATGAGGTAAGCTTTTCTGAGGAAGACCCAGCAGGAATCCTTCTGCTCATCACAGCTTTAACAGTGTGCTATGGGCAAGATGTTGATTTTTCAGATTATTTTATCCCAGACCACATAACCCTTTATAGATTAAAGCCATTGGGAAGGAAAGATTGTTCTGTGATTATCACCTCTAGGGCTTAGAAAACCCGTGTTAACAGCCCTGCCAGAAACTGTCCAAGCAACTTCCCATAATATGTGCAGTTCTTAGCCTTCAAAAGCAGAATAATTAGTCTCCAGTCAGTCACAGATATTTTAAGAGGATAAAAAAGATATTCTTCCATGTAACTGAAAGTCCATAGATGTATTTACACAGGGAGAACCAGCTCTTTGCAGTCTTAAATTAGCCCAAGAGTGAATTCCACTAATGAATATTATGGAATAATACGTCCTTCACAGGTTTCACTTCTGTTCGTCTCTTAAATAATCAAAGAGCTTGAGATTCCTTATAAACTCTTTCCTAGGCTTCTGTTTTCCAAATATTTCTTTCACTAATTCCCTTAGAAAGGCTCCTTTTTTAAAACTGTGAAAACAAGGCGTGTGAAGCAGGGTAAATTAGGAAATACTTGTGTCCATGGATTTAAGCCACAGTTATAGCTCATGCCATTCTACAAAAAAAATATGTTCATCTGAATTGCAGAACAAATTTCCTTTGTTACAAACCCCCAAAACCCATGAAATTTAGTTCTCCAGTCATAATCAGCATCTATTATCAAAAATTGTTTATATTTTAATTACTCATAGATTACATATACATTAATTTTACTCCTATTTTATTCTCCTAGCAAAGTAATTAGGCATAAATTGTAGCTGGGAATATGTTTTTAAATTTTGATTTCACTGTCTAATAGATTTTTTTCCTTTCTCTTGATGTAATTTTGTTTGCTGGTTTCAGCTGGGGTAGGGTGAATTTTCCTCACAGTGGCTGGTATGGGGCTGTGTTTTGGATTTGTGCTGAACACAGAGTTGATAACAGAGAGATGTTTTTGTTATTGCCAAGCAGGACTTGCACAGAGCCAAGGCCTTTTCTGCTACTTGTACTGCCACACTGGTGAGGAAGTTGGGGATGCTTGGGAGTTTGGGAGGAGACACAGCCAGGACAGGTGACCCCAACTGACCAAAGGGATATTCCAGACCCTGTGGCATCATGTCATTATATAAAGTGCAGGGAAGAAGGAGAAAGTGGGGAGACATATGTAGTGATGGTATTTGTCTTCCCAAGTCACCACAGCACGTGATGGGGCCCTGATCTCCTGGAGACAGCTGAACACCTGCCTGCCCATGGGAAGCAGTGAATTAATTCCTTGTTTTTCTTTGCTTGTGCACGTAGCCTCTGTTTTTCCTATTAAAATTTCTTTTATATCAACACATGGGTTTTCTTCCTTTTCTCTTCTGATTCTCTCTCCAATCCTGCTGCTGGGGGAGTAAGTGAATGGCTGCATGGTGCTTGGCTCCTGGCTGGGGTTAAACCATTGCAAACTGTTACAGAAATATCATTGTCAACTTCAACCACATGACCGACATTAGACAGTGGGATTACAAGTTGCTCCTGAAATTTTCCCCAAAGTGAGGTTTTGCAGAGCCTGAATGCTTATGTGCAAGAACCATTTTAAATGTCCAAGTGGTCTTTCTGACTGATATTTTTTTTTATTTCTTCCTATATAATTTCATTGAATTACAAGGTGTCTGGTTATGCACTCACCACAATCCTTCCATCAGTTGGTCATAACATATATGTGCAGAGCCTTGTAATAGTGAAAAAAAGAGATGTCCAGTGAAGACAATTTTTCTATATGTTGATTTAAAAGGTCACCTCTGCCTGATTATACAGCTTGCTTTCATTTCAGAAATATTCTTCTTCAAATGTCGGACTCACCCACTGATTTAGAAAGATAAAGATGAAGTTCTTTATGTGTGGAACACCTAATTTTTTATGTTATTACCCAAAGGCTCTTCTTTCTAGGAATTTCTTCAAGCTCCATGAGCCACTGCCAAGGGACATACATAGATAGATACCTATAGGTTGTATTCTGTATCATGTCAAATAGTTGTCTCAATAGTACTACAACCTCTCCAAAACACTATAACCCTGTTCAATCAGCATAAAAGTACGGGATATCTTGCTAGCACAGGAAACAAATGGGAGTATTAGTACTCCTTCTAGTCAAAAAGGGTACATCTGATCAACTTCTATTCCCATAAACTGTATTTTAACTTTGTAGAACTAATTTTAAAACTTCAAAAAGGAAAGAGCACACTTTTCTTTTAATGTTTGATTATAATGAACTTACAGTTCTTGTAATGTATTGGATCTGCACATAAAATGTTTACATTTAATTTTGAGGCAGACCATTTACTTGAGGATCAAATTACACTATTTCAGCAGGAATTAATATAATTTTAAAACTGTGGGTCTCAGACTATCTGCGAAATTCCAAATAGCTTGTAGTTACCCATTCTAGAAGAAGAGTAAAACTTCATAGTTCTTGTAAAATTAAAAATTAAGTAGCTTCTTTTTAAAGAAAATTAATTCTAATATTTTATAGGTGCACTATGCAACTTCTACTATTAATAGCAACATCTTTCTTACTGAGAAAAAAAATGTACTCTAACAAGAAATTTACTGCAAACTCTGAAGGAAGATGAAGAAAGGTAAGATACTTCCAAATAATTTTCAGTTTCTGAAAATGTTCTCAGAACAGGTCATGAAGATCTCAATTCTCTCATAAATTGTTCTGAGAACTGGTCTCTTAAACCTAACAAAGATGATTTTAATAGTCTGAACTAAAATATATGAATAACAGCATTAACATAAATGTGAATGAGTCTTATATGTATATTATTTTTATTTTGTGTGACCACATCAGCTTACACGTGTCAAAATTTTGGTTGTTCTTCAGATTGAAGAACTAATATTTTTATGCTTTTACCAACATAAAATTATGGAATTTTTTCTCCAAGTTAATATAAGGTGTTTAATTTAGGGGACATCAACATGTAAGTAAATATTTGCTAGATGCCTTTCATTAGATGTTCATTAAGGAAATATTCAGAGCTTTAACATAGGAAAAAAACAAGAGAATACTGCCACAGAGTTTCAGCATACCAATGTTCTGAACCTGCAGTCATCAAAATGTACTGGTTGTATCTAAAGCAGTAGCACCAATAGTCTCTCTATGTACCATAAAGCTGAGTATGTTTCTGGGCATGTTTTGTTACTGCTGCAAATGAGAACTAGCTGTGGTAGAAACCAAATCTTCCTTGAAATATAAAACTTTAAGAAATGAGACTGCTTTGGCCAATAGCCTAAATTTCCTGTATTAATTGTCAAAGAGAAGAAGTCATAGAATCATGAAATCATAGAATGGCTTGGGTTTGAAGGAACCTCAAAGACCATCTCGTTATAAACCCCCCACTACGAGCAGGGACATCTTACACTAGATTAGGTCATTCAGAACCCCTTCCAACCTGCTCTTGAACACCTCCAGGGATGGGAGTCCACAACCTCTCTCTGCAACCTTTTCCTGTGCCTCACCCCCCTCACAGTAAAGATTTTCTTTCTAATAACTACTAAACTCTTCTTCAGTTTAAGTCCATTCCCCCTTGTGGAAAGTCTCTCTCCAGCCCTCTTTCAAAGCCCCATTAAATACTGAAAGATTCTAAAATGTGTCCCTGAAATCTTCTCTTCCCTGGGCTGAATGACCCCAACTCTTTCTGCCTGTCTCCATAGGAGAGGTTATCCAGCCCTGTGATCAACTTCATAGCTCTGTTCTAGACTCACTCCAACAGGTCCACATTGCTCTATTTTTGGGTGCCGCAGACCTGGATGCAGTACTCAATGTGGAGTCTCACATGAACAGAGTATAGGTGGAGAATCACCTCCCTCAACCTGTTGGTCACATCTCTTTTGGTGCAGCCCTGGATGCAATCAGCTTTCTGCACTGCAAGTGCACATTGCTGGTTCACGTTTTGCAACTCATTAATGAATCTTCATCAGCTCTTACTCCCCAGGGCTGTTCTCGGTCCATTCTCTGCCCAGCCTGTACTTGTGCTTGGGACTTCCCTGATCAAGGTGCAGCGCCTTGCACTTGGCCTTGTTGAACTTCATGAGGTTCACACAGGCCCCTCTCTCAGTCTTGTCAAAGGACCCCTGGATGGCAGCCCTGCCCTTCAGCATATCGACCTCACCACACAGCTTTGTGTCATCAGTGAACTTGCTTAGGGCTCATGCAATCCCATTGTCCCTGTTGATGACAAAGTTGTTAAAAAGTGCTGGTCCCAATCCTGATCCCTGAGTGACGTCACTCCGTACTGCTCTCCACTTGAACATTGAACTGTTGACCACAAGTCAGTGTGTCCATCCAGATAGTTTTTTATCCTGAGTGGTCCATCCAAGACCACAAGAAGCCAAAGTGTTTTGGTGGATTTACCACCTTTGTTATCAAATATACAGACGACAGTAACCGTCAAGAACTCATAAATTTCTTTTTAAAACCTGGTTGGACTTATTTTTAAAAAATGTAGTGAATGCTTCTAAAATCCTGCTCTGCACACATTTGCTCCTCATAGAAATATATAATTAGAGAATCTTTAATGTAAAAGTAGCGCTGTTTATGCATTGTCTAAAATAAAGTGACTATTTTAGAGAATACTTAAATGTTACAGCTTCTGTTCTAACTTAGAGCCTGTTTTTATAAAACAGGAGAAAAAAGGAGGGAAAGGAAAGACTAATGTTACAATTTGGAAAACTCTCTTAGGGAAAGCTTCCTGTATAATTGTGTATTTTCTTAAAGTGGCACTAAAAAGAAACAAGGATAATTATTCAGGTGCAATACTACATTGATGCACCTGTGCTACTTCTGTGATTTTAATCAGGTATCTCAGCATATCTGTGTTATTCCATATAGTAGTATCAGATCAGGTGGAGATAGTACATGCATTTAAAGCACATTCTTCATGAACAAATGTCCACCACATGGAGATAACCTACACTTTGATTTTTCATTAAGAAAAGGACTTTACAGACAGAAAACTACTTCTTACGAATTTCAGCAGGGCTATAGGGAGAATTACTTATGTCAGTCTTAAGTATGTTGATGGTATCAGGAACTTGTTTTTAATACCTGTTTCAAGGTGATCTTTCCTTGAACACAAGGCTTATTTAAGGTAATGGAACAGAGATGGGGGAAAGGTCACTAAAGTGACCACCTACCCTTTCTACCAAATACATGAGCCAGGATGCTGCCATAAGGTCTGGGAATGGATTTTGCCCTACTGGTTAGGAACTCTAAGACAAACCTGAGTGCATTGCTCAGGCTGGGGCTCTCCCACATGAGATAGACACTGATGTATGGGAGCGAGTCCCACAGACACTAGTGAAGTGGCTGCACTGTGAGCACAGTGCATCTAAGGAAAGGTGGTGGGAGCTGGATTATTTCAATCTTATGAAGATTTCAGTGAAGAGGGCATTGCTGTCTTCAGGTAAGAGAGAAGACAGGGCAAGACTCTGACCATAGGTGCACAGTCATGGGTCAAGAGAAACTAAAAAATTCAGATTTGATCCAATGACTTTTTCGTTACCTTTTCCTTTTCCTTTTTTTATCTTCCTTTTTTCCTTCTTTTCCATTTCTTTCTCCTTCTTTTTTCTTTTCCTTTTTTTCCTTTTCTTTCTTTTTTTCTTTCCTTTCCCCTCCCCCCGCTCCACCTCCTAGGGGCAATCAAACTCTAGTAGCCCTCCTTTAGAAGGAATCTGGACTAGAAAGCCTCCAGATATATACACCAACATCAACTATTCTGCAGTTATATCCTTTTATGATACCTCTGTAGCAGTATGAGAAGTAGTGAGATGGAAAGGTCCAAGAGGCCTTTTCACCCTGATGTTTATCACTGGCTTGGTCTTTCTAGTACACATTCCTTATTAAAACCGAAGAATTCAGCCCAGCTGAAGAAAATGAATACAGATAATTCAACACTGAAAAAAAAGGAACCTAAAACAAAACTATGAAAAAGCAAAGAAACAAAAGAGTAAGAAAACTTGCCAAAAGTGTAAGCATTCTCAAGACAGGACTATTTTTACATGGGGAAAAAAAGACTCCTAATATTTCAAATATGAAAAGACAAAACAAAATTTAAGTTTTAGATGAAATTTAACAAAGGTTAGAAAAATGAAAGGTCAGAAAGCAAAATCGTTTGCCAAAATGATGAAAATATTATGGGGAAAAGATAATAAGGATACTGATACTTGAAATATTTGGTTGAAGGATTTGAAGATGAAGTACATATTACTGGAATCCAGCTTGATTCCTGGTTAACAATTCATGGGGATGATTTCAGCCAGTCTGTACAACTGTACAAGTTTTCATGTTTGCAGGGATGAAATGATTTATTAAATGTTTATTACCATTTATACATATATATATATGTAAAACCAGTGTGTAACCCTTGGATGTGAACATCACATTCACAAACACACAGTGTACCAAAAACTCAATAAAGAAAGGAACAGCTAATGTTTTCACATTCTGCTATGACATTAAAAGCTTGCTTCTCTTTGTGATAAAAGTATAAAGCAACAAGACTCAATGCAGAGCAGCTGATTTATGCAGCTGCTACAGAAAGTGCTTCAATCACATTTATTCATCGTTTTACAGTAATTCACATGTGGATAACATTGAGATTTACATGCTGAACTGCCAGTTTTTAGGAGGTTTTTTTCAATCTATGAATATCTAATATGAATTGAAGACCTTTCAAAAAATGTAATTATTTTTCTGCAGAGTGATAGATTATATAGATGGTATCATACTACAAACTTCATATACCAATTCAAATAGCAGGTATAACTGTTTCAACTAATTTGGTTTTGCTTCAAGACTTAAAATGCCCCATAAAATTTTTGAAAAAGGGAAAAAAAAAGAGAGAGAGAGAAGAAGAAATACGGGAAATAAATTCCTAGAAATTAAGTGGTCAGGAACATAGTGAAGTATCCAGAGATTCACAGAAGAACACTGTGACAAAACAAAGAAGATCTATGCTGTTAAAATACTTGACAGTCCAAATACTGCACAGGTTTTTCAGACAAAGCAAAGGAAGTTCAGTTTGACCCACACTATCAAAGATCATGCTCCCTAGCATGCTGTTTTCAAATTACGTTTAAAAAATAAGAAAGAAAATACTTTCTCAAACATTTTGGACAAATGACTTGCAAAAGCATCTGTATCTTGGCACAAACATACATCTCAGTATATGTTGCTTTACAGCATCTGATATTGTGGTCAAAGGAACTTCCGTAGCATCAAAATTTCACTTGATTATGTACGTAAATGTAAGCTGGAAAAAACAGCTGTTGACTAAGCAGAGTATTATATTTGAATAGTCACAGACATTGTGCAATTTAAAAAATCATATAGCCGTCACATTTGTAATTGATCTTTGTCAATGTATGATGGATTCCAGCATCAGAGACAAGTCTCTGTGTAGCTGTGATATTTTTGACCTTAAATTCTTTATTTTGAGAGTAGCTCAAAATACTGTTTAATGTTAGCCAGAACATGTGGTACCAAATAATCCAAATCATAATGTTTAAAGACAACATTTTTTGCAAAAGTAGCTGAAAGTACACTGAAAGTAGCATGAGCTGTAGAGACAATAAACGTCCCTCTTTTACAAACCTTCCTTCTTTTTTTAAGGGTGTTTCGACAATGCATTCATAAAAAACCCTTAATATAAAAATAGTGGTATAGAATTCCTTGGAATATGAGGATAATGGTATCCAGTAGCTCTTTATATTTCTAGACCATACATATCTGCCAAAAATAGATGCATATTCTACCTTACTCATAAATAAAAACATGCAAGCATGGAGTACAGTGGAGGTTAGAGACTGTGACACAGAGAAGGTAAGAGTTATTTTCTGCTTAGATTTTGCAAGTGTTCATGGTCTTTTTAATCCTCATTTTTTGATTTTTAGGTTAACATTTTGCCCATTGGCTATAGCTTAAACTTCTGCTATTATTCCCAAAAGCTTATGTTCATTAGAAAAGTGTTACAATTGCAATTTTAATATTTTACTCAAATAAGTATTAGCAGAAAACTAAAACATAGTTGATTCTCATATTAATGAAGAATCGTTTATACGTGAGAGGACTTTATTTGATTTAAAGCTTATCTATCATGCACTTTACCTCTAAGCTTGATTTAAAAAAAGGTTGCCTTGGGCAAATTTAACAGTCAAGTGAAGACAGACAGAGGTGATTTGTACCATGTCTCAAGTAGTGTTGAGCTGACACTGAATAAATCTGTCGTTTAACATTTAATGATCTTTTTTTTCCTGTGCTTAAATACTCTGTAACTGAAGCACCACACAATGGCACATGTGAAAAACCTTCCTAGCCTAGGTTGCTTCAAGAAAAAAAGTGAAAGGAATACAGCTATTTAAATGCTGGGAGGAGAATTTGAAGAAACCATGCATTGTTCATTTCCTCCTATCAAGTTCATGACTGGAACATGATCTTTTTCTACTTTTCATGCAATTTTTGCTGGTGTGTATTTTTATTTTGCCCTTACTATCCTGCCTATTGGAGCACCGGTGACTAATAAGCAGTCAAGAGGAGTTTCATATATTAGTAGGTTATATACAGCTTTGAAAGTCAGCATGAAGAAGCCAAAGGGAAGTTCTAGGAAGTTATCAATAGCCAAAGAAATAGAAGGAAAAAAGCATAATAAATTTATATTAAAAATTCAAAAAGCAGCTAGATTTCAATGGATAATGACTACAGCTAGTGTAAATTCTGGCTGATTTTCAACTATGTGGGCTGGTTTGTCAGTCTTAGTCAAGCTATGAAGTCATGGAACTCCACATTTATCTGTATATATGGTCAGTGTACAAACAACTACTCAAGCCCTGTGTGGTGCTCTAGAATTGATTGGATAATACATACCTGTCTCTAAAGCTGGATATCATTATGTCTTTGTTCCTGCAAAGATTGACAGCTCCCTCTGCTGTTCTAATCGTGAGGTGAATAAAGTACTTGTAATTTTTCTGCAGACAGTGTTGGACTCCTGCAGTATGTCAATTAATGGCTGTAAGACTGATATGCTTTCAAACACTGGCTGGCATTCAAATGCCTGATGGCACCTTTAGGACACCTGCTTGGACAACCAATCTATTTCAAAACAGAGCTTGATAGTGTTATTAAAGCAAGGTATGAGAATCAAAACCTTTTATGTTTTCTCTGGATTACTTGTTTTTTTGTTTTTTTCCCCCAAGCTTTCTATTTCTGTTTGTACCCATCTGGTCTATTTATCACAGATGCAGCCTCATGAAAGCTATGCTGCTTGGCAATTGAAGACTGACCAAAGAAACTGATGTTAAAGCTCTGCATAGATGCCATAACATCTACTCACCATTCTCCTTAAATCCAGAAATATCTTCCTACTTTTCTCTGATTTTGATGTCAGCTGCACCATGTTTTTTTTTGTTGTTGTTGTTGGGGTTTTTTTGTTTGTTTTTTTTTTGTTTTTTTTTAATACTTTGTAGTTCATTAAGTCATATTGGTAAAGAAAAGTGTCTCCATTTCATTTTTCTCATTTTAGGTGTCATTTGCTCATTGTTTATGATGAAATGTATAGGCTAGACTAGACAATATACTCCACAAAATAAAGCAAAGAAAGAGCATGAGTGATGCATGTTCTTTAGCATGATGTTTAAGCAGTAATGATATATGCTGGACTACATTTCTCAGGCTGCAATTATCTATGAAAGTTCAGATAGTACTGAGTCCCTATATTGACTGGGAATTTCTTTATTCTTACACATCCTGTGCAAAGAATAACAACATCATGAATCTAAATTTTGCCGGTTGACAAATTCACTGTATGATTTGTTTCTTTATCAAACTCATACATAATTATACATAGTGAAAGTTATTAAAATACTCAGCAGACACGGTAGGCTTATATTATCCCTAAAGATGATTCCACACACGATGTACTTGCTGTTGTAAATCTATTGTACTATGTATAAGATTTTCTGTACAGAAGTTTTGAAAGAAAACCTCCATCTTCTACAAAACTCAAGATGCAGGTCAAGTTTTTCAAAAAGCAGTGTCTGAACAATCCTTTCCATGGCCTAGTTTTTTTATCCTTTTATTACCTTATCATGCAGAATCCTTCATGGCATTGCCCATAAGAGAAAAATCAGTTAATACAGCTAAGAACCATAAAAATTTCAGGTTTTGGCTTTAGTGAAAAAGGCAGAACATTAACACAAAATACTGCAGACACAGGAAGGGATTGCTGCCTTTCTATCTTATAGTCTCAGTCAATGAGTGTATCGGCCAGTACATCCATTTAAAATATCAATAATTTTATGTTTGTTCATTAGATCATTGTCCAAAGCATTTCATGTTATTTGAAACATTAGAGGCCATTTCAAATTTTTGTTTTTATGTTTTCTGTTGGAAATGCAAACAGCATTCGTGGGTTGAAATATGCTAACTTCACAATTCACTTTCAACAGTGACTTCTACAAATGAGATATTTTGTCTTTTACAGTTAATGACAAAAATGTTCCTCCTGGCTCCCTGAAGGGTTGATCTCTTCACTTGCTTTCTTGTGAGCCACTACAGATAGGTTCACCAGAAGGAGGTAATATTAAATTTGTTAAAGATTTGTCTGCTGCCTTGGACATTACTGTTTCTGAAGCATATTTACAGGCAAGCTCCATATTTATTTAAGATATTTTCCCCCCAAGCCCAGCTACTGTTTACCAAGCAGGTGTTCTCACTACTACTGCATCTCAATGATGTCCTAGCAGAAATGCTAAGTTAGGTCTTGTTGGGGCCCTCCCCCCACCATGTAGCCCTGGGAGAGGGGCCCTGAGGGAGGCACGGGGTTTCCCTGCCCCTGCTCAGCCTCGTTCCCCATGGGTTGTTTTGTGTTCCCCTGCGCGGGCAAAGGACCCTCGGGTCCGTGACTGTAACAGTTCCTCGGCAGAGCTCCGGCCATGGGGCTGGAGAAATAAACATCTCTGAAACATCTACCATGAATCCGTCCATATGTATTTCTTTTCCACGGGCCTCGTTGATTGATACGCATGTTGCAGTTTCCCCACTGTAACAAGTTCTCATATCTAATGTAATTGTCCTGTTCCTAGAGGGAAGGGATAATCAGTGAAAGCCAAAACCTTTCGCCATTATGTATTGCAAAAGGAAGAGATATTACAATTATTATTAAACCAGAGCAGTTCTATTTTAATGAAAAAAGCATTTACATTTTTTGCTGATGCATGTTTTTAAAAATTCCTTTTGGCCAAAAGATTTATTTTTGTCAATAAGTTTAGTTATTTCTGTAGATGTTAAAAACTCTGCATTAATCAAATAGTTGAATTCCCAGAACAAGAATTTATATTCTTTACCCTGCAGCAGAAATTGGTAAGTTTACAATACATTACACTCAATATATGCTTTGTCTCTATATCTGCACTGCAGATCTGCACTGAGTATGTATGTATATTCACTCATATAAACATATTCTTCACTAGTGGCACTGCACAAATTCCCTTCAATGCTTTAGTATTTTGGAGGCATCTCTTGTATAGACCTGTACAGTGTAAACTCAGGTTGCAGACTGGCTCAGTGCTGAACCACTGCCTGATCCAATTAAATCAACATGTTGCATATTCAAGAAAGCTGATTGAAAATGCTGTCAACATGCTACTATATCTCTGAAATTCTTTCCCAAATTTTAATTGATAATTTAATATGTTGATGCTGTGCAGTTATAGCTTGTGTTGGATTTTACTAGTGCTTTACACTATCCATGGTTAAATGATCTCAACCTGTTTATTTCCTTAAAAGGAAAGGAAAGCAGGCACAGATCTCTCTTCTACTCTCTATTTCACTGTATGATAAATTTAAATTTTACATTGCTTTCCACAGTTTTGCACAGTTTTTTTCCTGTTGTAGCCTCCTTAGGTCATACATCACTAGACAGGCTATGATGTGCTTCTATTCAATGAATATACCTATTTACCCAAAGATAGTAAGTGGTTCTAAGACAACAGTGCATGTGCAATAAGGCATATGGATATGCCTTACATATGCATTATGTACCCCAAAATGCATCAGTCTATTTTTAATTGTATATTCTAACAGCTAGTTCTGCTTACTCTGTTTTGAATTAACTAATATTTTCAGAGTGGAAATATCTGTCTGCTCCCCGTTTCCAATATTAAGTTTCAATTTACTAGACAATTTGTTTTTTTTTCTTTTACATGATTTTTCCTTTTCTGTAGTGAGATTAACTTGGGCTTTCTTTTTTCATTAATAAGGCACTGGATAGTAATTTTTAAGTAGGCACTGTTAGCAAATCCTTTCTTCTCAGAAGTATAAAGTTGAAGTATCAAATATTCTCAGCTAATGTCAGCTTGTATACATAGTTTACTATTATTGCTGTGTCACTATTATGGATTATCTGTATTTCTATTCTGCATTGTAACTCTCATCAAGCTTTAGGGTCAGCATATCCACTAATCATGTTTTTTACAAGAACCTAACAAATCCTCTTTAATTTGTATCTGGTTCAGTTTTATAAAATGTGAGGTGGCCAGTTACACATACATAATGTTGAAACCTTTGCAACTCCTTATTAATGCAAATTTATTTGAAGCCATAGTGCATTTGAGATCTCCAACAGAGACATCATGTAAATGCAAATGGGGACAACTGCAGTATATAGCATAAGTATTTGAATTTTTTAGTAATTTGCTTCTAATTTAAAGAAATAAACATATTAAAACATGGTTATACAAATATTGTTCTCTAGATAGAGCACTTTCTTTTAAATGGAAGGACATTTCAAAGTTCCCTGGATAAAATATTCTTACATTTATAGTCCCTTTCTAACACAGAGAAGTGTGTGCACATATGCATTATGATTCTTGGCCTACTTTCCCTAACACCTCTGTTCAAAGTTGCAACGTTATCTTCTGTATTTTCTTCCTATTAGCCTGTTGTCCTGGGTACAGAGACAAGGGGGTGGAGTTTTCAGCAGTGTTTATTCAAAAACCATTTTACATCATAGCCATGAGCACAGTAGGGGGTAGGAAGGGGCCCAGGAGGAGGGCAGTTTCCAGGCAGCTACACGGACATTGGAAACAGAACCTTTATGTTTTGCCCCATTTGCAGAAGGGGAGTGGTGCTGTGACCCTTTCAAATCAGGGACCAGAAACACAGAGGACCTTCACTGTTCTCTGTGGGCTCCCAAGGGGGTCACCATGGGTAGGTCTCTGAGTCATAACCCTGGAAATGACATTTTGCAATCCAGAGCTGCTTCAGAGCAAATTTCACACCTTTGCCACTTGTTTTTTGCCACTTGCCAGAGGGAGAGGGAAAGGGACAGGGACAGGAAGAGGGAGAGGTTGAGGGAGGAGAGCCTGATCAAGGTCCACATTTTTGTTGTTCCACCATGGAGAAAGAGACCCCCTGAACCCACACAACCATCACAGGAGTTGGCATTTTGGCAGCACAACCCCCCAGTTTAACCAAACTAGCCCTACAGGTTTTGTTTTGTCCCCTTTTGTTTTCCCACTTTTCCTGGGTCAGGGAAGGCTGAGCTGGGAGAACCTCCCCAACATCTTGACTTTGTTCTCCTGGGCCATGAGGAAATGCCAGGGAATAGCAGTCATCCTGATTTTATTCTAAGTGGAGCATGTGGGCTGCCCAGGAAGCAGCAGCAATTCCATCTTTGTCCCAGGGGCTCTGCACAACATCTTGCTTATATAGGTTAAGCCATTTCCTTCTTTTGTACAATTTTCTTTTTAATGCTGTGTATAGTGCTATTTTATTTTTACCTTATTTTGGTAAAATTGTGACTCTAACGTTTTTAATGGCTTGTAGTTTCCCCTTTTTTTTTTTTTGTTTTGTTTTTGTTTTTGTTTTTGTTTTTATTTTTGTTTCTCTCCATTGTCATGGGGGAGGGGAGGGGTTTAGGCAGTCTTAGCTTTTTTCCCTACTGTAAAACCCGCACACCTACAGAGAGATTAATACAAATATGACTCAAGGCCAACCTTGAGGAAAGCAAAGCAACAGCTTAACAAAGTACTGTTCTTCTAGGTGCAGAAGGCATCAATTAATTGGAATAAGGGTGTAAGATAAGCATGGGCAATAAATACCGTTCTGTTCAGTGTTCCCCTTGGCAAGGAAAGGAGGCACTTTGACAGTTTTCTATCTTCCCTACTTATTGGCCCATGCCTGTAAGACAGCAACTGTCATATTTTCCTAACATTTAATACTAATTCATGAATATGGTTACAGCTCCTTCTTTGCCTTTTCCCTGTCAGGTATTTGAGCTACAATCTTTTGGCAAATCTGTGGATGAAAACTAGCTGGGCACAGTTCCTATAAAATTCTATGAAGTACGCTTGTTTTACTGCAGCTTATAGCTCTGTACTGAAATAAAACAAACAAACAAACAAACAAAACCACCAACCAAAACCTAACAAAAAAAAAAAACCACAAAAAACCCAAAACCAAACCAAACCAAAAAAAACCATAAAATCACAAAAACCCAAAGTAGCACTGGCCAAAAGGTTAAATTTTTGTTTATAGAGCTATCATTATGAACAAAGAGAATTTGTGAGAATATACCAATTTGTAGTGGTCTGTGACTGCTTCACAAGAGACAACCCAAATTTTTCTACATATATTAAATTTTAAGAAAGTTGCCTAAGGCAAAGTGTCTTCAAAAGACTATATTAAATCAAGTCTGATATTTCCTATAGCAAAAGACCACATGCCTAACTGCAATAATGTCAATATTCTCTTACTAAGCAAAAAAAAGTGTATATATACAAGTGATATAGTGTAGAAAAAATTGTTTATGGATGATTGACTAGATATTGTTGACAGTAGAAAAATTCACAGGTATGTAAGCTTCATAACAGTGTTATGAATATCGGGTCTGACAATTATATTAACAGATTATGTGTGATAACTAGTAAGGATAAAAAAATTACATATTGTTTGTTCCATGTAAAATGGATTCCTTTTATATTTAATGGATTTCCTTTTATATTTTTAACTTTTACAGCAATTGTAAATGCTCTATGACTTGCAGACTGATTAAAATAACAAAAAATCCCATAATGATGGATCTTGCACTTAGTTAAGTTTCTTAAGCATTGTATTTGCTTTCCTTAACAAAATCTGAGATAAATGAGGAGACAGTAGTAAAGACATCACAGACATTGATGAAAAATGCCTGTCACCCCACCACATTCCTATTGGAGAAAAGACCCAGGAAAAATGTCCTAAAAAAAATTACAAGGGAAAAAGGACCTTGACTAAGGAAATGACAGAAAGACATTTTAAAGACATCTCCAAATGTACCTAAGGAAAGCCACCTAGAGACATGGAGCATTATGTTCCAAGACAGCGGGAAAGTGTTCCTCAACAAATACAGGTTAGTGCAACGAATGGTGAGGGGGGAAACAGCTCTTCCAGTGACCCATTTTTGTAACAATGAGGTTCAGGAGGTTTAGTACTGTGGAGAGCATCATGTTACTTTTTGTTATGATTTACAGGACAGGACAAGATACTGTGGAGAAAACAGAGTTAAGGATGTGAATTATGACTTCCCAAAGATTTTTTCTTCAATATGCTTAAACAACAAATGAAATCCTTCCAGGGTCTTAGTGACCTTTTTTTTTTTCTCTCCTTCCTTTTCTAAAAAGCATTTCAAGATAGCAAGTCTCAGTCTGTGGAAGAAGGCTGAAGTATTTCTTTCAGGAACACATTGGTCCTTGTCAGGAAAGTACATTTAAGCGCTATCACTATATCCCCTTTCTCTCTTTTTCATTTACTATGAGATTAGGTTTTGTGAGATTAGAGTTCATTCCTCCCATTCCTGCAGACTGGTGGCAGCAGAATTAAAACCAGATTTCAGAAGTGATCTAGGCAAATGGATTAATTTTCAAAAGAGCTTTAGGAACATAAATGCTAGTGAATTTTTAAAAAAGTATTTTCTGATGATAAATGTTCATTTATAACTTCCGTAAGAATTCTGTGTTAAATTCTATAAATGAGAATGCTTTTTGTTTTCTCGTTTCTTGCCATCCTATGGCAATTCCAAGACTCTGTCTATGTGTAATTTATTAATTTGCATTAATTTCATTAAAATCGCCACAGTGTGTAAGGAGTTAGCCAGAGACTGACAGGGATCCTTACATATGTCACCTATTTGCAGTGGAAGAAAATTCAAAGAAAATTAAAGAAACATTAGATTTAGCAACTATATTCTGAACATGAAAAGCCAGGATATAAATAGGAACAAATCTCTTAGTCTGAGGAAAGAATTTATTTGGCTTTGTCTTCTTTTGAAAGACAGGTGTCTGCTAAGGAGGGCAGGAGCCTCCCTTGGAATGGAAGATGTAACGCTCTTCTCTCAGATTTATTATAATTTTGAAATTAAGGTGCTTTCAGGCAAAAGTATGAGAAATAGGAATCACAGTTCTTTACTAATATATATATATAACAAGGCAATAATAAGAAACACTGGCTTAAACTGACAGAGTCAGGATACGACCTGTCACCTTGTTAGTCAGGGTGGCAGTAGCAGTCCGATTAAATGGTGGCTGCAGTCCTCCTGAAGTGATGGATGTGGTTCTGTCGAAGCGGTGATTCTGTAGAAGGGTCTGCTCTTCCTCTGAAGGTCCAGTGGTGGTTATGTAGCTCCTGTCCTCTGGGACTCCAGTAGGTAAGGGCTGGATGTGGTGTTCCAAACCTCAGATTATACCCAGGTAGGAATGCTTGGTTCCTCCCCCCGGGCAGAGCATCTCACAATGGGATGATGTAATTCTATGAGTCATGCAGTGAGACTTGATGGCCCATTAGCAGAAGATCTACCTGGGAGGGAGTTATCAGGGATGTGTCATGGAAGAGAAAAAGAACACTGCCCCACCTGGTTTTAACAGATGGTGATAGAATACATATTTTTGGTTACATCTTACATTGTAACCTAAGACAGCCTAAAGAAAAATTAACAGTAATGGACATTGCCCAAAAGAGATAGAAAAGGTATATTCCAGAGAAGAAACCATTAGCAAAAATATTTTTGAATACTGAAAGTTGATTGCCTAATTTCTGAAGATTATAGTAATTTGATTAAAAAATCAAGTATAGTTATGACATATGAGCACTTAAATTTTTTTTTATCAAGATTCAACTTTGGAATTATTTACCTCATATTCAAACTATCAGAACTGACCTGAAGGGTGTATCAGCTTACACTCTGTTACTGGAGTCCTAATATAAACTTTTAAGAGATGAACAGAGTATTTACTAGAATGTGTTATGTTTCTTTTCTATCTCCTGCAGGTTAAAAACAGTGCATGTTGAATTTCTGATTGGAGAATACCTTCTCTCCCTTATATAACCATCCTTACCTGGGATAAGCATGAGGAATGTTGTGGATTTAGTGTGGGTCCAGTCTGATGAGTCCACTGAGATATCCAGCAGAGGAAGAAGTAAAACACAAGGGATACTTAGCAATTAGAATGTTACCATCCCCTTACTGGATGTTTTTTATGTCTTCTGTTTGCGTAAGATTTGCCACAATATACTTCTATTCTTAATGTAGCTGAAGTACTGAAGGAGAATAAATTTCCAGTCATGTGTCTACTTCATGTGGCATCTCATTTTGCATTCTAGTACCTTAGAAGGATATTGAAAGTTCATATTTTTTAGACTAATGAAGGGAATCTGGGGGTATGGGCAGGCTGACTATCTTTTTGTTTATTTTAATCAAGCATGCAGAAACATTAAAAGAAAACCTCGTGATTTGTCAGAAGGAAAAACTGCCTTTCACTGGAAAATATTAATTGTATTATGAAAAAAAGTAAGGAAAAATATTCCCATTTTCTATAACCTGTGTCTAGACATGGAAATATCATATGACTGGGAAGAATTTGAAATAGAGAATTTGTTCAGAAAAAAGAAATAAACTCCTCCACCCCCCAAATTGTTTAGTCATATACTTCAAGAGGACTCTGCCCTGTGTGGTAAAATTCTTCCATTAAATCTTTCTGAAAAATTTATAGGTACAAATTTGTGAAGTTTTTAAATACTGATCTGTTGCAACGATGTTCAAGGCTTCAGACTACAACCTGTGATCCTTGCTTACAAGAGCCAAAGGAAGACACTAATTATCTCATTTATGCTTGTATGTTTTTTTCAAGTTTTTATTCATTAAAGATGAGAAATAAATGAAATAAGCAGATTGGGGACAGGCCAAAGAAACAAAGTTGGTTGAAAACACAATTTGCCATTTGACTTAGTGTTGTGCCCCAGTCCACTTGGTGGGTTTAGGGGAATGATGTTTGATGCCCTCTGGGTGGTGTGCAGGAGAAACAATGAAACTCTCAGAAGGTTCAATAACAAACTTTAGCTTGCTAACTTTGGAATATTATGATAAAATAAGGTACTTGGCAAATTTTAAAACAACATCCAAAGTAGAGGCAGTTCACAAACTTTAACTTAGCTAACTTTAACTTGTGCATCTTTAATTTATCCAGACATAACAAGGCACTTAATAAGGCATTGATTGGAATTTTTTAGTCATTTTTACAATATATTTTGAGAAGAAGTTAGAAAAAGAAACAATGAGAAAAGAAAGGACTGTGGTAGAAAGATATCACCACCTGTGGGTCCAGCGGTGAGATTTGATTGTCGTAATTTTGAAGTCGTACATTGGTCAAAGTGATGGTCACAGTCTTTATCCATCCAAGGTGTATAAAGCCCATGAAACACAAAGTTTAATGGGTTAATATACACTCAGGCTAAATGGGAATCCCCAGGTACCACCCCTGGCGTGGAGAGTTTTACACTGCCTCATGTAACACTGTGTATCACCTGCAGTCTCTGGTGGAAGACCACAGAAATGAGTCTGGATGTGCTTGGGGGATCTTCGATGGTTTGTAACAACTTCTAAAACATGATAGCTGCCTCTCATGTCCCCATCTGCATAGCTGAGCCAATTATTTATATTTCTGTTTGCTCCATTTACAGTTTTGCAACTCTCTATAACAAATGTCTTTAGCAGTCTTTCTTTCAACTGTAGTATCCTAGATTACTTAACTGTTCTTCATACAAAGCCATTCCATAATTCTGAGCATCTTCAGTTTTTTCTCTGAAAATTTTTCTGCTCTATGAAGAAATTCTTGAAAGAGGGCACAAGAGTTGCACTCTATATTCAAAAGGCCAACAAAAAAAATTAAAAACTGTCACAATGAAGTCCTCTGTTATGTTTCCAATCTTTTCCTAATGATTTCCACAATTTGTCTTGCCTTTTTTTTTTAATTATTATTCCTGCTCACCAAAACTTACATTTTCAAGGAAGAATTCATTACAGTGCCAAGATTTTCTGAGTGACAACAGTAAAACACAGATGATCACTTCCTACAGAAAATGTTTAGATTCCTTGGCAAATCCATCACACTGAATTTAATTTGCAATTTCATTTTCCAGCCATTTAATTTTTAAGATTCTTTTATCCTGAAGAACTTAGCATCTAACCTGAAGTAAGTTCAGGTATTAGAAATTTCTAAGGAAACCTCTGGACTTCCTTGCTTGTCCTTTTCAATTCTCATACACCAAGGTACTTCTAAGTAAGACTTTACACAGTGATAAGCAAAAAGTAGTCCAGTGTCGTCTCAGTAAGGAAATCAAATAGCCTTTGCCAGGTTTTCTTGTTAAAGTATTCCTGATTGGAAGATTATTAGTCCATGTTTCTTTTAAGCTGCAAGTGATATATACAGTTTGCTGATGCCTTATCCAAGAGATGGGACGGTTATCATGATTTATTACTTAAAAATCAACAAGGCATCAGTCTCAAAGGCTTTGATTTAGTAACACATTGCCATAACTGAGAAAGTCACGGGTTTCAGAGTTACATGGCAATTTATAACTTTTTGATACAATAAACAATTAACACGAAACTTTGTTTTGACTTTATAACCTATCATCTTTAGTACTTTTTACTGCAATGCATCTGTTTCACAACCAATGGCTTTCTAGCTATTTACACACATACGCTTCTATTACAACGTCTAAATTCTTAACTTAAACTATAAAATCACATTACTATACTTAAAAACCCTTCACCATATCACCCAATATGGTTTCTTACTAATAACTATAGAAACTCGTCTGCTTAAAGTCTGTATAGTTTTGCCACTACATCAACCCAAGCTCATTCCAGGGCTGTAAATCAAACTCATTAATGTCTGTGGAAGTTTCTGCTTCTCTGTTTCCCACAACAGTTCTGTACTGCTCACAAGTGAGGAAAGAATACCTTGGAGCTAGCCTCTGTACCTTATTATTATGAACTCTGTTATTATTTGGTCATTTTTCCACTCTTTTTTTTTAACATTACAAATATACTAGGGAGTGAGTTAAAGTGTTAGCCACAGTATCAGTCAAATATGACTACTATTGTTATAAAAAGCCTTTGTTTAAATAATACATACTAAGCTTAAGAGGAAATCTTGAGCTGTATTTCCATTCAACTCAGGAATTCCAGAATAGATACAAGATGATCCTGTGCACTGATTTGCTGAAATAATAAGATATCACAACTGTTCCCCTCCACTGCGCCCAGATTCAAATGACTCTCCACCCCTTCTGTCCTAAGCCAAGCATGAAACAGGAAAGATCAGATAGTTTCATACCTATGGGTCTCACTGCTCTGGGCTTCAGACTTTCGGTAAGATATTTTTCCATGTTGCTCCCTCTCCTTATCACGGGATATATGTGATTGCTCATTTATCACAAACATAAATATTTTTTTCCTGTTCAGGGAATGTCCAGTTTAGAAAAGGTGCAATGTTGGTTTTTTTTGTCATATAAAGTTGGAATTTTCACTTGACCCATTTTTTATCCAATTATTCTTCATTATTTCTGAATGTGGGGAGAGGAAATTATTCCACAACAACATGACAGATATAACAGCTTAAAGGCTACATATTTTCCAATAGGAATTTATGAAAAATGAATCCAAGTTAATTTTATGCTATTGTTTTCATGTATTACTCACAGATCTTAGTCATCAGCTTGTGAACATCCACAGAAAAAATATGTGTAGATAAAAGGAAAGCCATTACAGCTAAAGCCCAAGTGACAGATATTCTTGTAATGAAATGAAAATTGAGAGACTTTACTGGATTTTAGAAGTGCTGAAAGTGAATATTTGAAGTTAAATTCCTTGCTAATGTAACTCCAAAGGATTTAGTGGACTTCTGCAGATAATTTGCCTCTTAATCTACATAAGCACTTTCAGTAGGAACAGAACTAAACCACTAAAAAAAAATAATTAAACATTTTTACTACCTGCAAAAATAAAGTGCTAATACAACTTAGGGGTTAAATACTTGGGGTCACTTTTCATTTGGATTTGAAATGAAGATTTGAATGTGTTTTAATTAAATATATTTTGAAGCCATATTATGAAATCCAGGCATAATTTTAAATGAAAAGAAAAATAATTTTAAGAAAAAGAAGACCTTCAAAATTTGTAATATATGTCACACTTAAAAAAGGAATGTCATACATGAAATCCCTAATTATGTTTGGTCTTTGCATATTAAGTGTTTTAATTAATTCTGGGTTAAGTATTTTTAAATTAGATATTAAAATTAACCCATCAGCCCAGGTACAAAAACCAAGTTTTATTATCACTATTTTCAATTGTTCAAAGTAGTTTATTAAAAGAGTTGCACTATTCCCAGTTAAGAATCCCCAGTTAATAAAATTCCCAAGTTATGCTCCCTTCTCAAACTTCAAACCACATGTACACTACAAGAGTTATCTTTCCCATGTTTATTGTATACTTTTACAAGTGTTTTAAGATGTTTTGGATGTATTTTAATATTTTTATAAGTGTTTTTATCTTGCACCTTAATTCAAAGCCTAACTCCAAAACCCAGTTTCTAACAGCTACCAGCTATTTTTAGCTCCTCAACCATTACCCTGCAGGCAAGCTCCAAGGCAACCTGAATTTTAATAAGGGCATTTTACCACCCTTATCTCAACTGATACCACCCCTCTGACAACGACGAGCTATTGGTGGGCTGAGATGATCTCACAAGGGGAAAGCACCAGTCATTTCAAACCAAAGGGGTGGACTGTGGGCAGACTGTGGGTGGACTGTAGGCAGAGCAAAGGCGCTATAAAACAGTGTGTAAAGCCAGACAGAGACTCGCACAGGTTAGCTCCAGGTTAGCTGTTGGTGGAGTCTGGTTCTGAGCACTAAAGGCCTGACTCCTATCGAGGAGCTTTTAATAACCTTTTTAGACCCTTGGATTAGCCAAGAGTCACCTCAGTGCTGCAAGTACTTTTTCACCATCTGAGGTCCAGTGCTATTTCAGCCAAAAGATCTCAGATCCCTGCATTCCTAGGGCATACCACCTACTGAGCCATAGGATCCCAAATTTTTATATTTTTCTAATTTTTTTAATTTTTCTGCTTTCAAAAAATTATTTTAATTTTTAAACTAAAAAAGAGTTGTCTTTTTCCTCATAAGGAAGGAAAAAATAATGTAACTCCCCCAAAAGTCTTTAGCCAGTCTTGGTGAAAAGGTATTTAAAATCCTTTTTTTTCTTGCTTACCACACTTCCTGACGCTACACAGCATCTTCCAGTATAGTAGACAAGCTGCACAGAAAGGGATGTTCCAGAATAAGTAGTAAGTACAAAGTCTGATGAACATAAAATACACTCCTTTATTTACTGGCCAAATGCTTCATGATGCAATATTTGCCTTACAGCTCAAGATGTTTTACACACTAAGGACTATGTCATTTAAAAAAACCCAAAACCTATGTGTGTACGTACTTGCAAACTAATTAGACTAACACTTTAATGATCAAGTTTTGGTTTTTTTCTTTGAAGACTTTAAGAAACAAAATTACTTCACAAATCGCTGGGAAGACAGATAGTCAAATCACTCATTACTCTAATGATCCTTAACTTCTGTTATCTAGTGATGACAAGATCTTCAGGGACCATTGTAAGCCAAGTTGTATATTAGCTATAGAAAATTCTCTGAGGTCCAGCTTGCTGATCAATAGGCGCTCCTTTGTTATGGTTCTGAGTTAAGTGAATAAATTTATTGATTTGGAAAAATATGTGCTCTTTGGCATTCATAGCAGTAATTGGAGGCCAAACTGTCCAAGAGATAAGATGAGGTAACATGTAAAGAAAGGATTTTATTTTATGACTGCAGAAACGTTCAACATTTATTCCCATGTTCAGTGATGAATTCAGGGTCTAAAGAGAGCTGTGCATGATTTGTTCTTTTTTCTAAATTGTATTGTGAATATTGATTTCCAAGAGAAAAGAGGAGGAAGACTTGATACACCTCATTCAATTTTGATCCCAAATTTTGCGTTATACTTTTCTGCCAAGAAAGATGGACATTAATAAAAAAACCAGAATATATTACTGAAAAAGTGATGTTTATGTATGTACATGCACATACTTACACATAGATGGAGAATGTATGTATATCTATTACGATCTTTAGGTAATCATTGGAAAACCACATAGTACTACAACATTTCTGATTAATTTTTGGAAAAAGGTAATGGATTTGATATCTTACTTCCAGTATAAGAAAAGTATAATTCTGTTAAGATTATGTGGTGGCAGTATGTAGAAAAACGTGGCACATGAAGCTTGGTCAAAATGCAATATTTTTATTTTAAAAAATCTGATGACGAATCATAGAATCATAAAATCGTTAAGATTGGGAAGGACCTTTTAGATCATCATGTCTGTCCACCAACATCGCCCAACCACGAAGTCCACCACTAAACCATGTCCTTAAGTGCCATATCCACAGTTTTTGAACACTTCCACTTCAACACTTCCCTGGGCAACCTGTTCCAATGCTTGACAACCCTTTCCACGAAGAAATTTTTTCCTAATCTGTAGTCTAAACCTCCCCTCTAACAACTTTAGGCCATTTCCTCTCATCCTGTTACATGTCACCAATACCCACCTTGTCACTACTTCCTTTCAGGAAGTCTTTCAGAATGATAAGGTCTCACCTCAGCCTCCTTTTCTTCAGTCTAAACATCCCCAAATCCCTGGGTTGCTCTTTTTAAGAGTTCTGCTCCAGACCCTTCACTAGCTCTGTTGCCCTCTTCTGCACACGTTCCAGTGCCTTGATGTCTTCCTTGTAGTGAGAAAAAGGACACATAAAAGAAAAAATGACTATTTCAATATTTATAAAAGCATTCTGTTGAATATCTTGTTTAAAAAGATGGTAAATTGACAAGAGCATTACAGAAATTTGGTAATGACTTTTAAAAATAATTCTAATCTTAATAGTAAAATCTGAAGAGATAAGAGAAGAAAAGAGCACATGGGAATAATAAATCTAAAAAATATTTAATAAATTATGACTTTTGCACAAAAGACATGTAGTTTTAAATGACACCAATTTTTTTACTTTACCATTGAATTATGGTACAAGGCTACATAACTACTAGAAGAGATGCTTCAAATGCTATCACAGAAAGTTAATTTTGGTTGTTTCTGTTTAATTAGTTTCCTGTAAGGAGGGAGAAAAAACTCAGCAAAACAAAAACATGCCAAAAAAATTCCAAAACCAAAACAAAAATATTAATTCTAGAGAGAGAGAGAAGTAACACAGTGTTAATGAGATTCAAACAATAAAGTTATGATGGACTGTGGATAAAAGAAAAATGCCAGTTTCTCTGCATTTTAATCAGTGAGATCACAATTTTGATGAACACACCAGAGGGACAGTTTTGTGCTCTGCTTCTACAGTGAATGAAAGGAAACAAAATGAGCAGTTTTATATTGAACATTTAGTGACAGATGATGCATCCTTTGAGATTAACATTAGAACAATAGGGAGGTAGATGCTTACATAGCAAGAGAAGTGCTACAATATAATTTCAAGGAAAGACAGATACCCACATGTAAATTATTAGCAACGTTTGTTAATACCTTAGAATCAAATTTTCTCATTTATAATTTTAAGTCTGATCTAATTTTGAGTGGGGAATTATCCCTGTGCTTAAATAATTATGAAACAAGTGTAGAAAACACAAGTAGGGAAAAAAAGTCCTCATTCTGCCATTTATCCCTGCATATCCCAGTTCATCCATTAAAAAGATTCTGCATTTTCAAGTGTATGGAAAAGCCTCACTTTAATAAGGATAATATGGATAAAAAAAGGCAACATTTTGTTTTAAAATTAGTTGATTAGTGCTTTAAGGAATAGAATAAAAAATGTTTACTTAATAGTTGTCAACAAACGAGTAGGATATTGTTACATACTGAGAAAAATTCCATAGGTTCACAAGCACTGCTTGTCATAAAAAGTCTGAAAAATATATTGAACCAGTATTCCCAAGAAAAACAAAATATTTGTTATTGAAATAGTTAGATTAAGAAATAATAAAATTATTTATCAATTCACTACAAAGAGGTCACAGCTCTGCTCTGGAATTAGCCATTGTGCCCAATAATTTATGGATTATTTTACTTGGCCAATGTCTTGCTAAAAAATAGTTGGCTTTTTTTTTAAAAAGAACTTATCCAAAACTTTAACTACAGATTGAAGAAATGGAGTGAAGAACAGTGAAGAGCAGCACTAGTCAAAGCTCTGACATTAAGAAGGACATTAGGAAAAATCTAAACTTCAAAAGTAATAGGGTAACTTTGACTTTCTTGTATAAAAGTGAGGGAGAGCTTTGAAAATGACAGAATTGTTTTTAATAAATGGCATTGCAAGACACACTATTGAAATAGCTGTTTAGTTGATGTACTTTTATAATGTCTGGAAACATGAACAGGTGTTGGGGTCCCTCCCCTGCGCCCTGTAGCCCTGAGGGAGGCACGGGGTTTCCCTGCCCCTGCTCAGCCTTGTTCCCCATTGGTTGGTTTGTGTTCCCCTGCGCGGGCAAAGCAGCTCGGCTCCTGTGACTGTGGGAGCAGAGTCTCTCGGCAGAGCCCGGCCATGCGGCTGGGGAAATAAACATCTCTGAAACATCTAGCAAGAATCCGTCCGTATATATTTCTTTTCCACGGGACTCCTGGTTTGATATAGGCGTGTTGCAGTATCCCCACTGCAACATAATGGTGGAGATTTGAGGGCAGAACGATCCCCGATCCCTAAGCGACTTTGTGTGAGTAAACCCTGGAAACTTTGGATTCCTCTTCTTGGTTTTGTTTTGCTATTCCATATCTAAACTATGGAGGAACCGTGGGAAGACTCTTGGCTTTCAGAGCCACATATGGACATTTATCTTAAACTTAAAATGATTCTTGAACAACGATTTGTAAATTTTAGCTTGATTCAAGCTCAGAAGGAACTGAAACACTTCCTGGCATGGTTGTTTAAGAACTTTTTCTATGTTTCTTGGGATTTAATTCTTACCAAGAGCTTTTGGAAGACCGTTTGGACCCAGTTAATATTTGAGTCAAAATATATGCCGATGGAAGAATATTTTCGTGAATATTATTTAATTACCGAGACTATTGAGCAATGTCAGCTGTGTCCTGGTGAAGGGAAGCCTGGCTCAGGGACCGTGCGACCCAGGCCACGTGCACCGAGCGCTCTGCGAGCAGCAGCGAGACGGTTCCCGTGCGCGGGCGGAGCCACACGGGCCACAGTGTCGGTGGCAGAGCGAGGCGTGGCAGGAGCGGCGCGGCCCGGCAGTGCCCGCCCGGCCCCGCGCAGCGCGTGGTGGAGCGAGCCCCGTGAGCGCCCGAACGAGAGGGGCGGAGCGCGGGCGGCGGCTGGCGGCGGCAGAGTGGAGCCGTGCCCAGCCGAAACGCGCGCTGGAGCAGGGCACGGGGGGGTCATCACTTGGGGGCCTGGCCGAGATGCAGCGCCTGGCAGTGGCAACGCAGCTGACAGCAGAGGAGGCGACGCACGGAGAACGGAGCGGCGCGGCCCGGCCCGGCCCGGCCCGCGCGGCCCCAAACGCGACCCTGGGAAAAGCGCGCCGATAATTCCAACACGGGAGCGACCGAAAGAGAGAGCAAAGACACAGCGAGACAGAGAACAGCAGCCACTCGGAAAAAGGAAAAGACCATAGTAGCTAAGATCTTAGGGACAGTGAAATGGTATAATGTTAAACAAAACTATGGTTTTATAACAAGATGTGATAACCAGCAAGACATATTCGTGCATAGAACTGCTATTAAAAAGAATAACCCTGAAAAATGCATCCCAAGCTTGGGAGATGGAGAGGTGGTGGAATTCAAAATCATACAAGGTAGAAAAGGGTTACAAGCATCGCAGGTCACTGGGCCTGATGGTGTTCCTGTAAAAGGCAGTATATATGCAAAAAATCGTAGTCATGTTAGACAATATCTCCATTGTAAACCCCCCCTACAGTCTCCCTTTCCTAATCCCACCTTTCCCTTTTACCCTATGTCCTATTACCCCCAGTGTATTCCCAATCCGTTTTTTCATCCATGGTTCCCCTCACAAAACCCTGCCTTTGCCAATTGTTTCCCCAAAAATCCCTTTCCGATGCCGATGGGGGGATGAAAAGGGGGAGGAAAGAAATTAAACCCTCTCCTGCTTCAGTTTCCCCACAGGCATGTCCAGAGAGTTCTGTCTCCCTTCTGTCAGCCCTGAGATGTTCCACAGAGTCTGTTTGGACATTTAAAGACTCAGGAGGGTGGCTTGTTTTGTTTTGAAACAGTTCTTGTTATGTTTATCCAGTTGTCTTCATTCTCCTTTTATTAAAATAAAACGGGTGAGATGTTGGGGTCCCTCCCCCGTGCCCTGTAGCCCTGAGGGAGGCACAGGGTTTCCCTGCCCCTGGTCAGCCTCGTTCCCCATGGGTTGGTTTGTGTTCCCCTGCGCGGGCAAAGCAGCTCGGGTCCTGTGACTGGGGCAGAGTCCCTCAGCAGAGCCCGGCCATGCGGCTGGGGAAATAAACATCTCTGAAACATCTAGCAAGAATCCGTCCGTATATATTTCTTTTCCACGGGACTCCTGGTTTGATATAGGCGTGTTGCAGTATCCCCACTGCAACAAACAGGAAAACATGGAAAGGGAAAATGGATACAGGAATGATACGAAACCTCTGTTACAGGAAGACAGTTAGGGAAATTATTAACGTATATTTTAGCTTTTTAGTGTCTAAGGAATTTATAATGAAAAAGTCACTTCACCTATCATCAGTGTAGTGCTGTTCCTGTGGTAAAGCAGGGCTTCATTTTTAACAATGTAAGAAGTGTTATAAATCAATCGCCTAATGACTTTGGCATGCAATCAAACAATTCTCAGATGGAATTGAAAGGAAATATTTCAAGTTTAAGAGGAGAGCTATGTCTGAGACTAGGTGAAATTATTCAGAGTTTGATGTCCCTGTGTAACTGAATGGAAGGTTTCATTTGTGTCAATATAATGGAGATTACTTTATCTCCCTACCTTAAAAGAATGTTGTAATAGTTCAATGCAATCCCAAAGAAAAGTGTAGCACATTACAGAAAGATGTTAACCTGAAGATATTACCATCAGATCTCAACTTTAATTTAATGTCTTTACTTAAGGTTCTTGAAGCCCTTTGATAACTAAACAGTTGCAGGTATTGGATAGTCAAATTATAACTAAGAATACTGAATTTTGACTGAGATTTCAGAGCTAGCACACTTTTTCTACGGATTAAATATTTTATTGTACACTGAAGAAAGAAAAAGAACAAGTTTAGCAAAAAGTCAAAAACATGCTTCATTAATGCAATGAAGATGAACAGAATTTTGATTATAAATAATTTTTATGAGAGAAACAGTTGTTAAGGTGTGTGCCACTCCTAATGTGGAGACGAGGCAACATGTATGTATAATGGTGAAAAAATACAAATGTTTTTGCCATTTTAATTCATGAAAATTTTACAAAATGTTAGGCTGGTTGGAGCATGGTGCTACTAACACCAGGGTTGTGGGTTTTATTCCTGTATCAGCCATTCACTTAACAGCTAGACTTGATGGTCCCTACGAATCCCTTCCAATTCAAAATATTCTGTGAATATTCTGTGAAGTAAAATCAAGTATTGATTGCAGTACTAGAAAACTAAGCCTTGGGCAAAAGGCACAAAAAGATTTGCAAAATGTTCTGTGAGGTGTTATATATTACTGAGAGAGCATAACCTTATTCCTATGTCTCGTTTGAAAGATGGCCTCTCTGGTTGCACAGTGACTATCACTTGGCCTGTTTACTGATTGACAGGGAAGTATGCCACTAGCTGAATCACCCACATGGATGAGAAGGTTGCAAGAATGGAAATAATAAATTAGGTTGACCTGCAAGAGCTGCAAGAGCCAACTAGACTGTGCAAATAAGATTCATATGAATTACAATATATTTCTGGTGACTTTCTGAAAGAACCTCAACAGAAGAGTTCCACTTCTTTAATTCAGCTGCTGTTGCATCTGAGTAGAAAGTCTGAACTTGTGAGCTTTATAAAGCTTTGCTTTTGCGGTTTCCTTGTGCTATACAACAATGCTTACATTTTTAAACATTAAGGAAGCTTGGGTCAAAAGGTAATTTTCTGTATGATTCTAATTAAAAACCAAGTTTTTCTACTGGAAATGGCACCATACATTTTCTGCATAAAAGAGGAAAACAGATTTCTTAGGTATTTTTTAATTAGTAATCCTGTTTCTCATAAAGACTATATCGACTAACTACTTTTAAACATTTTAAGCAGAAGGGTAGTCACTATAGAAACAAAAGATGATATCAGGCTAATCAATTAAATTACATCCTGGTGACATAAAACTTCCCATTCTACACACTTTAATGCTTGTATTGGTATGGTACTTTAGAATTATAAGTACAAGGAGCAAAGTAAACTCTTATATTAATTTGGAGCACTTAAGTCAGAATATAAAAACATAAAAATGTTTACTGTAGCAGCCATCTCTGAAAAAGTGCTCATAAGAAACACCTGTCAATCTTAAAAAAGTCAATGCCTGAAAATATGTTTAATGTTTGCACTTGTAATCAAATCACAATTAGACAACCTTGCTTAAACTATGATCTTAACACAAATTCCTAGCACTGTACTGATATTTTCAGGTGATCATGACAATACCCAGCATCTCATCTATAGAATAAAATTCCCTGGGAACTAATACAAAATGAATCACTCAAAATCTCTGGAAAAGAAAAGGGATAGCTGGGAAAGAGCCATATTTTTATGTTACATGAACACTGATGTAATGATTCACAACCCATCCATAAAAACCTTTCTCTAAAAAATAAACTGATGTTTATTTTTCTATATATACGTATATCGCTATATATAATTTACAAAGAGAGAAAAATATATATATTCTAGTTGTTGAAAAACTTTCAACAGAAATATTGATCAGATTGGTGCTAATCCTTTCTTTTTTTGAACCACCACACCTCTTAATGGAAACCAAGAATAAATAATAAATTATCAAGCAACTCTTTTATTATTGTCTTGTGAAGGATTAATTTAATAAGGTGAGTTATGAACATATATTATGGCTACATTTTCAGCACACCAAATAGTAAATAAGAATGTCATATGAAGAAAAGACCTTTACCCTTTCACCTGGAGAAAATTTGCACTCTTTTAGATTGTCTCGGGCATGAACTTCAGAAATGGAAAAAGAGACATTCTGCTTACTCAGGTCCATATCAGCACACACACACGCACACATACACACATACACACACCCTTCTTTCTGAGATGGTAAGAAATCAGGCTACTGCTTGTATTATTTACTTCACCATGACTGATTAGTAAATGTTGCTGTTTCAAACTCAGTGTATTTTTGTTTCACTCGTCTAGTTAAAAGCATTGCTCAACAGTAAATTATTCTGTCTGCAGGGCAGGAGTCTTGGAAAACGAAGCCAGAGCTATTGCAATTATTTGTACTGGTTCTTTTCCTTAGTAGCCTTAAGAAATATTTCAAAATTGACTAAAAATCCTTCACCTCAAAGGTATCTCTTCTTATAAATTAGATGCAAGTGATTTAGTTCCTGTGAATTGTCATCATAAATATTACTCATGGGTTTGAAATCCATTGTAAAGATTGCCCAGTTTTTTTCTGGAGAAAATCAACTTCTGAGTCAGATGAGTCCCCATTTGCTCAGATATGATGTCCATTTTCTTCTCAAGTGGACTCTCCAGAACTCCCTCAGAGAAAATGTCAAATCTACTAGAAAACATAGAATTGACAACAAACTGCGAAGGGTTTCTGAAGAATTAGAATAACATGCATGCATTCCACTGATAACAGTTACTACTTTCTGAGTCAGAAAGAAAGGCATATGTGTACAAGAGCTTTCACTCATTCCTTTTCCCAAGTACTTTTTTTCTTGTTGCTGTTTGAAAAGTTGTTTTTATAGTCACACTGGAAAGTTGCAAACACCCTGACTAAAGTCATGTCCCTTTTGCTTTCTGGAGTGCCTCAGCGTAGGTCTGTTTATGACGAACCTTCTCAAAGAAGCCATCTCAGAGGTTTTATAGCAGCTTCCTTCTTCTTTGTACTACTCCTGTAATTTTTAAAATGCAAATGGCTGCATTTTGAAACTATATTTCTACTTTCCATGTTCTAGAATTTCTTGAGTATAAAATTGCATAATAATCTTTATTAATTTACTTTATATTTTTGTCAACACTCAAATACTGCTATGAAATAATGTTTTTATAAATTATTACTACCTGTTCCAGATTCATATCAGTAGTGAATTTAACAATTATGCTTTCGTAATTCTGTAGAAACAGATCCATAATTTTCTGTCAAACTTTATAATTTGCTCATTTGCTACTGAAACACTGGCAAGGTTAAGAATGAGGAATATTTCCATTATATTGACTACCCCATGGCACTATACTATTCACATAGCACAAGAGATGGAACTAAACAGGGAAAACCCTTATGTTTATCACTAGTATCTCCCTGGTAGCTGTACCTCAGTTTCTCCTGTATCAGTGTTGTTACCTGGAAATCTGCTGCACCCAAAGGAGATAAAAAGTATATTTCAGCTTACTTACCCACAGCCTTCTGAGATACCTTCACATTGTGAAAGTTACCAATAAGGTGTTTGCATCTTCATTAAATTTCTGAAATGGCAATTCACTTTTATTTAAAATATGTTTTACTTATGAGTACTATAAATTATCTGGCACCCCACCTAAGGCTAAATTTAACACTTGTAAGTGGATATTGAACAGTAGATACCACAGGGAATGGACAGGCTGACTTGAATCAATTTCCTGGTTTTCAATGTACTGTAGTCTATAGTCTGTATTTAATATATTTTGTATAATAAATCTGACAGTTCAAAAGGTACTTCACCAGATCTGCTTTTATCAGTTTCTCATAATAGTTTCTTCTTAATGATTTTTTTCCCAAATATAGCTATCACAACACATTTTCTCTGATTAACCACTCTTTTAGCTTCAGTGCTCTTACATGCAAGTTTTCAAAGTGTATCTCATTGTAAACTGAATTTCTGGATATGTGGGATTTCCACACTGCAACACTATTGAGCTAGGCAGATACCTTGCAATCTGCACTGAGTAGCACTGGGAAGTAAGTTCAGCTGTTACCTGTTTTTACCTTTTCCTTTCCTAATCTTTCTCACTTCACAAAAAGTAGTACAGCACTGTTTCATTTTGGTTTTTTAACCTGCATTCCTCTTGGGAACATTGGATGGCTCTGCTGGAGCTTTGTTTGGTGTTAGCTTTAGCACACTGATTTGTTTTATGTTGCTGACAGTACTTTTTTTTTTTTAGTGTACCAACCACATGTTTACGTGTCAGATTATTCATCAATTTGCAGGATATGTTCCTGAAATGGAACATGCATTATTTAAAAGAGAAAATATTATGCACAAAACAGAATCAGAAAATACAAATATAGTATATATATACACATATATAAAAGGACAAATCTCATTCCCACAATCCAATGTTTTAGCTAGTATTCCTGGAAAATAGAGAAACAATTTATTACTAATATTCATTCCAATTGGCTTTATTTTCCTTTTTGCAAGGCTCAGAATTTTGAATGTGATTTTTGGTAAGCTGTTGGCAAATTTTAAAATTCTGTTGTAGTAAATTTTTGGTCAGTGATCACTCCAGCAACCAGATTTCAATAACTGATTCAAGTTACATCAGAGTAATTTAAATTCTGTCAATTCATTTATATTCCATAGGCTTCAAGTCCTTATGCTCCTCAAAGTTCAGTTATTCTCGTGGTAGTCTTTATGATGTTTGCCCTGTTCCATTGTGGTGTCCTGTACATACTGAATTGTTGCAATGTAAAAATCTTAAAAGTCAAGTAAATGTATTAATAAAATTTAATAATAAAAAAAAATTGGATACCTGAATTTGATAAATACGTACTGGCCTCACTGAAAAAGTATTACATTATATTTAAGTATTCTAATGGTTAGAAAATAGCACAGTCCCTTTAATATACTTTTTTTTTTAGATTGCCCCTGAATAAAGCAGTAAATGTCTTACATTTAGTAAAAGCCAATCTTACAGTCCAAATAAGTAAAGAATGACACTTTATCCAACAAGGGTCTTTTAGGACATATTCCTACTTCTGCAGTACATTCTAGTTTCAAGCAAAACCTGGGACAATGTTTCAGATCTTTTACAGAGTGGCATGGGTTGAATATACTCACGATTCACTCTATTACTTCAAATAAATAGTTGGCAGCGCTTAACTGTGGAAGGCTTGGATTTGAATCACGAATTTCATCACAGAATTTTAGCTGAAAAAATGCATGATATCAGCTACTTTCGCATAACAACGATTTCCAATGCCTTCTTCATGAACTTGCTCCTCTTGATATATTTAGTTTCTGTTGGACAATTTTTTGTATCTCTGCTTGCCACAAATTTCTGGTGATTCTGTACTAGTTTAAGACAACAGGACATTGTAAATATTCACTGACCCACTCCAAATGTCAGCAAATACAACTACTTTAAATGTGTTACTGTCGTGGTTTGGTCCAAAATACTCATTATTGTTTACCTTCTGTTTACCTTCTGTGAGATAAGAATTAGGAGAAAAGAAAAGCAGGCACAAAACTTGAAAGAATATAAAGAAGTTTATTAATAGACCTAAAAGAAGAAAAAAAAAAAATCATACCACACCCTCAGAACACTTTTTCTCCCCCCACCTTCCTCCCTTCTCCCACTGACAATGTAAAAGCCAACCCTTGAGATGTTCAGTCTGTTTACCACTTCCATAATAACCTTGTTCAGTTCATTTAGGAAGAGGAGTCTCTCTTGCTCATACTATGGAGACCATCTCCACAAGAAATTCCCTCATGGCTTCAAGTATCAAAACAAGACAGCCGCCCGGGTTGGTTCTCTGCTCGCATCATATGAGAGTCCCCTCCCATGACTTACAGCTTTTCCCACAACTGCTTTTGAGGGTTCAATCTTGAGCTACTGAGGTAACATTTTAAGGTTGAGCTGTTCAGAAACAAAAGTTCTCTTCACCCATCTCTGGGAGCATTTCATCTCTAAGAATAGAGGCCCTTGTCCTTCCCTGGGAGCAAAGGGTCCTCCTCATCTTCATCTCTAGGACTATCTCTGGGAGCATCTCTAGGAACTGAGGTTTTCTCCTTTCCCAGCAAAAGTCCTCATCACTTCCATCTCTCCCTGTTCAAACTTCTCATGAAATTACAGCTGCGTCAGCATCTGCCTATCTCAGCGCAGGTGCTTTTGCTCACAAGTACAGTTTGAATGCTCCACCTTCCATGCTTTCATGAAATTACAACAGGTACTCTGATATATTATAGTCTATCACCACCATAGCTTTACAACAGATTTTCAGCTTTAAGCATCTCCTCTTTCTCCTCCCTCAGGTTTTCAGCTCTTCTTTCTGTACTTAATGTCTGAAGCATTTACAGCACTAAAAGGGTTCATCTCACCCGAGCCTTGCAGCTGGAATTCCACTTATTGCTGTTGGTCACATGATCTTTGCCGGGCAGCGGAGCAGCTTCAGCTGAATCTTCGGCCGCACTGGAGGGGGGGCAGAAACCGGGCCGCTCCATCTGCACGTAACAGGGATGTGGGGGGCCGCAGGTGGAACAGGGCTGCACGGCTCCAGGATGGCTGTGTCCTGGCCTGGCCCGAGCAGGGCCTGGCCTGGGCTGGGCTGGGCCCCGTACAGGCACTGCAGCTACCTGTCCCAGCACTGGAAATGAGACAGACCTGCCCCGGGCTTTGTCCGTTCTTAAATGTGGATCACAGAGGCAGTCAAAATTTTAAGTGGCTTAAAAAATTGTATCATATTCAAACTCTGTGAACTGATAGGTTCTGTTAGGTCACAGAGGAAGCTGTAAGCACCTCTTTGCAGGAAAATACAGAGCTATGCTTGCTAACCCATGACAGTTACCCACAGCATTTGCTTTAGATGGGCATTCTCCAACAGCATTGCAACAAAATGAAAACTTTTTCTTCATGGAAAGGGTCACTTTTGTGCAAGCAGACTCAAAATAGGTAGAACATAATTTCAGCTCAGGCATAAATGTCTTACCTTCTTTGTTCCTGAAGAATTTGAAGTACAGGAGTGCCTGACTAAGGCTTAAAATTTCATTTTTGTCCCTTTCCTTTAAATAAAAGAATTATGCTGGTTTAATGAATGAACAAAGTTTTAAGACTTGTCTGTTTACTGATGTGCAAAAATATTTCATATTTATAGCTATTCATATTTACAACTATTATGTTTTTTGCTATTCTTTCATTTTAGTGAACGATTAGGTAATTCATGTTTTTGCAATTTACATATTTGGCTGAGTTTACAAGCTGTCAGTGTTTCTACAACTATCCTTATGTTAGTCTTCAATGATGAATTAATCTTGGAATCTTTATTTTGGGAGAGGTGGGGCTAGGAAGAGACAAGGAGGGTTGGGCAGAAGGGGTAGCAGGAGACGTCAGTTGTGTGCCTTTACTGATAGACTTTCCTCCTCTCCTTGGTGAATATTTACTTTTCTAAAACTGTATTCTTGATAGCATTGTTTGTGTATTTCATTCTTGAATTCTTGCCTTACTATTTTGATCTTTCAAGCACAAAACCGATTAGGTGACATTGTCCATTCATAATTTGCTGTGGATGAAATTCACTCCAAGGTTTACAGCTGGATCAAGGCTTATTCTCCACTAAGATATCACACAGACTATATTCTTGCTTGCTTGAATGTCTACTGGCAAAACTCTGCTTTCCACTTCTACATAGAAATTATATATATATGTATATACACTTTTTTTTTTACAGTAAAGCCCAACATGTAGTATGAATATTCACAGGGTGCTGCTACTTCAAATCCAAGAGACAGAACAATGTTATCTCTGTGAAGTCGGTCTTACTCTACCTGAATTATATTAACAATGGTGCTGGTATGCCGATCATGTGGATCAGGTGGTGCTGCACCATATTTTTTCATCTGTAAGAAGAAACAGGAAGACTTTATCTCAGAGCATGATGTATATTTCAAGATATTTGGCTTGTCCCCCCACATTTACACTGATGCGTATAATTTCTCCAGGTGTCCCATTTTTCTTCTTTTTTTGTTTTATTCCTACAACATTTTCATAAATCAAAGTATCAGACTTACTTTCAGAAGTCACGCTCTTTACCATCTAACTCAAGGACTTATGAAAGTCAGATATACAGAGTACTGATGTAAGCAAATGTTCCTCATCACAGAAGACTTTAATCCCTCCAGTAGCTGGATTCTAGCATCTTAAAAGTCTTACTCTTCAAGGCACTTAGAAACATTTCCTAGTCATAAATCTAACAACTTGCTAATATTTGTAGTTAATATTTATTATCATTTATTATTATATGGTCACTGAGATGACTTTATTATCTTCTCAAGTTAATGTCTCTACTAGTTTCATTCCTCTCTAAAGATGTTAAAAACCTTAGAGAATCCCTATTGGAATGTCATGAAAGACATGTATTTATGTTTATTTGATGCCTTCAGAAAAGAAAGCATGTCTTTGGAATTTTAACCTCTTGTCATCTTCAGAATTAACCATTGTGCACAATATAATGGTATGAATAGACAATTATATTAATATAAACCAGTCATCTTCTTAATTAAAAAGATCTGTGGCATCCTGTCTGTGAACATTTGAAAACTGCAGTGTCTCAAATACACTTGATAACTGACTAAATTCTAAGCACAAGTATTTTAATTTGTAAAAAAGTGTTAAAAATTTGTTATAAATAGTGGTGCTTCAAAAATTATTCCTATAGAAAATTTGTTGAGAGCCTTTAGGAAACAGCAACCAAAAGCATTAAAGACAGGGTTCAGTATAATCATTATTAAACCCTCAGGCCCTGAGCATGCTCCTAAATCTAGTGCGATAAATTATCTAACCATCTGGAGCTTAGATTTTGTTTCTCCAGGAGACATGGCTATTATGGAAGATTTGCAATTTACTCTTACCTTTTCTAATGTGCAGGTTGTGTCTAACTCTTTCTAAAGTAAAAGGTCTAGACAAAGAGTCTAGAACAGTCATTTCTGAGGAGATGACCCAAACTGCCTCAACTATATATTTCTCAAAGATGATACTGAATTCTGCTAAAGGCACTTGAATGCTAACACAAGCATCAGGCACGGTCAACATGGGTTCACAAAGGGAAAATCATATTTCATTTCATATCTTTCTACAGTAAGATACCACCATCCTGCTGGTGAATGAAGGCAGCACAGTGAATATAGTTTTTCTGGATTTAAGTAACATTTTTGATACTCTCTGTCACAGTAGTCTTCTGAAAGAGTTGTCCACCTGTGAAGAACTGGCTGCATCTGGCCAGCAACCAGCCAGTGGTGTTTCTCAAGTCTCAACTTTGGGGACAATTCTGTTCAACATTTTTATAAATGATCTATATGCAAAACCTGAGTGCTCCATCAGCAAGTTTATCAGTGGTACTTACCTGGGAGGTGCTTAAGGGACAGGAGTTTTTGCAGAGGAAGGTGGGTAGGTCATAGCATTGGGTAATCATCAATGACATGAAATTTAATAAGAATAAATTTCAGATTCTTCAGTTGAGACAGAGTAACACTGAAAACAAGTTTAAGCTGGGAGAGGAGTGGCTAGAGAGCAGCCCTGGGGTTCACCAAATACAGCATCACCAGCCGATCAAAAGAATTGATTGTATTCAATGTTAGCGCGGCCTCGCTTTGAATACTGTGTGTGGTTCTGGGCCTCACAATGTAAGAATGTTAAGGTCTTTGAATGCATCTGGAGGAGTGCAACAAAGCTGGTGAAATCACTGGAAAGCATGTTCTGCGAGGAGTGACTAATCACTTGATCTTGTCTAGTTTGGAGAAAAGGAACCTGAGAGGTGACCTCACTGCTCTCTGCAGCTTCCTGAGAAGGGAAAATAGACAAAAAGATGCTGATATCTTCTCCCTCTATCCAGGGACAGTACACATGAGAGGATCAGACTTGACATTAGGAATCAGCTATTTTCCAAGGGAGTCTGATCAAACACTGGAAAGGGTTTCATTGAGAGGTGGTCGATGGCCTAGGCCTGTCAGAGTTCAAGATGTTGTACTGCTAACTTTAGTTTAGCAAGCTGCAGCTTTCCCTGGGAGCTCAGTGGGTCTTCTTAGGGCAGGGCAGCCATTCTGTCCTCCCACAGTCCTTTTTGGACAGCTCCACACTCTTGCTCTGGCCGGCTATCAGCTCTACAGCACAGTGATGCTGAAGGAGGTAAGAAGGGTCTCTCCACAAGGGCTTTAGAGGATCCTTATCTTACATCTTACCCCAGCAATCCCCAGAGGAAGCAAGATCTCCTGATCTGGGTGCAGTGGGGTTTTCTCAGGGGCTCAGTGATGGTACATGGGCAGAGTTGGGGTACAGGAACCGATAGGGAGAGCCCAAGGGAGTGTCCAGGGCTAGGGGCAGGGGAAAGTGGGGGGAACAATATGGGATCAGAAAAGCAGTGGGTAAATAGATCACCACATAAAGAGGTGTTTGGACAAAGCCCTTCAAAACATGCTTTAACTTTGATCAGTCTTGCAGTGATCAGGCAGTTGGAGTAGATGACAATTGTAGCTCTGGAACTATTCTATTCTATTCTATTCTATTCTATTCTATTCTATTCTAATTCTATTCTATTCTATCCCAACTTTAACCCAGCGGGGTAAAGTCAAGTCAAAAGAGGGAGCCCTCAGCAGAGCAGGCTGCCTAAGAAATGTTTAAAGAGTAATTAGGTATAAATAAAGCTACAGACATGCAATTCTTCTTCAAGATTTCTATGGTGCCTATCCAGGAACACTGTGATAGAACACTGATAGAACAATTCTAGCAATTTTTTCCAAGACTGCAAGGAAGTTTACTGTACTCTCATATTCTGTCTAACGAAAACTTCTCAAAGAAAGCACATTCAATGGATGTATTTCGTTATCTGAATGACCAGTGCACAACTCAGAAGTCCAAACTTATGACAGAAATAACTGAAACTATGTTTCTGGGGCGGGAAGTACAATGAGGAGTGTATTGGGCTGACCCGGGCCAGATGCCAGGCACCCATAAAAGCCTCTCGCTAGCTCCCCTCTGCAGCTGGACAGAGGAGAAAAAAATTAATGAAAGGTTCATGCGTTGACATAAAGGCTGGGAGAGATTACTCATCAAATACCATCAAGGGCAAAACAGGCCTGACTTAGAAATATGAAGTGAATTTATTGCTAACAGAGCAGAATAATGAGAAGTAAAGTAAGATCTTAAAAACACCTTCCCCCCATCCCTCCCTCCTCCAGCTTTACCTCCTACCTCATAGGTGCAAGGAGACAGGGAATGGAGGTCACGGTCAGTTCATCACCTGTGGCTTCTCCCGCTGCTCAGGGAGAGGAGTCCTTCTCCTACTGCACCATGGGGTCCCTCCCAGGGGAGACAGTTCACTAAGAACTTCTCCAACATGAGTCCATCCTATAGACGAAAGTCTTCCTCAAACTGCTGCAGCATTGGTCACTCTTGCACATGGTGCAATCCTTTCAGGACAGGTTGCTCTAGCATGGGAGCAGGGCCACTCTCTCCACAGGCCTCCCACCGAGTCACAGCCTTCTCTCAGGCATCCACCTGTTCCAGCGTGGGGCTCCTCCACAGGCTGCAGGGGAATCTCAGCTCTGGCTCAGCCTGGAGCACCTCCTGTCCCTCCTTTTGCACTGACCTTGGTGTCTGCAGAGTTGTTCTCCTCACATGTTCTCACTCTGGTCTTCTCAGGACACAATTTCAAAAGCGCAACAAGTATTTATCTTTCTTCCTAAATATGTTGTCACAAAGGCATTACCACTATTTCTAATTGTCTCAGACTTGGCCAGCAGCACATCCATCCTTGGAGCCACCAGGGATTGGCTCTGCTGAACATGAAAGAAAATACTAGCAGCTTCTTATGGAAGAAGCCCCTGTAGCCCTCCCGCCCCCCCCGCCCAAAAACCAGGTCATGTGAAACCAATACAAGAAGAAAGGAAAGATTTGAAACAGGCTTTAATGTGGTGGGATTGTTGGTGCTACTGAAACATAGATTTAGAAGAAACATAAAGATTTTAGTTACAGGCTAGCTGTGTTGAAATTAGTTAGAATAGGAAGGAATTTCAGCTACAGTTAATTAAAATAGTTAAGAGAGCTGAACCTGAAATGGGTTTTAAGATGTTAGTAACTGATTACTTAATAACTGATGATCTGTCATTTGTATGTTTGTTTAGCTGTGCTTAGAACAAGGAATAGAAACATTGATAAGTTGGTCTAGGGAACAGGGACAATTACCAATTTCCTCCCTCTGTGGGAACCTATGCAAAAGCCACGCAAGAGGAAACGTAGAGGTCACTAAAGTAATTAGGATTGTTAAAGTTCATAAAGGCAAAAAGTCAAAATGAGGAAGATGAGTGTACTTCATCTTTTTTGGGACTACTGCCCCAATTCAAGACCACCGACTCAATTCAGAACACACACTACGCATGCTTAATGACATTTAAGCTCATTTCTATATGAAGCGGAGAATGGGAGGTGTTAAAGTTACGAATATTCATTTGTATTTTGGGTATTCATAATTTTTGGAAATAAAAAGCTTTGTGTTTGCTTGTATCGGGACCCTCCATCTTAGGGAGCTATCCCATGCAGTGCCTGGCGCCAAATAAACATACACTTTCTAACTCTAAACTGTTAGAGAGTTTTTGTCCATCTCAGTTGGATATCAATATTAGATCGATATTCATATTTTGGTAAATCACTATTACACAAAGACTCCTTTCAAACACTGAAGTATTGTTCCTACTTTTATGTTTAGCATTTATTAGTACATATCAAATAAGTAGTAAGTATGAAAATAGGAACTTACAATTTCTTCAGTATATTAGAAAATATATTATTGAAAAGGTAGTAGGCTGCTCTTTTGCTATGCTTGAGAAAGGATAAATAAAAAGTATTGTGCCATATGGATACTGCTATTAATTTCTGACTAGCAAAATAACAGAAAAGGGCAGAAAAGGAAGGAGTCCTTGCACATATGAATAGCTAAGAGCTACACCCCAGCTTCCAACAGGAATGTGCACTTTATCAATTTTTTCTGAACTTGGCTAGGCAGAGAAAGGTTATATACACAATGACACAAATTTTTGTCTCTCCAATTGTACTCTTTGCATCTTGGATAGAAAATACAATGAGTAACAATCATAACTCAAAATAACTGGCAGAGCTCACAAAAACACGCTAAGGAATATTGTCTGTTTAATATGAATGATTTCAGCACTATGACATGTGACATAGTTAGCTATCTAACTAACTAAATAATAATGCTAAGTATTTCCGTAAACATGCAAGACCTTCCTAGAACTGAAAAAAAGGTAAAGTAAAAAACATAAACAGTAGGACAAAGGAAACAAAGAGAATGTCTTGTTTTCTTTAGGGTTTTTTCCTTGTCTGAGGTTCAAATGTGTTTTCAATGGTAGGACAGGCAATAAGATAGAGAAAATACACTTCCAAGCCTCTGCCTCAGAATTAGTAATCATAAATTTCTGTGTTAGTTGCATCTCTTAATGTTTTATTTTTCTGTGGTTTGTGATTTAAGCTACCTGAACCAGTAATTTACTTTAGAAACATTTGCAGCAAATGTTTCCTGCAGTGAATTATGAGAAAAAGTAAACAATATAGTAAAAAGTAAAAAGGTGTTTTAAGACTTTTGTTCCTTGCTCTAACATTTTGAAGGAAATCACAGAATATCTGCTTAACTACTGTAACTCCTAATAGATTTTAATTACTTCTCTGTCACACTTCAGACTGAAGCCATGTTTTTTTAAAGTTTGTTTTTTTTTTTTAAGTACAACATTTTTTTTTGAAATGACTTTGTTCAGCGCTTCTGTCAAAAGCACTGGAGTGATACTGTAGAAATCCCCCTGCCCTCTCTACCCACTGTGCGAATGGCAGGCATGAGGAGTCAGAGGACTCTCAACTTGTTTCCCACCATTTCAGGAGTAGTATAGCTTGGATTAAAGTCTGGTATGATTTTAGAAGATGCAGCATCCAAAAGAAACAGTCTTTGGGCAGAGGAAGATGAGTGACAATTAAAGCTTTCGATATTAACATTTTGATTTGTTTTCTTTTCTTTACGGGACAGGCAGAGAAAGTATATTAACAAAGGTGAATGGAATGGAAATTCACTATTTAAAATGTCCTTTCTCTGTGGCTTGCCTGATTTTGGGAAGCCATGTTGTTTAGTCTAAAATGTCAATTGCTTGTGGCCTCCCTGCTCCATTTAAGAGCTGCTGTTCAGCTGCAGAAGGTCACTTTAAACTTAGCTAAAATTTAGTTTAAATTCTATAAAACCTACTTACAGTTCTTCAGGGAGGGTCATTATTATTAGAATTACGTAGAATAAACAACAGTCTGTAGCTCTTGTAGTGCTGAGGTGCTTAGAGAAAAATCTCTGAAATTTATAATCCATTTACTACACACACACAATTGTCTTTTGTGTGTGTTTTAGAGCATTGCATTGACTATGTGTCTGAAAGCCCTGGGACTCTTGACAGTCAAAGATATTTTAAAGTCTCCAAGTGTCAGAAGAACATTGTTTAGGTTCAGTTAAAACAAGAGTAGATGGTAAAATATGCATAAAGGTGCACATGCTGCTACACAAGGGATGCTTATTTCATAATGGATGGAATATGTGAAGGCTTTTGGCTGGCAGAGGCATGCAAGGTGCTTTACAAAAATGACATGCACATGGTCTGTCGGGTAATATAGGTCAGATAACTCTCTTGGTTTATTGAGTATTCCAGTCCACTTTGGTTCTGAGGACAGAGAGTGGTATGTTAAGCTTGCCAGATGTAAGGCACAGCCAGGACTGTAATGAGAGCTGGGAGCAGGAGTGCATGTGAAAATGAGAGAGCATTTATCTTTTGGGAGGAAGAGAAAGTGAGGAAAAGGAAAATGGGGGAAAGTCATCCACTTACAGAAAATAACAGGGAAGGGTAAACTTCTCTGCTACACAGAAAATATAAGAAGATAACTATGAATTATTACATGGGAATGATTGCATTATTTTCTGGACTAACATTTTCTGGGTGGTAGGAGGATGTTCCTCTTCCTCCCACAGAAACACGTGAATGAGTGTCCAAGTTCACATTCGCTACAGCAAATCTCCCACCCATGCACCATTTAAAGCAGGGAATATATCTAAAGATTTGCTCACTTTTGGCTTTAGAGCCCATCATGCTACTCCTTATAGACTTCCAAATATTGTGAATATCTGAAATTTTGATCTTGCTCCTGCCTTTTGTCTGTCAACTGATGCTGACATTTGTCTAGCACAAGACCCAGAAGACACCAATGTATTCTATTAAGGTCCTTTTCTAAGACTCTCCAACAGATTAAGCAGCCATATCAAAGACACAGTTATCTGTCACAGGGCAGAGCACAGGTATTTCTATATTTCATACTTAGCACTATGTTTGTGCAAAAGCAGACATCTAGAGAATGCCAGCTTAACTAAAAATTATTTCTGTCTCAGTTTCTTAATGATGACAGAAAGTTATTGGGGTTTAGTAGTGAATTTTGTGAAGTATCTGACATTTCTCTAATGCAGATGGTTTCTCTTTGGAATTGTGTAGTATGTCCCTGCTCAGCTTGAGGTCACTATTTTTAAAAAAATACTATTTTATAGTATTTTTATTATACTATTTTATAGTATATCATGATCACACAGTAATTCTTCTTAACCAAAATACATATTTTCACTGGCTTCTTGTTGTAGCAGGTTCCTTTGGTTCTAAAAGTTCAGAGATACCTTTTTTGAGAATTTTCAAACCGTTTCCATTTTTTACAGGACACTATGATTCTCCTCTCTTGATTCAATCAGCTTTCTGAATGTTCTTCATCTCACTGCATAGCCATTAAGATATAGTAAGTTAAGACCCTACTTTTATGTTTGTTTGAAATGTCATAATTTAAAAACTCCTGAGTGGGAGACTCTCTCAAATTAACTGACTGTTTATCAAGACCCAGGTGTGACCATCCCTACATTTTTTTGAATATTCAGATGAAAATTCTGTAGGTTTGTCTTTTATTAAGCCAGGATCCATGCAGGAAAGTAAAGCCTCAGTAAAGTGAATACGAACTACAAATTGAAAAGTTCACCCTTCTCCTTTTTATTAGGAACAGTTTAATAAAGAATAAATGGCAATAAAGGCCAATCTTCCTTTTGAAAATAGGCTATATAAAAGTGTTTCAAACTGATTTAATTTGTTCTTACAGTGCAAATTAAAGACAAGCTTTACAGAAGTTAAAAACTGATAGTACTTGGTGTTGACTGGTGACCAAGGCAAAATGATTAGCTATTTTCCTTCTACTTCAGAGAATGCATTGACAATTATGAACTTAACTATATATTTCACAGAAATCAATCTATATTTTATGTCTATCCAAATGTCTTGATTACATACTGTCGTGTTCTAACCCCAGCTAGAAACTAAGCGCCACCCAGATGCTCTCTCACTGTCTCTCCACACAAACACATTGCATTCTTATTAGAACACATCCTGTAGTTTATAAAAGAATCAAAGGACTTGCATGGTAGGGGTATTGGCAAATTCTCTTGATTTTGTTGACAAGAAGGAAGTGATCCAGGTACCCTGTTGTTAGGCAGTGCTATCTGTTTCTAAACAAATCCTTTTGTATTATGATCTACTCTGCCTTGTTAAATCATTAGCTGAAACTTGGCTTCAATGTCTGTAAATCTTATTTGAATAAAGCTCTGTTTCAGTCATCGCAAACCAGCAATGAAATAATTATGAATTGCATAAAATTATCTGTATTCTGGACTTGAACTATCAAAGGCTTAATCACAATTCAGTTTGGGTTTTTCCTGTGGCAATTACTCCCTTCTAGAGAGCAATACTGTGCACAGGAAAGGATCCTCAGATGTATTGGTGTAACAGTGAAAGCAGGATAAAAAATTAACCTGTCAGAAAAGGAAAACAGCAGCAAAAAATGTCCATGATGCCATTGTATTTGCTATGCTGGCTCAATATATTCTTATTCCAGAGTACATTGACCTTACTGAAGAATGATCTTCACCAGTTTCTATGACACTTTGCCAGGTCTGAGACTGAACTGGGGAGGAGGATGCTGCTGAATTAGATTCCAGAATATTCAGTCAGACTGCTTCACTCTGCATTACCCTGCATGTACTGTATCTAATCTGTTACTTTGGAAGGGCTTGCAGCTGCTGTTAAGTGATTTATCTCAAGTAACCTCTGTGCTATGACAGCTCTGAGATACTAGATGGTCCCAGTAGTGATAAGAGAAGCCATACTCAGCACAAAGTGCACAACTGCATATTCATGTCAGAGTGGGCTTTGCCAAATAAAATCTGCAATTCTGTGACTAATCAGACAATTTCTTTTCATACACAAAATTAATTAAGAGAACAATGCAATCTTTTATCTTTTGGGGTAACATAAATGTTATCTCATGAATGGGCATAAACGTATAAGACATACAGACAAAGAGAAAAGTTTCATTTTTTTTTTGGTTAAACATAGTTGTTATTCAAACACAGAGGTTTGTACTGGGAAAATCGATCTCATTTTATTTTACAGCCTTGAGATATATCCTAACAGCAACAATGTGAAATACAGCATCATTAGTTGAGATCACAAAGATCCATAATATTTGAATATGTTATTTAAACTACACGCTTATTTTTTTGTGTATTTCATATCTCACAACCATGTTAAAATAACTTTTATAGCATTAAAATATTTTCCAAACTTCTTAATCAAATTTTAAAAAAATGCAACATATCTTTAAAAGGGACATGATGATAAAAAGACACTAAAAGATTCCTGAGTTCCATTATAAAAAAAATTAAGAAACAGACGAGAAGTCCAGTTTTCAATATGTCTCAATTCCCAAAGGACAGAGTTTTTTGGCTGAGTTGAAATGGATGTGAGGGATGGCTTACGGTTAACGTTACTTCAATAAATGAACCTCCAAGAGCCTGCTTACCACCTCAACCAAAAGTACTGAATCTAGTACTGTATCTGTTACATCAAAAATAAGTAGACCTCTCCAGATTTCTGGGAAAGCATATCTGCACAACATTAAATGTCAAATTATTCTGTACTGTGTGTCAATGGATTAATATCATTTACGAGTTAGCTGAAGTTATGCTGAAATTTTTCCAGGAACTGATCATTTGGGCTTTGATTGGCATCTGTGACCCTACTCAAAAACCTGATATTTAGACTAAGGAAGAAATGCACTTTTAGCCTTTTACTGAACATCAAATGTCCCTGCTTTCAGACTTCATTGATGACTGTATTGGGTTTGCATGGAAAGGTTTTGGTGGTGAGGGGCTGCAGAGGTGGCTTTTTTGAAAAGATGCTAAAACCTTCCACTATGTCTGACACAGTATCAGACAGTGCTGGCTGGCTCCAAGAGGGACCCATGACTGACCAAGGATAAGCTATCAGTGGTAATGGTAGCACCACTGCAATAATATGATTTAAGAAGGGGGAAAAAAATTGCTGTGAAGCAGCAGCTGGGAGGGAGGTGTGAGAATACATGAGAGAAACAGCTCTGCAGACACCAAGGTCACTGCAGAAGGAGGGGGGAAGAGGTGCTCCAGGCATTGAAGCTGAGATTCCCTTCCAGCCCATTCTGAAGACCATGGTGAGGAAGGATGCCCCCCTTGCAGCCCATGGAGGTCCATGCGGGGGCAGATGTGCACCTGCAGCCCGTGGAGGAACCCCATGCTAGAACAACAGAATAGTCTCTTACCCCATGAAAAGACCACACTGGAGAAGGTTTCCTGGCAGGACTTGCGACTCTGCAGGGGATTGGCACTGAAACAGTCTGTTCCTGAAGGACTGGATCGTGTGGAAAGAGACCCACCTTGAAGCATTCCTGGAGGACTGCCCGCCATAGGCGGAACCTGCACAGGAGCAGGGGAAGAACACGAGGAAGAAGTACCAGGGACAATGAACTGACTGCAGCCTCCATTGCCTATCCCCCTGTGCCACTGTAGAAAAAGAAATGGTGAAATTGGGAATGAAGTTGAGCACGAGAAGAAGGGACCGAGGAGGGAGGGGATTTGTTTTTACTTCTAATTACCCTACTCTGGCAATAAATTAAATTAATTTTTCCAAGTCAAGTCTGTTTTGGTTGTGACAGTAACTAGTGAATGATATTTCCCTGTCCTTTATGTGACATTTTTATTTTATTTTCTCTCCCCTGTTCAGCTGAGGATGGGGAATGATACAACAGTTTAATGGACACTTCCCCTCCAGCAAAGGTCAACCCTCCAGCCAAGGTCAACCCACCACAATGTCTTAAGCAAAAGCTCTGAAATAGGACACTCTTAAGTTTTTAGTTAAAATTTAGTACAAACCTAGAGTCAGATTCTGTGAGGTTGTTGTACCTATTGGTACAGCAATGATGCAACTTTAAATCTGAAATACTAAGACAGAAAGGTAGAGTTCATAGGTGTCTATAGGTTTTCTTCATAGATAATGGGAAAAAGCCATGCCCATTAAGAGAGCCAGTGCATTTAGTGAAGGATATAACTTCAAGGTGAGAAAAATGTATGTTTAAAATCTTTTTTCTATCCTGAATTTAAGCATCCCCTGCAGTAAACATCTACATGAAAATATAATTTGCAACTTAAATCTGCTTCTTTAAAGTATATGACTTTGTCACAATTTGTGAAACAAGTGTCTCAGTCGCTGTGTGAATCAGTTGCCTCAAAACTTTGGTGTGTTCAGGTCTCAGTTTTCAAATGTTTCAGTATACAAATTCTATTCTGCATCAATCTGTTTGCAGTGATGAATATTTCTGTCACAGAATTGTGAAGTTGCATCTTTTTCTCTTTGGTCTTTCAGTGTAAAAATGCAAAAATGCTGCAGATTATTTACCTCATTCTCATAAATGTGTATATCCAAAAATTGCGATAAATTATTTGGCCTCTTTCAACTGCAATTGCAGCAAAGAAGTGATTGTGCATAAATCCATTTGCTACAATGATGGAATCCTATTTGCATATTTCAACAAATTAAGTGCATTCTTTATTGCTGTCTAAAATGCCTTCTCAATTAAAACATTTTATTGAAATTAAGGTGTTTTAACTGTAGAAGGCTGAAATTTCCTTTTCTGTAATCTTCATGCCCCCCATCAACTTATTTTTTAATTTTTCTGGCAGAATTTCATATACAGAAATCATGTATGTTAATTTTAAAGTTAGGTTGAACAAAAACTGCAGAAAGAAAAGTCAGTCAGTAAATAGCACTGCACAGAAAGTGTTGTGAATTGAATGACTGACTTTAGCAGGTTTCATGCCAGACATCTGTGGTTCAATCTCCCTAGATGTCCTACTAGTTCAGGACCCTTGTCAAGTTTGTTTGTGTACATTTAGGTGATGAGTGCTTAAATAGAGAATTTCAGTATTACTTGGTATTGGTAAAAAGGGCTGTTCTTAGTTTTGTTGTTGTTGAATCTGTCAAAAGGCACTAGACACCAACCCAAACTGCAGTATCATTTCTTTCTGCATACACATGCCTTTAAAGTTTAGATAAAATGAATTGTTGTAAAGATGCTCTGCCATAAATTATAGCTGACAGTGGTAGTGATTAAGGCACATAGTTTGATTGCATGCATTAATCTCTACAACTTTCATCAAGTCTAATTTAATTACCCACAGGTATATGTTTCTTTTTAATTTATTAGCTTTGTCAGTAATCAGTTGCACTGGGTGCTATTACTTGCAAAAGGTGAAACCCAGCTACATTCATGGAAAAAACAGACATTGAACAGGAAAATAAAAAAAGTTAAGTGTCACAGCCCTCCAGTGTACAATAACAATGTTAAACTCATTTATGAAATGAGACTATATACTTAATCACAAAGGACTGACAGATATCTTGATTAAGACCAGTGCACTCTCTCAGGAAAAAACCATCTGAGAAGGCTTAATCATTTTCTGAATGCGGAAACAGTTGCTGTTTTTAGAATATCTTGCCCAGGTGTCATCAAACATACAGATTTATATATTTTTAACCAACTTTATGCCACTATTTGGACCTGACTATTTGTTTCTTAGCTGACAGTGCTGTCTTTTCCTCACGATCAAGTGATCATGAAGAGGGATGTTAATTTTAATAGACTATTATTAGGACCCAAATATTCAGCATGACCATCATTTTAGGTCTCATACACATGCTATTCATATTATCTTGAATTTTCTTTGTAACGCAGATCAGATATTTCAAGAATTTTTGTAAAACAGAAATGCCTGTTCCAGTACTCTATTGGATTTGTAGACAGTAACATTTGCAAGACTATTCAGAAGCATTGTCCAGTCAGTCTTTTAAATTTAATATTACACAGTCTCACAAAGATCCATGTCTTTTACTTACAAAGTCCCTAACCAAAAGGAAGATTGTGGGGGGGTTAGGATGTGGGGGTGTGGGGGGCTTTTTTTGTTTGTTTGTTTCCTTATGCATTCTATTCTTCTAATAACATAGACATAGAGGGGTATTTTGTGTGCTTTTTTATTAAAATGAACTTTAATTGTGATTAATTCATTAGGAGATAGATTGTTTAATGTTATTGTTTCCACAATGACATGGAAAAAACGAAGTAAACAAAACCCATTGTGTACTAGTAGGTGAGTAACTATTTTAGACCCAAACTCTGTTTCCTATATGTGAATTCATAATGTTTTTATACTGTAAATTTATTGCTGACAGAGGATTTACCTTTTTTGGGTTTTTTTTTACATAACTCAAGAATTTTTAGTGCTTACTGGCTCTTAAATAATGCACAGTAAACCATTTCAAACAAATATCATGTTGAAGATACACAAGGGAAATAAAAGTCTTCCTAAATTCCACAGTACATGCAATTATTATTAAACTTGCTTAGTGAAACATGAAAATAAACTGCTTACTTGTGGCAAATGGATTTAATTACTGCACTAGCTGTCAGACAGAAATAAGCCTTCCTATGAAGTAAATATGTTATACTATCTGGCTATAAATTTAAGAAAAAAAAATTAATAATAGTGCATGTACATTTTTACTGTTGTTGAGCAGTAAGTGCAGTAGCTCCCAGTCTCGGGGAAAAAACAGAACTAATTAGGACTTGCAAAGGAGTGCATGATTGTATTCAATGGTATGCCAAACTTCATAAAAAATATATAGCATGATTCTGGAGTAATGCACACATAAGGGCTGGAGGGAAGCTTTCAGTATGAAAACTGTATACAAACCATATGAGGACTACTTCAAGTAGTAGAGAGTGCTGTGTCTATATTTTATTATTTCTTTCTTTACTGTTTTTTTTTTTTTTTAATGAATAAAAACATTATACCGTGGATCTTACTCTAAAAGTGTAGTTACTTTCCACGAGGCTATAGGGTGATGAGCAGTTTGCCAGACCAAGTGAGAACAGAGCAGCTCCAGGCCAGGGGAGGACAGGCAGCTCAGAAGGCAAATCCCAGGCTGAGTGAAAGAGCAGAGAAAGGTGCCGTGGGACCAACAAGAATTCTTACTGGACAACCAAATTAAAGAAAATACCTATCAAAGCCAAAAAACTCATTTGGCCTAGGGGCCTGTTCCATAGGAAGAGAATCCATAAGTTCAGAACAAGATAGAAAGTGCAAAATGGCTAAAACCAGTGAATGGACACCACCATTCTCAAACTGAGAATCAGCATAAGAAAAATAAAAGTATCTAAAAATGAAGGTTCTTCATAAACCTGTATCTTCCTCTAATAACTTGCGTTTCTGTATTTTTCAACTGTTACTGTTTCATGCAGAAAATTACTGCTCTATTGAGAGGCCAAGAAAAGAAAAAAATTATTGCTTATTCATGAAAGCCTCTAATACTTTTAATCAATTTACAGAAGTAACCTTGCAATGTAAGATATTGAGACAACTTTAAACGCACCTGAACAAGAAGTTGAAATGTTTATATTGATTGGTGTAGCAATTAAAAGCCCATACATTCTACAATAGCTATGCTGTTCAATTTCTTCATGTAGTCTAAAGGTCTAAACCCATTATCTTTAAGCCACCATGGATTATGTGGGTTGTTATAATGCTATATCATGCAGACAGTATACTATTAGCCAAGAAAGTTTTTCACTATTTAGAGGTCTTGTCTTTATCTCTTTTCCTTTCTTGTCTGTACAGGATGTTGCCAGGAGCATTGCGGGTTTTGACATCAGTATTAATTAAAGGCAAATAATGAGGGATAATGAGAATAAAGGTGAGGGGAGAGGGAAACTAATACAGATTTCTACAAGCAATTGCACAGCTTTAAAAGTCATGTTTCAAACTTTGCAAATATACATTGAGAGAAATAAACAAACTCTTCACCCAGACAATAGAGTTGTGACTTTATAGTCACAATTATCTCATTCTTTTCTCTCATGCTGTGCTGGTTTTGTCTGCAGTAGAGTTAATTTTCTTCACACTGGCCAGTATGGGTGTATACTTTGTTTGTGCTGAACACAGTAATGATAACAGAGATGTTTTTATTTTCTCTTAGCAGATCTTACACAGAGCCAAGGCCTTTTCTGTTTTTCATATAGCCACCCAGGTGAGGAAACTATAGGTGCATGGGAAACTGGAAGGAGACGTAGTCTGGACAAGTGACCACAACCAACCAAAGAAATCTTCCAGACCATATGACATCATGCAAAGTATATAAAGAAGGGGGAGAAGAAGGAGAAAGGGGAGAACAGTTGGAGTGATGACATTTGTCTTCTCAAGTCATTTTTAAGAGCAAAGGAGACAAATAATGTGCAGTACAAAATTTAAATAATGTTAAAATTTTAAGTAGTAAGCAATTTGCCCCAGCCCTGTGCAACATAAGATGTACTTATTGGCTAGACATATATGAAAACTTTGGCATGATGGGGCCCTGGTCTCCTGGAGATGGCTGAACACCTGCCTGCCCATAGGAAGCACTGCTTTAGTTCCTTGTTTTGTTTGGCTTGTGTGTCAAGCTTTTGCTTTCCCTATTATTACAGCTGGTGAGGGGGTCAGTGGCTCTGACCCAGGAAGAGGTGACCGGTTCGGAGAGATGGTCCCGAAAGGAATCACCTTCCCAAAGCCCGGTGTCTTCCCTCAGCTGCTGGCAGGAGGGCCCGTGCAGAGGCTGTTAGCTCTTTAGTGATTGTCAGCTCAGGATTCCAGCTCAGCTCTGCAAGGCAGCCTCCAGGCCAAGCCAGACCAGAGAGAGATGAGAGGTTCGTGTGGCTGGTACCGCACAGAGGTAGCTTTATTGTGGGTCCCTCCGGTGAAGGGGAAAGCCAGGGACGAGAATTCTCTCGTGTAGGGGCAGAGGGCTAGCTTTATAGAGATACAGGGGATGGGTAAAGGCGAATGGGTTACAAAAGCTCTCCATAGGGTCTCCTAAAGGATTGTGGGTCTGTCTTTTCTCGCTGTGACTAAAGAAGTGGTTGTCTTTCCAGGGAGTCCTGCTGGCCGATTGAGCAATCTCCTTATCTCAGCAGACATCCCTCCAGGGCAGGGGCTGGGCATACCCCACACCCTATTAAACTGTCTTTATATCAACCCATGAGTTTTCTACCTTTTACTCTTCCAATTCTGTCTCACTGATGGATGAGTGAGCAAGAGGCTGCATAGGGCTTGGTTTCTGGATAATGTTAAGACAGGACAGGTGTAGATAAGGTTGAATGCCTCTGTGTCCACTAGGAGCGGTTCCCACAATGCCCGGTCAGCTCTGGACACAGCAGGCTGCGGGGGCCAGCCTCCGGTATCGGAACGACCAGAGGTCTGGCTCGTGGGCCCTTCCAAGGGACCTCAGGGACCAAGGCAGGTGGCGGAGGAAAGGAGGCAGGCTCAGAGTTGGGTAGAATCCAGAACGTTTATTAGACTCCCAAACACAGACCTTTACCTACCAGGGGAGCGCAGCTCTAAGCCCTGAGACAAGCGTGTACAAGGGTTTTTATGGGGGGTGGCGGTCAAGGGAGGGATTACAAAAGAACCAATCGGGGAAGGGAAGGGTAGGGCAAACAGGGTAATGGGTGCTTACAAGAACCAATGGCAACAAAGGAAGGGAGGGGCTTCTACCTCAGGACCAATCACTTGGCCCCCTAGCTAGAACTTTCTAGACGCCTGGGAGGGGCGCCAGAGTGATGGACAGAGCCCTGGGAGGAGACAACACTGATACATGGGAAGATTTACATACAACAGGGAGGGCACCAACTGGGGTAAACCAAACATACTGAACTTAGAGGGAAGACTCGGACTGAACCAACAAAACACAATCCCACAGTTGAATCTATGAAGCCAGTATAAAGAGTGGAACTTTTACTCTTCAGGTGTCAGAACTGAACAAAAATGAAGAGCCAGAAGGAAAATTGTTTATTGGATCAAGTTATTGCCTGTTTACCAGAGATGGGGTTAGACTGGCCTCATTTTACATTCCATCAGATGAAATAGGTGCTCTTCACATTTAAGAGACAGATCCGGAAGTTTACTCTGATCCAGGTTCTTCCTTTCTTCTTGTCATAGTTCTTTAAGCACCACAATAAACTAACTGTACTGAGAAATTATTTCTCAGATTAATTATCACTCAGAAGTAACATTAATTATAGAAGAAAAGCATTTAACATGTTGAAGAGCAAAAGTTTACTTGTACTTCTTTAATAAAATTTTAAAATAGAAGGAAAATGAGGATATGCAGACATTCTAGCAAGGAAACACATTAGCCATCTAACTAGTACTGCCAAGTCTGTTCAGAGACCTGCTCAGAATCAAGACAGATTGAGCATCTTCTTTTGTACAATGTAAAGTCAGCTTCTGTTGTCTTAATCAGAGACAATGCAGTAACATCACTCATCCCTTTAATGTATACATTCATGCTATAATTGTGATGATCTCCAGTGAAAGGTCGATAAGAGACATTAGATATTGGTGACTAGCAAGTTAAAAAGTGACACTATAGTCACAAAAGGAATATTGTTAATATACCATGTATTTTTTATCTCTAATAAAAAAGAATGAAAATAAAGTCATTTTTAGGAGCAAAGGAGACAAATACTGTGTAATACAAAGTTTGAATAATGCTAAAACTGAAAGCAGATAAGTATTTGCCCCAGCCCTGTGCAACACACTATGTTCTTGTTGGCTAGAATTATAGGAAAATTTGGCTTCACTGAAAATAGACAGAAGGATGTGCTTTTTTAACTGACTATATTGGTTTATAACTGTCAAAAAATTTTAAGAACTCTTTCCCCAGAACAACTGACCACTCTGCATCTTAAACTTAACATCTCTTAAACTTATCTTTCAGGTTACTCTACAAAATAGATATAATACTTTCTCTTGAAAGTATAATAATTTCCTTTATAAAGGACACTGCTCTCTTTAGAATGGATGAAGCACTCTCCCATAAAAATGGAGACCTAATCTCAATGACAGAAGTGCATGGGTCATATTAAGCGTAAAACTTTCTCTAGCTCAGAGCAAATGTCTATGCAAATGGTACAATGCCTATGCAAAACGTACAATTAGCAAGATGTAGACTTATTAAGATATTCCCTTTTTTAGTTCCTTGCTGTAACTTCATAGGGAATGAATTGTCTTTTTCCACCAGTAATTCTTTTCCACAGGGGAATTTGAAATCTGCTCAATTTTCAGGATGCCTTGTTGTTAGCAGACATTGTTGTTTTCAAATCACTGCATTCTCAAACAGCCTGTGCACTGAAAATGGAAAATATGGAAACTGGAAATTGACATGCTTTACAGAAGTCTGAGAAAGAATGCTTCTCCACTTAGTAGCTCAGGCAGAACATGTAATTATATTCACATCTTCCAGGAACATTGGTTTAGTGTTAGATTGCTGTAGTGCTGCCCATGTGCAGTACGTTTTAGTTCTGTCATTCAGAACTAGCTTAGTGACTATGTTAGATTTATTTTGAAATTCCACAACAGATTATTGAACAATTCTATCCATGTAGAAAACAATTACTTTCCAGTTAAATTTGCCATAAAGTTTTCTCGCTTCATGTCTCCCTATACTTTACAGGCTATTTTCAAAGACAAGGTTATTACTGCAAGGGTCAAGAAGTTTAGTTGCTGCCCTCACAAAGCTGTTTTAATGAATCCAATAGTTTACATATTTTTCAGAATACCATCTTTCACAAAAGTTTGTATAGAGTTATGATGTAGATGCCTATAATCTGTGAGCAACAATACTTCTGCTGGAGAAGTTAATCACAATTTCTAAGAGAAAACTTGTTTTGCCAATGGAATTTTGAAATTACTATTTGAAAATTGTTTTAATACCTACATATTCTCTTCATAAGTAATTATATCTACTTTCTCATTACTCTGTGATGAAGGAAATTTTTGTCTAAACCTTATCGACAGAAAACTGAGGCAAATGGAAGATCAAGGTCAAAAAGGGAAACATCCTTAGTTATTGTCAGCATTGTAATGCTATCTTGACAACACAAAGTTCTCATTTTGGTGCCTATCTTTCAGAAAATATCTTTCTGGAATAGCTAAGTCAAGCATGAGGCACAAAGATGATGAGTTCAGAGAAATGGAAATAACTTCCTGTACATGAAGGATGAGAAATCACCTCAAAAGTTAAAGAAAAAAACACAGAACAAATCATAAATATCTGTAATTCCTATGCCATTGATATTAAACGTACTTCATGGGACTCCATATAAAGATACTTAGAAGTTCATATTTCTGCACATATTTCATGAGCATTCTATCCATGTCATAACTTTTTTAAAATTTTAGCTTAACTTACTGTTCTCTCTAAGAAAATGAGAGGCCTAACAAATGTAGCATCCTACAGTATTTAACATTTTCAATGTAGTATCACACAGTAACTTTTAAGTAAAGTGCTGAGATATCATTAGGTTAGATAGAGTGTAATGCGAATTGAGAATTGGCAAGACTATGAGGATCAAAGGTCTATGAACAGTGGCACAGTCCAGCTGGAGACCAGTTACAATGGGATTCTGTCACAGAGCTGATCTGGGATCAGTATTATTTCACTACTATTTAATTATTTGTTTCATTGTCTTAATTACAACCTAGATGATTGGATAAGCTGCAACCTCAGCAAATCTGTGGATGATACCTAGTCTGGATATGTGGTCAATACACTGGAGGACAGAGCTAATATGCAGAGGGGCCCAGCCTCTAGGACAGACAAAGCCTGGCAGCAGAACAGGCTGGGACTGACTGGCTGGGAGCAGTTCTGCAGAACTAGCTCTGAGGACAGCAGCTTGGCAGTGTCCATGCAGAAAGGTAGCCTCCTGTCTGGGGCTGCACATGCAGGGATGGAGTCAGCATGTCTGGAAAGAGATCTTGCCCTTGCTGCTATCTCCCCTGCATGACACAAACACTGTCATAATGGTGTGTGTCCCACAGAGGCCTCTGAAGCAATCTGAACTGGAGCACTGGACATTCAAGGAGAGGACTGCAAGATCTGGGTGTGTTCAGCCTTTAAGAGAAGGGAGGGTGAGAGGAAGCATGATTGCTATCCTCAGGTATCTAATGTGAAAGTATAAAGAAGACTACATCTCTTTCCACACTTATCAAGCAGATGAACAGCAGAATGGGGACTGTGGGACCAAAGTGTTTTCCATCAGGAATAAGTCAGTTTCATGACCACCTGGAGAACCTGAACATATGTAAGTCTGTGACACCCAATGAGATGCATTCCAGAATGATGAGGGAACTGTCTGATGTAGTTGCCAAGCCACACTCCATGATATTTGAAAAGTCACAGCAGTCTGGTGAAGACCCAGGTGACTGGAAAAAAAAGGAAAACATTTAGCCATCTTTAAAAAGGGGCAGAAGGGAGAACCCTGGGAACTACTGACCTGTCAGCCTGCCCTCTGTGCCTGGGAAGATCGTGGAACAGATGCTCCCAGAAGCTATGCTAAGGCACATGGAGGACAGGGAGGTGATTTGAGAACTATGGATGTCATTTATCTTAATTTCTGTAAAGCCTTTGAAACGGTCCCTCACAACATCCTTCTCTCTTAAATTGAAGAGTTATGCATTTCATGGGTGGACTGTTCAGTGGATGAGAAATTGCTTGGATAGTGTCTATCCAGAGCATAGTGGTCAATGGCTTACTCTCTAAATGAGTATCAGTAACACGTAGTATCCCACAGCGGTCTGCATTGAGAGAAATCCTTTTCAACATATTTGTTAATGACACAGACAAAGGGTTTAAGTGCACCTTCAGCAGATTTGCAGATGACAACAAACCGCGTGGTGCGGTTGACACATCTGAAGGATGGGATGCCGTTGAGCTGGGCAAGCTTTAGAAGTGGGACCATGGGAATCTCAGGAAGTTTACGAAGACCAAGTACCAGGTCCTGCACTTGGGGTAGGGCAACCCATGGTTTTGATAAAGACTGGGAGATGAGCAGATTGACAGCAGCGCTGATGAGAAGGTCATGAGGGTGCTGGTGGATAAGAGGCTAGGCATGACCCCAAAATGTGCACTTGCAGCCTAGAAAGTCAGTTGTATCCTGAGAGGGAGGGGATTCTGCCCCTCTGCTCTGCTGAGACCCCACTGCAGTGCTGCATCCAGCTCTGGGGTCCTCAGCGCAGGAGGGACAGGGACCTGTCGGAGCGAGTCCAGAGGAGGGCCATCAAACATGATTAGAGAGAGGGAGCGCCTCTCACAGAAAGAAAGGCTAAGAGAAATGTGATTATTCAGCCTGGAAAAGAGAAGGCTTCAGGATGACCTAATTATGCCTTCTGGTATTTGGACTGAGCCTACAAGAAAGGTGGAGAGAAACTTTACAAGGACATGCAATGACAGGAGAAGGGGAATTGGTTTTAAACTGAAAGAGATTAGTTTTAGATTAGATATTAAGAAGGAATTCTTTACTGTGAATGTGGGGAAGCATTGGAGCAGGTTTCCCAGAGAAATGGTTGACTCTCAGTTCCTGGAGGTGTTCAAGGCCGGGTTCGATGGAGCTGTGGTCTATAAAAGGTTTACCTGCCTATGGCAGGAGGGTTGGAACTAGATGATTTTTAGGTCCTTTTCAACTCAACCCGTTCTATGATTCCATGATTCTATGAAGATGAAGCTGTACAGTGAAACAAGGAGCGAGGACATACAAAAAAGTGAGGTTTCGCCCAGGTAGAAAATGAAATTATTTGCACATTATGGGTAGTCAGAGACTTGAAGAGGTTAGTCATAACAGCTTTGCAACAGCCATCTTTGATTTTATACAAAAATCAGTGGGGAAAAAAGTTTTAAAGAACTTGATCAAGTTGTGCTTTCTTTGAGCACGGGACCAGATGACCACCAGAAATATTTTCCAAAGTACATTTTTCCATGATTCCATATTACAGAAAAGTTACCTCCAGTGTGGTTAATTTATATGGCTTCTTGCAACAGGTTGCACTTTCTGGAACTGCATCTATATCTGATGACCATATGATAATTTCTTATCTTCAAATAATAGGGCTCCAAGACTTATGCATTCATTCCTCTTAATTCTGTTTCAAAAGCTACTTGCACTGTGCACACATACATCTGGGACTAAAGTCACTGATACAGGGTTCACAAATAAGGGAAGAACTCCTGAAGATGAAATTGTCTAGGGATTTTTTTTCATATTTTAAGTGTTATAGGGTTTATTCTATGACATACTTTCTCAGGTACTCCTGCCTGATTGTTACGAGCTCAATGACACCCTAAATACCCAAGATCTTTTCTAATCATGTGAATGCATATTGAAATAGTAAGATTACTGCCTTTTGAAAGAGTAAACTGCATTTGTATTTCAAGAGACAAGACAAGAACTATGTACCATGCTGCAAGTTTCAAATTTTAGGTATCTCATCCTTACACTAGGTTTATAAATCATTAAGTAATATTATCAGCTTATTTTCTTGTTACCAAAACTGGAAACTAATTTTAAAAATTATTAAACCACAGATAAACTTTCAAGTTGGAGAGAATTATGTCCATTTTTCAAGGCATATGGTCTGAAAAATCCTATCTAGACTAAGAAGTCAAAATCACTGTACAACATAAAATGAATTCCCCAAGTAATAATTAAACACTGCACTCATTGGTGATTTCTGTATTGACAGCTCAACTGAAATAGGACCACATAGACTCTTGATTCCTGTGATTACCTTTGGGTACCCCTTTGCAACATAATTTTAGAATACTGCCAGCCATTAATCAAACCACATCATGTCAAGGAGCTATGAAGTATCATAAAGCAGATGAACTTGAAAATGTCAGTATTTGGTGGGCTGTAGGGACATGAGGCCTTAAAGGATTAAAGGATATTTGGCAGACAAGAAGAATGAAAGACAAATTGGTACATGTATGTCTGAGGATACTGAAACCCCTGTCTGTCCCACTGTGTACAACGTATTTATGTTTTGTATTATCTTTTCACTATGTTTTTTTGGTTCCACTAAGCTTGTTTTGGGAGAAGTGTTGGGTGGTATTAAAATATGTATACGATGATCAATCAAATGTGAGATACCATTGAAAGAAACACTGACAAAGTAATTAATGGTTTAACTCACTCTGTGAGTTTTCAATAATAAAGTATAAGTAGAACTTCTCTTGCAAGGGAAACACACATTGACAATTGTGTTTTGCTGCTGTAAGTTGAAAGACTGGGCTGTTTACTCTCTCTCCTTTCTGTGGAAGTAGCTTAATGAAATGGAAACAACAATGGCATGACTGTTGTCTAATATATCGAAATGTTATATAGAACCGTTTGCTTCTGGGTATTTCACTACTTATTTGGTTGAATAAAAGATGCATGATGTCAAACACAAGATCTAAATCACCTTGTGTTCAGGTGTTTTCTCTCCTTTACTGATCAGCAACCTATGAGATAGAAGAAAAGCTGTGAAGGTTATCTGCTGAAAATTTTTTGTGCCAGAAGACTATTTCCCTCATGTAATTGCACAAGAGTTTAGTAACATTTTCAAGCATTTCCCTTTCCTATGCAGAGCTTCCTTCAAAGGTCTGGCATAGCATTGTTCTTACTTCATAGCAAAGGACAAACCTCTAGTGATTTGAAGCTGCTGACATCTTCTTTTAGCAGCCCTGTGATGGTGATTATTTTGCATGACAAAGAAAGTCCATATTCATTATAATTTATACTAAAGGCTGCATCATTGTGTGTAGATTTATATAAGAATTTAAATACTCAAACTGCTTGTAGGAAAAACATTTCATGGACTTAATGTATCATATCTGTAAAGGGAAAAATTTTTAGCAGTTTAGAGCAACTGGATATTTTTTACTCACTTTTATAGAAAACCAGTAGAATTGCCTGCTGGGGAGGTGAAAAGATTAGAAGGCAGAGAAAATCATCAACTAATTAATACTTTATGTCAAAAAACTAAAAAAAAGTTAAAATAGAAATGTTCCTACCACCTGAAGATGGCATCAGTGACTGGTGGTCTGAAAAAAATCGTCTTTCCTACATAAATTTTATACTTTTTTAAAGTGCTCCCCCATGCTAGTCTTTGGTATATAAGGTACCAACTCAAACATCTTATATAAACAGAGCATTGAAGGAAAAGAAATACCATGAGAAGACTAGAGATTATTCTGTTGGGCTGAAACACTTCTTGACTACCAATCTATTATTTGTTGAATATGTGATAGGAATAGGTTGTTCACCTCTTTATAATGTGAACAGACTGAAGTATCAGCTAGGGTAAATAAAGCTATGACCTCTATTTTAAAAATTGATATAGTCTTATTGAATTGAGGAGGTCATTTACATAGTGGTTTTTTCAAAAATATATGTAAGGCTGATAGATGTCATCAAAACCTTTACAACAAGTTACTGCTTATTATCAAGCTGTTGAAACTACATGTCAGTATAGTATTTGCTAAAGGTAAACAAAGAAGCCCTTTGTTCCAATACTCTGATTGCCAGATGTTTTTCGGAATTAATCAAGAGTAAGCTACTGGTAAATATTATAAAGAGAAATTACAACTATATCTTCTGTTAAATGTAGATTTTAAATTCTCCAGATTTCCAGCACAAAACACTTCACCCAGTCTGACAGCACAGTATAAAATTCTAGATATCTTATGCTTTTATAATAAATGCTTACAGATCATCTGCTCATCCGTAATGTTCTCCATTTTGTTTTCTTCCCCTACTTTTCTGCATCTCAGGTGCTTATACAAATCAAAGAATAAGAAAGCAAAACATGAGGATTTTGAAATAAGGAAAAAAAGGAAAATATATAACTTCACATGTTTCTAAGAAAGATTATTGTAGCTCTAACACAGCAAACATGGCTGCAGTACTCTGAAAGACAGCTGGGCTAATGAAGATAAATCAAACATGTTTTGGTCGGGCCAAACTCACCATTTTGTTTAATATTCTGACTCAAAGTAAATATTGTTATCGCTTCTTGGTCTGAGGAATTCCTTTAGGCTTGTGAGTTTTCTGTTTCTAATAAAACAGTATGCTGATGGTGGAATATGTAATGCCTCTGGATAAGGTGGAAAAAAATAAAGTGTGAATAAAGACTTCCTGCTCCACGAACACATGCGGTACCAAGAAACAGGTGGCATTCACTTCACTACTGGCTCTAAGTATATCTTTTAAAGTAAGAAGTTTAGAAGTCCTTTTTTGTCAGATTTATGAAACCATGATTCTGTGCCTTGTAATTCTTCACTCTTTCTTTCTGCTTCTGGTTATTTTTCAGTTGTGGTGTTTCTGATAAACCTATCACAGAATCACAGAGTGACTGATACTGACCATCACCTCCTCACATTGTCTAGACACATCCAGTAAGGTTTCAGTGTCTCCAAGGACAGGCATACTACAGCCTCCTGAAGAAAGATGTTCCACTGCTTGATAACCATCACAATGAAATCTCTTTTTCTTCTGTTTAGAATTATTTTCACATATCTCATTTGTGTCACTTGCCTCTTGTCTTGTCTCTGGACACCACTGAAAAGTTTGGTTCTTTCTTCTTAATGCAGTCCCCTAAATATATAATAATAATAAGAGCCTCCTGAGCCTTTCCTCCAGGATGTACCCTCACAGCTCTCCCAGCCTCTCTGTCTTGTGACAGATGTTCTGGTCACTTCATCATCTTCATGGTTCCCCAGAGGACTCTCTCCAGTATGAAAGAATACTAGAATAGTTTAAGGTGGAAGGGACATTTTAAAGGTCATCCAGCAGTGATCAGGGACATTTTCGACTTGATCATGTTGCTCAAAGGTCAACCTGATCTTGAATGTTTCTAGGGGTCATTGTTGGGGTTTTAGGAGTTCTCCTAGGTTTTTTTTTTCTGTTAAAGGAATTTTCCCCATGCATGTTGCTAGGGGGACAAATTGCTGAATAGTTAAAAAAAACAAAAGAGCTAGCCATTGGGGTGGGATGCATCTGGCTACTCTTGTTTCACCTAGGTGTGTGGACAGTCAGTCCCCAGTGTTTGGACAGAGAGGGAGGCTGCTTTCTTCGGCTGCTTTTTCCGTCTGCCAGAGAAACCCCGGGATCCCAAGTCCGCCTTCCCTGTCCCGCTGGGAGCTGGGCTGTGGCCTCCCTGCTCCCGCCATTGCTTCGAGCCTTCGCTGCGTTGTAGCCGTGCTCGACCTGCCTGCCCAGACCTCCAGGGGGTTCCCACCGCAGCTCCGCAGTTTGGATACATCTCGTCTGCCACCCGGGATTTTTGCTCGTCCCTGCCGTTCCAGCCAGCCGTTCATGAGGGTCTGGCCAGACACCAGGATCGGCTGCCTAGGGGTTTGTGAAGCCTTTGTTCCATCCCTTCCCGGGATCCCAGGGCACCAGAGCCGTGTGCTCCCCGAGCTCGCTCCGGAGCGCCCCCTGCAGCCGCGGGGGAACCATTGCACCTGCCCTGCTCACCGGGAGCCACCAGCGCCCCTGCCGGCTGCGAGCGGAACTGCACCCGAGGGGAAAGGGCCCGACAGCCGAGAAGGCTGGGACCGGGTTTGTGATTGTTTGCTGGTACTGCCAGAGTTATTGGTGTTTGTTTGACTGGTTATACACATACAGATATATAATAGTAAAGAACTGTTATTCCTATTTTCCACATCTTTGCCTAAAAGCCCCTTGATTTCAAAATTATAATGACTCAGAGGGAAGGGGGGTTGCATCTGCCATTCCAAGGGAGGCTTCTGCCTTCCTTAGCAGACACCTGTCTTTCAAACCAAGACAGGCATGTACCACCACTTTGGGCAAGCAGTGCCAGTGCTTCATCACCCTCATTGAAAAATACTTTTGTCTTACATTTAATTTAAATCAAAATTGCCTTTTATCCTGTCACTACAGGACCTTGTTAAAAGTTGCCCTCCAGCTTTCTTTCAGGTCACCTTTAAGTACTGGGAGGCTGCTATAAGGTCACACTGGAATCGTGTCTTCTCCACGCTGAACAACCTTACCTCAGCCCATCTTCTGTAAGAAGTACTCCAGCCCTCAGATTATCTTTGTGGCCTTCCTCTGGACTTGCTCTAACAAGTCCTTGTCTTTCTTATATTGGAGGTGCTAGACACAACATTTCAGCTGAGATCTTGTGATAGTGGAGGAGAAGGGGAGAATCACCTCCTTCAACCTGCTGGCCATGCTTTTTTTGATGCATAAGACTGGCTTTCTGGCCTGTGACCATACATCGCTAGCTCATGTCCAGCCTCTCATCCACCAGCACCCCCAAGTCCTTCCTGGGAGGACTGCTCATAATCTATCCATCCTCCAGACTGAATTTGTACTTGGAATTGCCTCAACCCAAGTTCAGGACCTTGCACTTGGTCTTGTTGAACCCTGTGATGTTGCCATGTGCCCAGTTCTTCTGGGTCTCTATGGATCAAGTCTTGCCCCTCAGGTGTGTCAAGTGCACCACTCAGCTTGGTACTGTCTTTGAATTTGCTTAGAGTTTCACTCGATCTCTCTATGCCATTGATGATGACAATAAAAAGCACTGGTTTCGAACCCCAGAGGGGCACCGCTTTTCAATGATGTCCATCTGGATATTGAGCCACGGACCACTATGCTCTGGATAGACACTTTCCAAGCAATTTCTCATCCACTGAACAGTCCACCCATGAAATGCATAACTCTTCAATTTAAGAGAGAAGGATGTTGTGAGGGACCGTTTCAAAGGCTTTACAGAAATTAAGATAAATGACATCCATAGTTCTCAAATCACCTCCCTGTCCTCCATGTGCCTTAGCATAGCTTCTGGGAGCATCTGTTCCACGATCTTCCCAGGCACAGAGGGCAGGCTGACAGGTCAGTAGTTCCCAGGGTTCTCCCTTCTACCCCTTTTTAAAGATGGCTAAATGTTTTCCTTTTTTTTCCAGTCACCTGGGTTTTCACCAGACTGCTGTGACTTTTCGAGTACCACGGAGCGTGGCTTGGCAACTACATCAGACAGTTCCCTCATCATTCTGGAATGAATCTCACCAGGTTTTATAGACTTGTATATGTTCAGGTTCCTCAGCTGGCCGTGAAACTAATCTTGTCCTACAGTGGGAGAACCTTTGCTCTACCAGTCCCCATTCTGAGGTTTGTTCACTCTAGAAGTGTGGGAAAAGACGTTGCCATTGTAGAATGAAGCAAAAAATTTCTTGAGTACCTCAGCCTTCTCATTGATTATTTTTACCGGTTTGCCTGCCTTGCATAAGGGGATTCCACTTTCTTTAACTGCATAACGGGGTTCCACTTTCTTTACCCTTCCTTTTCTGGCTAACACATCTGTTATTCTTTGCATCCCTTGTCAAATTCAGCTACACCTTCACCCTGATGTTCCTCACCCCATACATACACAACCGGACAGCATCCCTAAGCTCTTCTCAATATACCTGTCCCTTCTTCCACTGCCTGCGCCTTCACTCCTTTCCCATTAGTTCGACCAGCAGGTATATCCATGTATCTCTTTTGTGTGAGGCAGCCCAGCACTGAACACTGCACCCAGATGTATCTCATTTGAGTTGAGTACTGGGGAAGAATTGCCTCTTCTGATCTGCTTGCAATGTTTTCCTAATGTGCCAGGATGGTGTTGTCCCTCTTTGCTGCAAGGGTATATATGGCTGACTCAGGTTCTTACTGTTCCCCAATACCAAAGGGTCTTTCTCTACATAGCTGTACACAAACTGACCGGCCACCAGCATGGGTTTATTTCTCCTCAGCTGCAAGGCGTGTCCCTTTCTTTTCTTGAGTTTAGTGAGGTGGCTGTCTGCCCATGTTCCCAGCCTTTCCAGATTTCTCTGAGAGGCAACACATGTGTGGTATATTATTTACTCCTTCCAGTTTCATTCGTTCCATAAGAGATTGTCACCTCTTTCTAATATAATCAGTGACTTCATCTCAGCAATTGTTTTGCCGCTTCTTACAAAAGCTTGTTGTACTGCATATTTCAGCTTCTATCTAAATATGTCAGTTTGTGTTTTCACTTATGGCTATTATAGTTTCGTCTGTCTCATTACACAAAGGTATTAAATGACTTCTGCTAGTTTACACCGACAGAAAGAAAGCTATTTTGCTACCAACTCTGATGAAATTGAATCCAGCTCACTCCAAATCACAATCCACTATTTTACTCCAGCATTTTAAAATTCACTTGTATCTCCTGCACAAGTCTGTCAAGAATGGCACTAAAAATCACAGCTTTAAATTTGCTTGCATCGAAATTAACAGGCATCTTACCATTAATTCCACTGGAACAACTAAGCCAAACGGCAAGGGCTTAGGAAAAATCCTGCCATATGCGAGTTCTAAATATTCATGACAGAGATAAATAAAAAGATATTTTCTCTTGAAGACTGTGTTGGTGGTTTTTTTTTGGTGAAGGCTTTATTTGCCCCAATATTACATATTAAAACAGAAAGCTTTGCACCAGTCTAGGAATTCTCAGAAAATAACCATTTGCTTTCCTTTTTTTAAAATACTTAAGAACAGAAAACACCTTTACATCTGTTTTTTTAAAAAAAAGAACAAGAAAAAGTCTCAGACCAGGAGTTTTGGCTAAAATGTATACAGAATTTGAGCACGAAAGTGCAATTTATACTTCTGTACAACATATATAATTGTACATGTTGGAAACGCATTCAAGATACAGTTGCTATTTCCCTTCCTTATCCCAGATTTTTAGAAGAAATCTGATCATCTATCATGTCTAAAAAATATCATTACCCCTACTCAATTCAACACAGAGACTTTAAAAAAATTAATTTGTAGTATAATCCAAATAAACAAAAAGCAAAACTTTTAATAATAACCTATAAGAAGTGTTTATCAAATTTTTATCTTTTATTCCCTGTTGCTTCTACATTTGAAGCAAGAACTATAAATTAAATTTTTTAAACTTTTTGCTTAAAAACACTTGTAAGAATTTATGTACTTTCAACATATGAACACCAGAGCAATTTTTCAGTATCAGAATACCTCAGCTTGTATTTTGACAATATGATCTGATCGACTTGTTGACAGGAAACCAAAGTACAATTTTCAGTTCTGTTATTCTCCTGCATTTTGGGGGTCTGGCTTATTTTCCTTGAGGAATAGGGGGAACAGCAAACATGCATCTTATTCAATAGGTAATTCACAGGTATAAAAAAACCCAAAAACATATTTAATGAACTGTGTGGAATTTTCGTTTATGGAATATGAAATAAATACTCTGAGGATGGAGACACGTACTTTGCATTTTTAGACTAGGATTTGTAGGTTATTTTTAACTTTCGGTAAGGAGAGAAACAGCAGAGAATGTGTTCCATTAAGTTTATCCATACTGATTTTCACTTTATTGCATTGAGTTGTGCCAGTTTTACCTGTCTTTGAATGTCTTTACAGGTTAATCAGTGTCCAAACAGAGAGTACTGACAGTAACTACATTCTTCTTTTCCAGCCTCTACCAAAGCCTTCTGAGTAAATAAAGATCACCCTTTGCTGATTTCCTCTTACTATTCTGAGGAACATGCAATTATCTAGAAGCTAAGGTAAAATACTTTTTACTAATAAAATAAGAAATCCCTGACAGTGAGAAGACTTTGTTCCATATGCTGTGTTTTAGGACCAGCGCCTAGAGTCACTATTTACGTATATGTTTCTTAACACCCAGTCAAAATAAAACCCCATTTTGCTTCTTATAGCCATTAGTTCAAACTGGTGCAATCTGTTTATGGGAAGTATTGTCAGTTTTTCCCATGCATTAAAAGGGCAGAAAACATCTGGACTCCATCCTTAGTCATTTTAAAGCAATGTTTCTCTTTAATTTTCAAGTTTTGAAGAGCAAATCACTACATCAAGCTCATATTTATATGATATTGAAGAATTATTCAATATTTTTGCTTTCTTCATTCTTTGCCTCTGCTTATCTCAGTGTTTTAGTTTTGCTGCCACTTGAAAGCATGCGATTGACTGATATAAGGCAAGAAAGAAGGTAACAAAGAAAGTCGTCAAGTGCCTTTATGTCAGCATCTTTTCCAGATGATGTGCTAAAAAAGGTTCCGCATCAAGAACAGTGACTTGAAGAGAATGCATAATCTATATTTACACTTTTACTTGCATTTTAAGAAATTCTGCATTTTGTAGAAGTAACATCTAGTTTTAAGTTGTTGAATTTTCTTCAATCCCACTACTTCCATGCCTCCCCCTTTTTCTTTTCACACTACTGAAATGAGAAAGATGAAGAAACAGGTATTTGTTGTGTTTCGTTGATTAAGACACAAAATTTGGATACATAGAGAGTGATAATTTAGATGCCTTTGTGTAAACTGGAAAATAACAAGTTCTTTCTTCAGAATTCAATAAACACCTCAGACCCTTAAATGCAGAGCCAGTTTTTTCTCTTTTATATCTTTATGCTATGTTGATTGTTGCTTAAACTAAAGCTTTAGCAAAACAACAAAAATTTCAATTTTAAACTCTATGAATAAGGAAAAAATATTTGAATGAAAAGAATTAGCAGATTGCATAAATTTAACAGTGTCCTTTAGTATTGTTTATAAGTAAATATCCACAAAGTGGATATATTTTAGTTACCAGCAGATTAAGGCACAGCCTGTGCCAAAAGTTAATATGACAGAGGACTGCGCTGTACAGACAGTAAGAACCATCACTACCAGAGATGTTCAAAGGGGCACACAGAATGGAAAGATTCATCGTGGGTTCAGGCAAGAAGAGAGGTAACCAGTAAATGGCAGATATTTTTGGCTTTGCTGGAGAGTGCCACGTACATGCCACACAAATTACCTACCACAGCTGACAAATCAGTGGTAGACTTTTTTCTTTCATGTAGATTTTCTTGTATCCAAAATTTCTCGAGTGATTGGCTATCAGACGGCAGGCCACACAAAACAGTTATTCAGGACTAATTAATCATGTCCTGTTACTTGGGTGAACTATCTCTTTACAATGTTGCAAAATCTTGCCTTATGAATTGTGTATGAAATTATGAGCTCTATTTCTAGCTTACAATTTGTCAATGTTTTTTATATGTATGACCTTTTACACTGTTCACTTGCTTTTAAACTTGTGTTCCTTCGTAGTAAGGATGAGGTTTCAGCAGCTGGCTGAGTAAATCTAAGACATCTGCAGAGGGAGGTTGTTTTACGCTGTTTATGGCTTAGTAATTCTAGCATGTTTTCTGTCTCAGCTCTGCTACTATCTGTTAGCCAACACAGCTCACTAACACAAAAACCCACTTCTTCTTTATTGTGCTGAACAGACCCGATAGTGTATATGCAAATAATATAATCAGAACAAGCAAGAGGCAGTTGTGAGCAGAGAAGATTATAAAAAGGGAAAACTATCTCTTAAGAGATATGAAACAGATTCATGTACCTGAACATAACTGACAAAACTGACTGAAAATCATGTAAGCAGAAAGGAGAACACCTCACACATCCTAGAGAAAACACATTTTAGAGTAGAAAACCAGCATCGCACAACTGAAGTGGGTTATATATAATCTGTGAGTGGTGACTTTCATTTTTTCTCCTTACTAATTTCCACTATAATCAGATTTTAAAAGTAATTGTTTTAAAAGTATAATATCTAATTTCCAAATAACAAATATAGATTAGGTACTTGAACAAGTGTGTACTTTGCTAACCAGTCAGGATTGAAAAAAAAAATCCTTATTCAAGGTTTATCTAAGATTATCAACACAGATGGAATTTCACCCTTTTATCTCGCAGAAGTTTACAACATATTAAAAAGTGTTCAGTACTGATTATAAGAATAGAATAATATAAGAATAGAACAATCTTTCTTCTGTTCCACAGAAGAAATATAATCCTACTATTCGTTACCCCATCATGTGTTTCATTTTTCTGTAAGGAAACGGTTGTAAGGAGATTATGTATTGTCATCAGGTCAAAGAAAAGATATTTTAGTAATGACTCCCATGAATTTATTTCTGTTTGATAACATTGTTGCTGCAAAATCCACCGACATGAGTTTATCATGAATTTCAGTTTAATACAATTTTTTCAGAGAAAAAAAATTCTAGTTCTACACATCCTGTTCTAAGACTCCCATTGGATTTGGTTTGTTCTAATTTTGTCAAGAGACTTTATCAAGAGTTATTGGAAAAGGATGTGCTTTTTCCTGAAGCAAACACAAAGAACAGCAAAAAAATGGTTAATAATATTTAAAATGATTAGCAACAAGTTTTTGAGTCAGATGAAAAAAACATGAATACCACAGGCAGACCTTGAAATTTAGGTTCCAAAAGTCATAACAGCTATATGATGTAAAAATAGTGCGGCAGATCAAAACTATTGAAACTGATAGGTTTTGCTGAAATGTTTATGTTTCAACAAATGTTTTCAGTAGTAGTATTCTTCAAATTTGTGCTGGTCTTACTTCAAGACTACTACCTATTGTGGAATAGCCAATAGTCTGGTGAATATGGATGGAATATTTGAAATTGTGATTCTGAATAAGGGCATAAACTCCATTAATCTATTTGATATATTGAATGCACAAGCATTACACATTCCTTTAAAATATTTACTTTGTTTGGTTTTTTGCTTTGTTTTGAAATGGAACAGAAACTATTTTGAAACCTTAAAGTGTTTTATTGAGGGAAATTATGTTTCACGGCTGTTGCAGGGGAAAAAAACTAAATAAAAATAAAAATAAAAATAAAAATGAAAATAAAACCAAAATAATAATAACAATAAACAAAATAATAATAATAATAATAATAATAATAATAATAATAGCAAAACTGCCAAAACCACTCCAAATCTTGATTCAATATTAAAATAAGTAGCTAATTTATGACATAAAATTATTACTGCAAAAATGTAGAGATAACTGAGAGACAGAATCCTTTGAAAAATATACAGAAAACATACAAAGATACCCTGAAAAGTATGTTAAACCAGTGAATAAAGACGTAGGGCAAATAGAAAACCAAACATGAAAACATCAAATCATGATGAGGTGCTATAAGAACAGCAGCCAACTGTGCTAAAGAGGATGCATTCTCTTACCTGTGAGTAGGAACAATTAGCATGGTACCAGTTAATTTGGTGCTATGCAGTGGTCAAAAGTGAGACCAGAACATCTAGAATGAGACAGTGGAAAATAACTGAAATACCCAGTAATGCATGAGTATGCTCTGTGCCTATATGTGTACAACATATTCTGTCTGCATGTACCAATTCTGGAATGTGTATTGTTAAACAACTCTGTAGCTGTTGCTCTCTTGTGGATGTAAATCAAAGCTAAGTCTCTTATTAGCATCTATGACATGGAACTTTTGTGGTTTTCTTTCCATATCTGAATTTTATGAAGTGCCTGTAGGTGAAGTATACTGATGTATGTGCCAGAAACAAGATTAAATAAACTACAGAGATTTGTGTAGAGTTCAGTTGTCTGGGGTTTTTTTGTTTTTTTTTTTTTTTTTTGCTTTACACCCATTCATATGCTTATACTAATAAAAAAAGGATAAAGAACTCCGACATTGAAATGACTTTAACTAATCTTACTGCATAGCTTCATAAAATCTGGCAGGAATCCATCAGAAATGGCCTGAACACCTGTGCCATATGGACACAGAGAGGCTGCTGTGGACCATATGTTGGGAAAATGGCCCAGGAAGGATTACCAGTCATTGGATAGGCAGCATGAGGAGCTATGCAAGGAGAATGTCTATCAACACAGCTTCACAACCCAGAATTATCAGCATTTGAGCCAACGGCTGAAATAATCTCGTGTGTATGGTCTGGTAAGGAAGAAAGGCCTATCTAACCAAATGGTGTCTGAATACATAATTCATAGACTTTAATTGTGGAATATCAGTGCAGTCAATGTAATTTATAAATAATGACTTTTAAACTAAAATCAACTACACATGAGCTAAATAACCAAAAATCTCCCTAAAAATTATGCAAACTGTAAAATATTGCCATTATTACTCAGGGAGGAGGAAGGGGGTGAAGATGAGGCTGTAAGAAAAAAGGTAAACAATTCTGATGCAAAGACTGCAGGCCCATCTGCAGTCTTTGAAAATGTAAGCAGTCAATTCTGTGCAAATGCAATTGAAAAGGTGTGGTGGCTGATTGGCCTGTGGCACAAGGGACAGAGAGAGCTCTTGGTAAGACAGTCTCTGGTGCCAGAGACTTACCTGTCAAGGTTAGGGTGACTGGAAAGGCTTCTCCCAGGATACTTGTTCTGTTACGTTAGCCTATCCCAGTTTAGCTCCCCAGGTCGGCTGTTAGCCTCTACCCCTTGTCACTCCTCCAAAGCTTCCCCATGGGTCCCCATTCCCTACTCCCGCCTTTTCCCCGCCCCTGGATAAAACCTCTGAGTTCAGCATTGTTCTTGCCTTTGCCTCTGGAACCTTTCACAGTGTGGAAGCAATAAATGCTCCTGTGGAATGCCACGCAAAGACACTTCCCATCTCTTTGCGACTGGCTTTATATTGAAGTTAGCCATGCGTTTGTGTGTGTGTTCATGCATGTGACCCGCACAGAGCCGGACAGAGACAGTAATAAAAAGGTAAGATCCACTTCTTTCTTTTAAATACAATGTATTCTTAGTCATGAGATATTCACCAAGTATTCAGTAGAGAATGCTCTAGAATTCTATTAAATAGAAAAGAAAATTCATAAGTGTTGTCACATAATAGTTTAGAAAGAAAAGACATGTTTTAAGCAAAACACAATAAAGATACAGAAATTCAATCAGGATTATATAATTTTCATATTTTTTCCTATATTTTTAACTACAAATTAAATTAATTTTTTACTTTTATTTTGTAGTTCAGTAGCTGTATTGCTACCTGAGGAAACATACCAATTTCAGTGACCTTAAGACAAATAATTAGTGCACCACTAATGTTATGGCATTTTGTGTGTCAGACTTGTTAAAAACCAGGTGCCTAATAGAGCATTTCACCTGTGTCCTCTGGCAGAGCTTTCTCATACAAAACCTCATGCTTCTGAAGTCATTCTTTACCTGGAACTTTTCCTCACTCTCCTTTGAAGCAATAGGTACAGAAAAAAAATAGTATTTATTGGCACTCAAAAGAGTCATGCCAGAAAAAAAAAATTATACATCTGCTGATGAGCACTATAAACTAGTCTTAATAAACAAGCATTGTCAATGGTAAAAAGCTTACAGCAAACCAACAGGAAGGTTGTAATTTCTTGCTCTTCTGTATTTATAGCAGTTTCTTTATTGTCTTATGCTCTTGCAATTTGTTTGCCTCTCTTTAACCCCAAATATATCACAGCCTCACATATGTGGTGTTCAGAAGACCTTTTGACTATTATTAACCAAATTTTCAGTTTCCACAGATAAACTTGAGAAGAAATGGAGAAATTATGAACCTTGCAAGAACAAATAATGGCATTCGCCCGAGTATCTCTTGACACTCTTCTATTATTAACCCACATTAAGTGTACCTTTATCTTAGACATTGCATAGGAAAAAAGATAGTGTTTTGTTCATTTTTCAAATATTATACTGTTCCCTTCCTTTCAACTTTTCTCTCTCATTTTCATCACTGCCTCGTAAAAACAAAAAGAAGCAAAAACTGAAGCAAAAAAACCCATCAGAACATTAGTAGCTCCTGAGACGGGAAAATCCACCTTGCCTATAATACAATGTATGAATGATTGTCTTGAGCAGTTCTGCGGTTGTTCCTAGATGTGATCATTTCAGAGAAATGTGAAGTTTTGGTAACAGGAATGCCCTATTTCTGAAGCCTAACCCAGAATAAAGCCTGTCTCCTGACAACCACATGAACTGTGAAACCCGGATCCAGAAGAAGCAGTTGAATGACCAAGTGTCACTGGAATTTTAAGGAGAATTACACCCTTAAACCAGTCAGGTATTTAGAAACTTCTTTGAGTTTAGTGATCATTGAATGACACAGCTCTTTCCTTCAGAAACATTAATGAGGAAATATCTCTTCATTTGCTACAGAAATAATAATTTAATCCTCTGTCAATGTGTGGATTATTATGGAGGGAACAGAAATGTATTTGCTTTCATTATGATCATGCCAAAGGGAAAGTGTCTAAAAACCCACTCACCTCATGTTATTAAGTGGCAGAAGGAAACTCAAAATCGCTATTCATTTTGAATCACATAAAATAATCATGTCTAACTGGGACCTTATTATTTCATTATTCATCTTGTTTTGTTGGGAGTAGTCCAAAATATTAAGTCATAATATATAGTCTATCACAGAACACTCTGCTATGTGCTGGCACGTCTACTGGTTTCAAAGATTTCCTTCCTGTTTTTCATTTGCATACTAGACGCTCTTGTTTAAAAATAAATCACTAAAAAACAACCTCTGCTGTGGACAACAGTGTGTGTGCACGTGCAGTCAATATAACTGCCTTTTGCTTTGGGCTTTAACATTGTTTGATATTATATGAGATTTCCATTAAATTATTTTTAGTTTGGAATCCTGGACTGATAATACTTTTTTTTTTTTTTGTATTCTTTTTTTTCTAAAATGTTATAATCAATTTTTCACCCATTACTGTTAGTATTTTAAATAAGCAATTACACTTGCTTCCTTATGAAAAGTTATGTTGTCATCCTCATTTGTCTGTGGTTTAGAGTGTGATGGAAGAGGTTGTTTCAAAACCCTTGACTCCTGCCATGGTTTCTGAAATCCTTCCTCCATATTACAATTAAATTGTCCATTTCTGAGTGGCACCATTCAGACCCTTTAAAAAAACCTGGCCTATATGTGCTGTAACCCAAATGATCCTTTTGAAGTCTAATCCTCAAGATCACTGAGATCTAGTTTCTTAAGACAAATGTTTTCTTATAGTCACTGGTTACAAGTTATTTTCCTGACATAATATTTTCTTGAGCAGCACAAATGAAGAAAGAGAAGATACAACAAAAGTACTCAGTAACATTCAGCTAAAAAAAGGACAGTAAGCACCATTTCAGCATTCACAATGGAAACTGACAGTAATCCCCATTAAATACACTCAATGGGAATGCAGAAATGTTAGAACCCTGGGTTTAGAGAATTTAGGTTTCTGGGATATATATAACAATATGGAGGATTTGGGGTGTGGATTTGTTCTTTTCCCCTTCTTCTTCACAAATCTGGGTGCTCTGGTATTGGGTCAAAAAAACAGCAGTGCAGATCATGAATAGTTAGTTATTGGATTATAAGTAAAAATAAATTACTTGGCATTCCATAATTGGGTAATTTGGACCTTAAAAGACCTTGGAAGTTAGAACTCCAAAGCCATTTTCCACCTTGTTAACTAAGAACCACATCTTGTGCAGCTGTGCTATAGATAAGAAAATAATAAACATCTAAGTCCAAAGAACAACCTAGTGTCTCTGCCTTTTAATCCAAACTCTGAGTAAAAAAACTCGCGAAACAAAAGTAAAGAAGAAAAGAAATGAAACAAGAGAAAATCAACACAGAAAGAAGTTTCAGAATCGATATAAAATTGGCAGAGCTTCACTGAAGTCGGTGGAATTTTGCTGAATTACATCACCTAAGCATTTGGTTTCCTGGCTGGGGGGAATATAAAGTATTTTAAACTTAAAATAATAATGGACGGGTTTTCTCACAAAGGACAACAGCTTTTCCATAAAAATGTTCTGTCATTTTTTTTCTAATACATGTCAGCTGAATCAATCATGTGAAGTGTTCTAACTTGTAAAAAGTTTAATAAGATACTGAGGCGAAAGTAGGTTATCTAGTTGTAGAGCAAAATGTAGTTGTCCACTGGAAAAACCTAATGGATGGATCTCTTCCTGAAACAACCTTGGTTAATATAATAAATGTTGCAGAAAGAAAAGAAAGAAACTACAAACTGATGCCATGTAGAGAGCAAGAGTCTTCAGATTAATAAAAACACCATGAAAAATTAAATTCTCAGGTGAGGTGTAAACTTCTTAGTGATGACAGTATTTGCTGCTGTATCTAGCAGTTACATGTTGTATTAGGTCATCAGATGCATTCAATAACATTTAATGCAAAGTTAGCAAAGTTGCCTTTAAATAAATTCTAAAGATGAAACCATTATATATGTTTCAAATCCATCTTCAGGAAATGCATGTGAAAAAGATCTCATACCATATTGAAATGTTTTATCAAATATGTCTGTAGGCACATTTGATTGTTAAAATAATTGTCTGATCTTCCATGGTAACATGAATAATATGCTGTATCTGAATTTTTACATAAAATTTCATATGCTTCTAGAAGAACTCTGTAGCTTTCCTGAATTTTAGTAGTCAAAAAGCTAATACAAACCCAGAAACTTATGCACAAATGTCCACTGGAAGAATGTTCCTTATTCCTTATCAATCTTTGCATACTGTAGTAAAATATTTCTGATAACTGTCACATGTCCAACACACCAGTATTTTCAGGGGCATACTTACAGCAACAAAGACTTTTCCAAGGCCGCAGGAGCTTCAAGATGTTCTAGCACTGACATTTTGAGTTATACTGGTTCCAATACGGATTTTTGCTTGCTCCACAATCCTTTCAGGGTGTACTTGCTGTGATGTGCACATAACCACGGCCACAGATGCTTTGAAGTGTACCTCTTTCCATGTTGATATACACCCTGCTTCACACTGGAGTTCCAGCCTGTCCCACACAGCAGCACACAAAAAGCAGTAAAGCCCTAGTTACTTGCCAATCCAGGCAACAACTTATTAAAATGATCTCAGTCACAGTACAGAAGATAACAAGGACTACAGCAAACAGCAAAAGCCAAAAGTAGCTGGGCTTCAATACACAGTCAAGCAAGCAAGCCCCATGGCAAGTACAAGAACCTTTCAGCTACTAGCTAAACAGTTATAAATTTGGGCTGGCACACTCCAATCAAATCTGTTGTCTTTAATCCTTGAGCCCTATGGTGGGTTCCTAAAAAAGACTGCTGTGATTTAAGCCCCACTGAGAGCTAAACACCATACAAATGCTCACTTATTACCACCAGCAGTTGGGATAGAGAGCCAAAAGCGTAAAAGTGAGACAACTCGTGTTGAGGTAAAACAGGTTAGTAGGTAAAGTAAAAGCTGCAAAGCAAAGTAAGGAAATCTTTCACCACTTCTGATGGACAGGCAGGTGTTCAACCATCAGGAACGTAGGGCTCCAGCATGTGTTAATGGTAATTTGGGAAGACAAATGCCATCACTCCAAATATGCCCCTCTTTCTTCTTCTCCCCTACCTAGCTTTATATACTGAGCTTGATGCCATATGGCATGGAATAATAGCCTTTGGGTCAGTCTGGTCAGCTGTCCTGGGTCTGTCCCCTCCCAACCTCCTGTGCACTGCCAGCCTCCTCACTTGCAGGGAAGCATGAAAAACAGCCTTGATGCTGTGTATGAGCTGTTCAGCAGTAACTAAAGCATGAGCATGTTATCAACTCTATTTTCATCAAAAATCCAAAACACAGCACCATGTTACTATGAAGAAAATTAGCCATATCCCACCCAAAACCAGTACAAGAAAAAAAGAATAGTAGTGATGGGTAAGGTACCATGGATTGATGATCTATATTCCATGTAGACCAGTTAAATAGAATTTTTATTCAGTGATCTTTCCCTACTTTGTTCCCCTTCATTCATCACTTTCTTCCTGATGCTGTCTTTATTTTCATTTTACATTTACTGTTTAACATAATGTCCTTCCTGCCTCCCATTCATGCTCTGTAACCTTATCTTCTTTTCCCTTACCATTTATTTTATGTTCAAAATACCACTGAGGAAACCTCATGGGCAATCTCAAGACCACTGTGCACAATGGATGCCAGGAAAACAAGGCCTCTCCTACAATTCCTCCAAAAAAAAAAATTATATTTCAAATAAAATATCCTGTGGATGTCCTCGTGTTGTCAGACAATGTACCTGTTGTAGACTTGGATTTGACTAAAGGTAAAAACTTTTAATTTAAAACTTTAATTTTAATTTTAAAACTCAAGTAAATAGAACCTCCTATTCTTTCATCTCAGTTTGAAGGTAATTCCCCTGCTAATGAAACAAGAAAATCTTGGAAATTCCTGGAAAAATTTCTTGCAAAAATGAAGATGGTAGTGGTGGCTTGGTAAAAGAAGCTATATCATGGCATCTTTAGTGTTTCATACTTGTCTAATTTAGGGTTTATTTTCCATATATATATTTAATACCTTTGGATTGCACTAATAAATATGAAGTCTGAGGGCATGTGACCCTATTTTTATGGTTAAATGAAATAGTTTGTTGGGGCTTCTACACCTTCATTTCTATGTAAAAGGAATTAATGAGTCCTTTATCTCCTCTGACCTATCCTCTTGCTCGTCATTGATACTCATGGCCTTCATTTTCAGTTTCTTCTTTCTCTTTAACTGTTTTATCATATATATTAGTTACTAACCTCTTTCATAATAGATTCCCCTTCTTTTTTATAGAAATTATTTTCTTTCTTGAGGGTTATTTTAATGTTTAAATGTCTAAATTTGTTTTCCTCAGTTGGAACTCATAAATGCACTTAAGAATCTCACTACATTAATGAAAAATAACTCCCAAAAAAGCTGGATTTCTTTCTTTTTTCCCCCATCTTATCAAGATGTTGCTTGTTTTCAACTTTTGTACAAACTCAAAAACATTTTCTGTGAAACTCTGAGAATTAAAGTAATTAAGGAAAATTTCCAGCTGGAGGAGAAACTATTATTACCAATGTCAAATTTTAGTCTTCAGACTGGTAGTTGATCATGATACTGAAGAAGGGAGTGACGAAGACTGGAATATTCACATGCGGGATCAGTATTTTCTGAGAAAACTTTAACGTAGAAGACGTGTATTAAATTGTCTCTCTAAATAAATCTAAAGTTAGAACCAAAAGAAAGTAGCCTGAAAAAGTGTACCTAGCTGAGCTGGAGTTCATTTCCCCATAGCAGCCCTCACCAGCTTTGCATTGGTAGTTGAAAGAATGTAGATGATACACCAGTGTTTTGGCTCCTGCTAAGCAGTAGCATCAGCTCTGTCTTTCCAGCAGTCCATCAGTAGGCAGGGGTTTGGCAAGATCCTGGAAGGAGAGCTGACCAAATTGACCACAAGGACATTCCATACCATATTATGTCTACTCAGCCGTAAAAAACTAAGAGAGAGGAGTAGGGCTTGTGCGGAAAGAAATTGAGGATTACATCTGTTACTGACATTTGCCTTCCAGAGTAACCAGTATGCGTACTCAAGCCCTACTTCCCAGGAAGTAGAACGACAACACCTACTGGTGGGAAGTAGAGAATAAATGTTTTGTTTTCTTTTGCTTCTGCCTGCAGCCTTTATATTTGCTTTATAAAACTGACTTTATCTTGACTCAATGGCTTTTTCCATTTTATTTGCTCCTTGCCTGTCCTGCTGAGTGGCTTGGTGGGCACATGCCAAGGAATGTCAGGAAATGCATACATTAATTAGCAAAAAATTCAGTGTTGTAAGTACTTCAAGGATGATACATTGTGATATTCTTTTCTGTGCACTATCATAAGCTGCCTGTTTAGTTTTCTTTCAAGAATATTTATTGTGGGTGATGAGGCAGGAGACAAGATGCACTCAGTTTGTTTTTTAGAAAAAGGACAAGCATGTATCTCCGACAGCTAGAAAAATCTGGATTTAGTTTACAAACAAGTGAATTTGATAAGAATTCAGTGAAGGAAATAAACAGGAAAAGCAGAATATAATTTTAAAGCTGCCATTCTTTTCTCCTCCCTCTGTCTCTACCATTCTTGAAGAGTAACAGAAGTTCAAAATTAGTGTCAGTTGATCCTTTTCCCTCATGGCCATCTGGTCAAATCATAGAGGGCTGGGCAAAAACATTAGGAAAGTGACACAATGGAAATTGAGTGACAAATACAGATGCTGTTATATCCAAAGGATAAACAAGAATAGAAGCAACTAGAAAGAGGTGGAAATATACAGACCTCATATTTATAGTCACTGATGGTTTCGAGCCTTTTAACTTTGTTACTTAAACTAGAAATTAGAGCACCTAACCAGAGCAGATGATTTTTGTAAAGCAGTTAGGTATCCACCAAGTGGACTGCAGTGTGACAGTAAGACAGGTTAGCCAGTATAGCTTCCACAAGAGATCTAGTTGTGACAACAGGTAGATGAATTAGATGGTACAGTCTATGTGGCTTTTTCTGCTCTGCTTCCAGCATTAGAGCTAGCGTGTAAGACTACTTTGGATATGTGTGTAATTTTACTGGGGCCTGAAATGGAGAGACTTTGGGAGCACACACACAGCGAATAATGGCAACTGTTCAATTCAAGCTGTAACACCAACCAAGAAAAGACAATATTCACTTACTATACTTGCACAGCCCCTGGAAATCATTCAGTGCAATTAGGACAGCAGAGATATTAGAATAAAATAAATGTTTTTTTACTAGTGAATACTTTCTTATGATCCTTTACACTGATTTGAATATTTCACAATTTTATTGTGAAAAATGTGAAGTAGGAGCACAGCGCCTTAATATAGAAGCTTTAAGTAACATGTAACAGTTAAGATAACGGTATATGTGAAAGCATTCTTACTCTTCTCACCGTTTGAAGCCTGAGATTCCATGGTCTTACTGGTACCTAAATTAAGGCAGGTGTTCTAAAAATACATTTCTATGTCACATAGTCTTGATGAGACCCTTGCTGTATGAATTATTCAAGTTTAAATTTCTGAAAGTGCAAAAGAAAGATGATGCAATTAAACTTGTTGTAGGCCCAGGAAAGAGACACAGAATTAAATATATGTAACTGTTATCATAGGAAAAGTCAAAAATATATTACTTTTAACTTCTTCAAGCATCTTGCTTACACACCTGTTTTAAAAGACAAAACTTTACAAAATTACAGTTTGGGAGGCACACTTATTTGCAGAGGTGATTCATTTCAGCAAGGGTCAATTTCTTAAGTGATATTTCATTGCCTTTTCACTCTGGGTTCTGGGTATCATGAAAATAATATTTGTGACAGACATGTTAAGGTAATTTACACATGCACACTTAACCTAATCAATCTGGGACTTTCCTGATAAAATACCTTTCAGACCTGATAGTGTGTGAATATCTAACATATTGTCTTTGATTTGTCTTGTTTTACTTCACACAGCAACCTGAAATGTCCAGGTTTTTACTACTACTGAGTGACAGAGAAACACTAAGTCATCTCTTCACTCATAAATGTTTTTCTTCTGAATATTACTGATATACTAAGAAACCTATAAATATAAACTACAACAGAGTGGTGGAATTCCAAAAGTGCTGGTATGCAGCACACAATAAGATTGCTCTCAGAAACCAAATAATTAGCTAAGCCATTTAGGTTTATGATATTTGGCAAACAAGAGTTTTTCTAGATATTTCTGAGCTGAAACTTTTGTCTCCACAACCCCTCATCCTTCATCTATTTGCTTTCATTGAAATCTACTTTGAAAGACTCAGACTTAAAAAAGACTGTTGTACAACAGCAGTTTAGAACCTCTTTGTGAGTCTTTATTTATTTTTGTTTGTTTGTTTAAGGGTAAATATCAGAGATCATTTTAAATAACATCGAAAGCTAATGAAGTAGAACTACAGTAAACATTACTTAAATGAAGCCACTGTTAGATCACAGAACGCCAAGGTAATGATAAGGTGTCAATAGTTTCTTCATGTTAAGTCCCATCCATGTCCCACAGAGTTAATGAAGAGATTTTAAATGATTCCTCTGTTGTGATTTAAATCTATTCCTCTGTTGTGAGAAAATGTTATGATTTCTAAAAAATGAACTAATATCAATAATGAAAATTCATGCAGAAATAGTATATGAGATCAAAAAATCCTGGCATGATTTCATTTCAGAGATGGCATTCATATAAGGACATCCTAATTCTTCTATAAATATCAAATAGGTTATGAGAATTTGAGAAAATTAGCCATCATCCCCTAATGAAAGGAGCTGAGAACTCCAATTTAATTTAGAAAGTTGAGACCTAATAATGAAGTAGTGGCGTCATTCTAATGAATTCTGATATAACACTTGACATGGAGCACTGGAACTACCTGTGACTTCCAATGACTTGTCATTTGGAAAGCCAAATGAGTAATTCAACAGTTACTGCTTTTTTTTAAAGTTTATTTTTCCTCATTTGATGCTGGTTTTAAAAAGGAAAGGTTATCATCTCAGTTACTGATAATTTGTACATAAATCATAGTAAATTTTATTTACCAATAAATAAGCTAATCATTATTTTCTGAAGTCATTACTTGCAAATATGTTTCAAGATTTATATTTTCATCTGCATTAATTGTATACAAGGAATCTGTTACGAGCAGTAGAGATTCCAATAAGAAAAACAAGTCTTCTGTGTACTACTTGCTGCAATTTAATCTGGGACCCTAGAAAGGACTTTAGCCCTTTAATATGATTATTGCCCATATTTTACAAGAAGAGTGCAGATTTAAAAAAGCCAGCTCAGCAGTATTTTCACTAATCACACACACACACGTATAAGCAAAACAAGTAGTTAAAAATGCAAACAAATAAACAAAGTCAATATATTTCAAGTTTATTCCATTCATGTATTATCAAGTACAGGCTTGACTGATACGCAGATTTAGGAAGAGTTTGTGAAACTTCATTACAGAAAAGAATATTGTATTTTAATCTCTTTTTCAATAAACATGACAATCTATTCCCCTTTATAAAGCTTTTGTATTCCTGGGGTGGAGGAGGGGAAGAAGTAGTTACAAATAAAGAAATATTTAAGTGAATCAATTTGAAATTTTATTTAAAAGTGAATTAATGGTAGCTGCAATTTCTAGACCTGAGTGTTCTGTTTCTCATAGTTTCACAGGTAAAATAGAGAACCAGAGAGGCAAGACTGTGCATAATTATTTTTGACACCCTTGCATGTATTAGAAATTATCTACATTGTTATTTAACTCAGTTAGTTTTTTGAGTAACTGACTTAACATTGAAGTTAGGCTACATTGTCATATCATGAAATCTCAGCAGGGAAGCATTCTCATTGAAATGAATGCACATTCATTCAAGATAAGAATGAGAAATGGCAAAAAAATTATGCTTTGTGGTATTACTGCACTGAGGGAGAAGAATGGGACTCTGAAACTATTTCATCAGGAATTTGGCAAGATCTTACTGCTGGCAATATATACACAAATCCTGCAGTGAGCATGTAAATGTCTGAGATGGCAGAACTTAAAATGCATAAAAAGTAAAATTGGATAGAGGAACAGCAAAGGGATACAAAATCAGATACAGTGAATTTTAAGATTTTTTTTTTTAATCTCGTTTTTCCAGGAAAGAACAAATCCTTATAAAGACAAAAGCAACACCCCCCTCAAAAATAATAATAAAAAAAGCACTTTTAGTGCATTCAGTAGATTTTAGTGAGATGGTCAAATTCCAACTTCTGCAATGAGATGGCTGACATGAAATCAATACATGGTGCAAAAATGCACCTGGTGTTCAGTTTATGGGAAAAATATCCTATCCAGAGATGAGATTTTTGACCTCTTAATTCAAGAATTTAAACTAGTAGAAGACTAAAATACTGGCTTGCATAAAGATTATCACCATCAAGTAGTAACACTAAAAGTATGAAACTCAGGATTACTTCAATACTTAGTTGATTATAAGGCACTGAAATATCAGTTGTTAAACAGTTTCGGACGTATTTGGTTATAGCATATATTGGATGAAAAAGCGTATGCAAGTGATTCTACAGTTGCTTCACAGGACTGGTGGTTTTAGCTCTTCCAACAAGAAATTGGATGACATCCTCTCTTAGGTCTGAAGATGATACCCTTCTCTGGGAATAAAATGTGTTGAAATTACACTTGCCCTCTTATTTTTGTCTCAGAGACTAAGAAATCTGACATCTTACTGCCATTATTTGTGCAGCAGAACTTGAATTAGATTTTTCCAAAACAAATGATTAATGTATAAGAGTTTGCAATTTAATACTGTTTTTTTTTTCCCTGCACAAGCATCTTGATCCTGTTTTCAGCAACCGATTTAACATATAAATTGGCCAAACTTGGCAAAAGTCAAGAATATTTAATAGGATACAGATGGTACAGCAGAAAGCAATATCTAGAGATTTGGGTGACTTGAATGCTCTTTAGCCCTCAACCAGCTGCTTTGGCTCAAGTGTGAATGAAGACCTTTTAAGAATCAATAAGTGTATCTTATGTTGTGCCTAAGCATTGCCCACCCAGCTAAACTGACACCAAAAACAAAAGCAACCATATGGTTTTAAGAATATTAATGAACAGGGCACTACAGCTTGATACTCAAGATTAAATATGTTAATTTAATATCATCAATTCCTTGCACATTGCTAATTTCCATCAGCCATCTAATACAAAGAAATGCAATTCTCTCCAGATTTTCAGTTTTAATGGTAACAGAAAATAAAACAGACAGCAATTGCCTGAGGCTAGAGGAAAATGGAAGAGACATTCAATTTCTTCCTTTACAAACCATAATAAAATCACAGTCAATAGATTTTAGTTATTGGAATCATAAAACAACACTAGCTGCAGTTAAGAATTAAGTCCTGTGGGGCTGTAAATGCTCTATATGGTGTTTTCAGTTTGTAATGAATGATTACTAATTACAAGGCTCAGATTATATTGCAAGCATTTAAGTGCTGATGTCCCACTATAATAAAGCAGACAACCTCGAGCAGTGTCCTCCTTTTTTTGCAGCAGCAGCCTGCATTTGATGAATTGATCTTCAAGTTCCTAATAAACACTAAAACATAAGTGATGGAGTGGATTCCAATTATAAATGGGTTCCTAGGGCATTAGATGCTGGAGGCAATATCCTAACAATACTCCATGCTTTCCTTTAGCATTGACTTGTTATTACATTCAGAGGCTCTTGTGGTTGTGTATATCTAGAGCAGTATTACTGCCACAGTTCAAACTATGTACAGCTGTGAAATCTTATTGGAAAAAAATAAAAGAAAAAAAGATACTAAACTACCCCATCACAACAGTACCAACAATCATGATCAAACATACAAGTAAACAAAAACTGGAACATGGGAAATTCTGGCTGAATTTCCTATGGAAAGGGAACTGTGGGGGTGATTAAAAATGGCAATACTTCGGGATGCACTGATCATAACCATAAGCCACCTGCTATCATTGGACCTGCTGCAAGTCGGGGATGGGGTGACCCCTGAAGATCCCTTCCTACCCACTCTATGACTGTGGTCAAATTTTTGTAAGGTTCCTGTCAGTCCACTTCTCTAGCCTGTCCAGGACCCCTGCAATCCTGCCTTCCTGCATATTAACTCTTTCTTTCAACTTGAACTGACCACAGACCTTTTCATCCACCCAGTAGTTCATCATTCATGCTATTGTCAACCTGTCACACACTTATCTCACCAATTGGGTTATAACATTCTAAAACTCAAAAGACACAGGTTTCTTAGTACTTTAAACCTCAATTTAGACAAAGTTACTTCTTTTATGACAAAAGAGAGAGAGAGTGTAAGCATGTTTACCTATTTTTAAATGGATTTAAACAGAATAAATATAGGATAAAATTAATTAATTTCATAAAATATTGTTTATGAAAGTAAAAATTCATGAATAGATCAGTACTTTTGAATTTCATTGAGTTTCTTTTTTTAGACATGTAAGTAATTTCCATTTTTATATAAACTGGCTTCAAAGAGTAAGGTTTAAACTTTTTCATAAAATGTGATTAAAAGTGTATGATTATAATGACAACCTTAAAATTTACAAAGATTAGTTAAAAATGTCTGCACAGTTAGGCAAAGAAACTTTTGATAGATAAGGCTGGAAGGGACATTTCTTCATTGTGCAATTTTTTCCTCATATCCAGCATGAGTGTCTTGTTTCAACTTGTTCCCACTGCGCCTCACTCTCCTGGCCTCTACCACTACTACTATGCAATTTAGTTAAAAAATCACATGAATTTCACAGTAAGTACCTTCATCTAAAACATGTAATCTATATTTTAAATAACTAAAGACACAGAGTAGGTTTAAACACAATTTGTTGCAGGTGAAAATTCATTAAAAAATCTCATTTGTAGAAGATCTTGTTTAAACTTGCAATTTCTATGGGACTGTTTTTGTGTTGGTGCCTTTCCAGCAGCCACAAATCATGAGGATCTAGGCATCCTTATGGCTCTCTCAGTCTGCTCAGTATAGAGTCAGGCAACAGAACTGTCAAAAAAATCCAGTGACTCTTTGGATCACAACTGTCATTATTAACAGTTGCTGGTGACTTATTAGCCCTAGTTTTCCTCGTGAAAATAGAGGCATTTTAAAGTGCTACTGATAGGAGTGCATTCATGTTGACACTACATGTCAAATATCAACACACCTGCACCTGTCATGAGCTACAAAGTGTGCTTCTCAAAAGTTATGAAAATACTCTTTTGTTTTCATTACATGATTCATTATATTCTGAAAACAATTCTTTGCAATCTTTATTTTGTCCTTTTAAGCATCTGTTAAATCAAAATTCACTTAATGGAAAATTTCATTCATTTTCCCGCCTTCTCTGTTTTCTGTAACTCCTCTGATCTTATTCCAAACATCATCTTTCCATCTATAGTCTTTAATTTTCTTTTTTTTTTTTAAATTAGTTTTAATTCTCTGTCTTTCAGTTGTGTTCCACTTGATCTGAACTTACCTCATCTAGGTTTCTCCCCTATACCACCAAAGATATTTGTGAAAACAAATTCTGAAAGCTCTTTTTTTCCCAGTTAAAGCCCACTGTCATTGTCTCCTTCCCTTCACCTCCTAATAGTTTTTAGTGTTCAAAATAATATTACATTTTGACTTTTTCACCAACCTTCAAAATTTGGTGAAAATCATAGACAGAAACTTTTGTGGCAAACTAGCATTGCCGTACGACTAACATAGTTTTGCAAAACAAAACCTTGGTTTGTTTCACTATTGTTTCCTGCTCACATCTACCTCACACTTCCCCTTTTATCCATGGCTATCACTGGGGATATCATCAGTGGACTAGCTTAATATAACAGAAAGAAAATCTTAGGATTTTTCTCGTGCCAATATCTTTTAATAAACTGTTATGCCTTTTTCTCAGACTAAGATTAAAAAAATAGAAAAGAGCAAGCACATGCTAAAGGATGCTTAAATATTCCATCTTAAACATTGTGAAATTTAGGTTATTGAGCCTACCTAGTGCCATCTCTGAAATTAATTAGCAAGTCACCTGTATTTTTTAAAAAATGTATATTCAAGAGATGCAAAGCTGTAATGGCCACATCACCTGCACTATTTTGTTGTAGAAATAAACTTGCAGATTAACAGTTGTGTTAAGGTTTGCACAGTATAGAAAGAAACTGAATATTCACAATTTACTGGAAGAAAGTACTGATTTCAAAAAATTAAACTATTCAGCTGCAGATATACAGGGGGTTGTGTTCAGAAATACTTAGACAAATAGATATGGCAATTAAATACATATGGTGGATAAAACTACTGTTATTCACCACATATTGTGACATTAGTATCATATTAGATATGCTAATTTGGTACAATTAACCTTTTGTAATTGCTTTAAAGACCTTGTCTAACCATGCAGAATATTACTTCACTGAAGAAATAACTGATCAAGTATAAAGCTAGAGGCAAGGCTTCAAGAAACTAATTACACTGTCTGTATACAGGACATTTTTCCTGCTGAGGTTTAAGCCAACTTTATATATTCATATATTCTTCCAGACAATCTTAGTAATGGAGAACAATTGCTCAAAGTTAAATATTTGGTTTTCGTTTTTCTCCTCTCAATTTGAGCTATGAAATGCAACTGAATACTTACATGGGGTGGGGCAGAGGAAAGAAAGATGATAAAAGCAGAGTGTAGTTTACAATTGTGTATTAAAATTAAGGAAACTATTTGCAAATTTTGTGCTTCATTGCCCAACATATGCTGATGCAGATGAAAAGAGCTAGCACAGATGTTTTCCCAGTAATAGGTTCCATAGAAACTGGCCAAGTGGCAGAATGCTAGAGATCAATCACTTGAGTAAAGTGTGCTAGTACGGGTTTTGAATGATGTAACCTACATGGATCAGATTTCCTGTACTAAAATCTTACTCTGTATAGCCAAAAAGAGAACACAGTTATTGGAGAAAGTTAGTCTGAAATAGTTTTGCTTTTCCACGATACATCAGAACCTTACTCATAACTAGGTTGCTATTACTGAGAGGCAGACCTGCTCTTTAATCTGTTGTAAAGCCTTTGACATTTAGTTTCTTATTGCCTGAATCATTCATTAGTTGAATAGGTACACAGTCCTTAGTTGCATTTCTGCACATTTTGTCTAAAATGCTTTGGACTATTTCAGTGTCACTGGACTTATGTGAGAAACAAAGAAATTCATCCAAGAGAAATGTTCAGACTGAAAGCATAAATTTAACTTCAGAGGTTGGGAGACTTCCCTTTGCTACTATGTACTTGCTATCTTTGCAGGTATCCTTTGCAAGTATCTATGTTTGCAAAGACAGAAGACTAATGTCTTTGTGTTCTTTAAGAAAAAATAAAAGACATACAAGATTAGCACCAAACACATTTCTTATCTATTATTAACAATATTTAGAAACTTTACAAGAAATGTGGTATGACCTTGTGATTGAGGCCATGCTCAGCTAGTAACTACACAAACACCAGTGTCAGTACTGAATCTTGAGCCCTAATAAATGTAGTCAAACAAATAAATGCAAAAGTACAACAGCAAAACAAGGAAAATATTTTTGAGGGTTATTGTTTTGTTGCTATTTAATGTAAGACACATCTTTCTAAATTCAGAAAAACTTTTGTGCAAAAGTAGTAATATTTTTCTTGGAAGAAGATTTCTAAGTAACTTTTCTGTTAAAAATTTCATATGACAATTTCCACCTGAATTTATTTGTAACATGAAACATGGCACAAAAGCAAACCCACTGGGGTGAATTGAAATACTTAGTCATTCCTCAAGAGTGTAATTGAACCTTGAATTGACATTCCAGAAAAAATTAACCTAAAATCATACATTTCCATGAAACTTTTAACGTGGAGATCTAAGCTGTTCCAAAGGGGCCTACTAAAGACAAGAATATTCTGAAAAATGGAAAAGTAGCATTCACAACACATTTTGAATTCTGAGAAACTGAAACTTTTTTTAACTTTTAAAATATTTTTTAGCCTCCATTGGTGGTGCATAGAAGATACCCTGTAGCAACAACAAATCTGTTCCTTACCTCTTCACTTTCTAGTGTTTCATCCAAATGAGAAAATAGGAAAAAAGTATGATTCAGATGACCGTTTTCTTAACCTCAATCTACAAAATACAGGATAAATATTATCATGAATCACTGAAACCTTAATTTCAAGAATAAGTTGGTCTTCTTAGTCCTGTTGGCTCTGTCTACCCATATCTCAACAAGAATGGCAAAAATAGCTTTACAACCCACCTATTCCTGCAAGTATGCAGCTTCCTTGTAGGGAGATGAAGAACAGGGATACCGTGTACAACATTTGCACAGCTACCTACTGCTGTAGTAGTACGCTTGGACATGTACTTGGAGAAGTAGTGTGTATTCCAGTCACTTACAGGTATTCTTTCTGTGAAGAGTCAGTACATAATTACCTTTAGGTTTCCAATACTGATGCCATGGATGAGCATCAGAAATTTAGGAAGTTTTACTGAAAAAGAACGTTCCACTGTATTTGAAAAGTCATGGCAATCAGATGAATTCCCAATGCCTGGAAAAGAGAAGACAACACCCATTATTATAAAGGACATAGAAAGGGACCTTGGAAACTACTGATTAGTCAGCCTCACCTCCATGCTTCATAACATCATGGAACAGACCTGCCTGGAAGCCAGGCAAAGCACATGAAAGGCAGAGATGTGATTAGAAACAGCAAACATGGGTTCAACGAGGCAAATCATATCTGAGTAAGCTGGTGGCCTTCTATGCAGAATGACAGAGCTGGTGTGTAAGGAAAGAGCTACTGATATCCTCTATCTGGACTTGAAATTATGTCACCCACATTTTGTTATTACATTGGAGAGATATGGGTTTGATGGATGAACTGTTAGATGGATAAGAAATTGATGGGATGGCCCTACCCAAGGTGTTGCAGTCTATGTCTCAATGTCCAAATTGAGATCAGTGACATATGGTGCCCCTCAGGGGTCTGTACTGAGGCCAGTGCCCTTCAATGTCTTTATTAATGACATAAACAGTGAGATTATTTGCATTCTCAGCAAGTTTATGGATTACACCAAGATGAAGGCAGTTGATGTACTAGAGGGAAGGGATGATATGCAGAGGGACCTTGGCAGACTTGAGAAGTGGGTGAACAACTTGATAGTTGAGCAAGGTCAAGTGAAAGGTCTTGCACATGGGTTGAGACAATCCCCAGTATCAGGAAAGCCTGGGGTATGAATGGATTGTGAGCAGCCCTGTGGAGAAGGACTTGGAGATACTGACAGAGGAACAATTGGACATGAGGCAGTAAAGCGTATTTGCAGCCCAGAAAGCTAACAGCATCTTGGGTTGCAGCAAAAGAAGTGTAGCCAGTAGGTTGAGGGAGATGATTTTCCTCCTTTACTCCGCACTGGTAAGACCTTACCTGGACTACTGCATCCAGCTCTGGGGCTCTCAGCCCTGAAAAAACATGAATGCGTCAGAGAGGGCTCAGATGAGGGCCTTGAAAATGGTCAAAAGGTTGGACCAACTGTCCTGTGCATAAAGGATGAGAGAGTTAAAGTTGTTCAAACCGATTATACAAAGGAAGTGTGGCCTTTCAGTATAAAAAGGGAGCTTACGAGAATGATGGGGAGTGTCTTTTTACCAGTCCCTGTAATAACAGCTCTAGGGGTAATGGTTTTAAAATGAAAAGGAATTGATTTAGATCAGATATAAAGAAGAATTTTTTTACAGTAAGTGTGGTGAGGCACTGGAACAGTTTGCTCCAGGAAGCTGGAAGTGTTCAAGGCCAGATTGGATGGGCCTTGAACAACCTGTTCTTGTGAAAGATGTCCCTATCTGTGGCAGGGAGATTGGAACCTTAAAGGTCCCTTCCAACCCAAACCATTCTATGATTCTTGAACCATGAGCTCAAGAACCTCCCTGAATAATCAGAAACAAAATACATGGCCATGAAAAAGAGTGATTTCTGAAAGGTATTAGAATAATCTATAGAAAGCTTTTATTTTTCACAATGAACTATTGAATCACACCCAATAAGGAATTGTACCTCACAATTTCTGTGTCACATAATAAATAATAAATCATGAAATAACTCAGAAAATTGAATGTCTTCTTAAAAAACTTTTTCTTCATCCTGAAACAAAATCTGTTACCACTCCAGGTCCCAAGAAACTGATATTACTGTTTTATACCATGAACCTACTGTTTCTTGCTCTAGAAGCAACTGAGATTTGGTGGAATCTGCAAATCTTTTAAGGGACATAAATGGTTCTGGTGTTCTAACACTCTCTGAAATTACATAGATTATTATAATGTTACATGTTTCAATGATTTCTCTAAATCTGCCTGATAATTTTCACAGCAAACACAGAAATCTTCAATAAGAAATCAGTATTTTTATTATTTCTGCTACACTCATAAATACTTACTGTCAAAAATAACGAATAAAACAATGCATTAATTTACATACTTGATGGAAAATCATCTGAATATTTGTTCTTGGTCAGGCAGAGGCTATATGGTTAGCTCTAATAGTCGTAATATACTTCTACTCTTAGGTTTTTAACTGACATAGTTGGGTAGCTCATACTCAAAATGATTTCTCCTTCACATAATACATAAAAATTTCACCCAAGAGACACAGAGATACAGTCAATTTATAGTTCACTGCATACTGCATTTCAAGAAAAGTCATGCCGTGTTTCTGCTGAAAGAATAGGCAAGACCACTCTTCTCCCATTTATGAGAAGAGCACTACAAGGATCAAGAATATAGGATTTAGAAAAATTTATTTCTCTGGCAATCCACCTGAAATGCAAATGACTCCTAATCTCTTGAGTTCATTCTATTGGTTCTTCCCTGGTTTATTTCTGCTGTTGCTCCTTTCTAGAGGGAGAAGTGCAGATAATGATTTGGACACATGACAGATATGCATCTGGAATTATTGTATTGGTGAAATACCTTTTGGAGCTGAACAATTCACCACACCACTGAGCTGTAACATCTAATTATCACTAGTGGCAAAAAATACTGAATTGTTCAGCTCTTCTATAGTGCTGCTTTATGCATTCCTTCTGTTAAAATGTCCAGTTGTCAATTACTTACAAGCTGATGGATGCCTCCATTCATCAGTCATTTGAAAGGAATATTTCTTTGGAAGGAACAGATTACTCTGGGGTTTTGAAAATACTGAAAGCTGAGGGGGGAAAATGGTCTCCTTTATAGACTACAGAAATCACCTGGAAAATGACTCTTGGTTAACAATCTGCTTGACACAGATAAAACATAAAAATAAAACCCTGAACAACAAACAGATTTTGGTGCTTATTTCTATCCTTTTTTTAAGTGTAAAAGATACACTCCATGAGCAGGCTGTTTGTAATTATTTTATTCTTTGGAATGATTGAATATCTTCTGTACTGCAATGCTCTGCAAGGTTGAATTTTTTAGAATTAATTAAATAATTATTATAAATTAGAGATTTCTTTCACATGAAAAACATATTTGAAGTTCCCAAATTAAAAAAAACAAACACAACCCAAAACCCCACCCAAACCACATTGTGTTACTTATTGTGCAGACACATTTATTTACAAACAAGACAAGTATGACACCCTAGCATGATTCAAGAGTTAATTTCTTATTTGCTGAAAACTTTTTTGAAGAATTCACAATTATGTGGTAGAATTGTAACAAAAATCAGTAGATGACATATTTAAGTAAAATGCTTCTGTTGTACCATAAGTGCCTCTAAGTAAATGACTATATTATCCTGAAACAGACATATTTTGTTGTGCAATATAATTTCTCAAGCTTGCCCTTTTAGCTTTTTTTTTGTTTTTACAAATTAGATTTTGAATTATTTAAAGCACACTCTGGCCTCCACCTTTTCTTCATATCACTTGTAGGTTGTCAAAAAGTGTTTATTTCTTTACCAATAATAAACATCTGACCCTCCAGTGTCAGATGCAATAAAGATTTCTTAAAGACACAACTCTGAAGTAGGGTCTATTTATTTCTGTAAGCAGATTATTACTTCACTAGGTGTGTTTTAAGTGTTATATGTCTTCAGTGAGAAAAAGAAAAGCCAAAAGTCCTATTACTAACTAAAAGCTTCCATTTCAAAAGAGGTTCAATGAGCATTGGAAACCCTTTCACGCTGCCTGAACAGAGCTTCTGTGAGAGAAGAAACGAAAGCACTTCTTGTATTCTGACACATGGGTTGTAACCCAGGGTGGAAAATATTTTGTAAAGTGCTTCCAGCAGTAGACTTAATTCACCAAATAGAATACATAAGAAAAAGTTTATTTCCAATGGTCTTTTTTGACAAAACTTTTTTTTAAATGAAGTCCCTAATTTATTTCACAGCCTAGATATTTTATTTTCCTAACTCAGTTTCCATTTTCATTCTAATGAACTCGTATGAGAAAACTCTCTTTACCTTTACTAACGCATCTTTCATCTGTGGAACAAGATATATTTTGCAAAGTATTAATATCACCCATGAAAATGATAAACATAAACTTTATTAGGGAACATAAAAAATACCTGCAGGAAGAGACCCATATATAGTCATGACTGGGAATCTTTGCTGTGGTGAAGTTAAAATCTCCTCAGAGAAAGGAACGAAACCTCCTGTTTCTTCCCCCAGTTTCACAAGTCTCTGTGTTTGTATTATATTGAACACCAAACAAGCTCTTAAAAATTAAATGATTTCTTTGAAAGTAAGAACAACTTTTTTCTATAACACCAAGTGAAAAAAAAATTAGGCAATTTCTTTGGCACTTTCTGTCTCAAACTTCTTGTTTAGCAGAAAAGATCGCAGACATGCACTCAACTACTTGCAGAACATTCCCAGAACCATTAAGATTCGAATAGACCTTCAAGAACATTTAGTGTAACCATCAACCCAGCACCGCCATGATCACCCCTAAACCATATTCCCAAGTGCCACATCCAGACCCCACATCTAGAGGCTTGAACACATCCAGAGATTGTGGTTCTATCACCTCCTTGGGTAACTTAGTCCAATGGCTAACCACTCTTTTAGTGAAATGTTTGTTTTCTAATATCTGAACCTCCCCTGGCACATCTTCAGGCCATTTCCGCTTGTTCTTTCACTTGAGACACGGCAGAAAAGTCTGACCTCCACCTTACTGCAGCCTCCTTTCAAGTCGTTATAAACAGCTATAAGGTCCCCCCTGAGCCTCCTTTTGTCCAGATTAAACAACCTCTGCTCCTTTTTCTGCTTCTCATAGGACATATTTTCTAGACTTTTCACCAGCTTTGTTGGCGATCTCTGGACATGCTCCACCACCTCAATGTATTTCATGTAGTGAGGGGCTCAAAAGTGGAGACGTTACTCAAGGTGTGGCTTCACCAGCACCAGTGTTGTGTTCCGCTGGGGGGAACAGCAGGGAGTTCTTTTAAAACTGATGTTCTAGGATGGAATTAAGCCAAATGAGGCAAATATTATATTTGAGAACCATTTATTGGTAACTAAAAGGTGCGTTGCCTTAGTAAAGAACAGAAAAGACAGAAGAGAAGGAAGAAGAAGGAAAAAGAGAATAGAGGTGGGAACAGAGAGAGAGAGAGAGGAGAGAGAGAACTTCAGAGTGTGCTGTCAGCATCCACCCAGCAGGTGATGTGTGCATGCTCCCTGCCAGCAGGGAGCCCAGGCAGCTCTCAGAGAGGCACAGCTGCACAGGCAGACCTCCTGTGGTGACAGGCAGCCAGACATGAGGTGAGAGGGTGCTGGGGCAGGAACAAATAAAATCAAATTAAATTGGTTCCCCATAGCCAGGTACAGGGGTACAATCACTTTCCTGGTCATGCTTGCTGCACTATTGCTGACACAGGCCAAAATGCCTTTGGCCTTTTTCACTACCTGGGCACACTGATGGTTCATATCCAGCTGGCTGTCAATCAGCATGTACAAGTGCCTTTCTGCTGAGAAGCTCTCAAGCTTCTCTAGCCCAAGCCTGTAGCACTGCCTGGGATTGTCATGACCCAAAGGCAAGACCTTGTTGAACCTCATGCAGTTGGCCTCAGCTCATCAATCCAGTCTTACAAGATTTCTCTATAGACCCTTCCTATCATCTTCCAGATCAACACTCACACCCAACTTGGTGTCATCTGTGAACTTACTGAGGATGCACTGAATCCCCTCACCCAAACCACCAACAGAGATGTTAAAGAGGACCAGCTGCAACACTGAGCCCTGGAACAAATCTAGTCAATGGCTACCAACTGTGTTTAGGCCCATCCACCACAACACACTGGACCAGCAAGTTTTTCACCCAATGAAGAGTACGCCTGTCCAAGACATATTATATGAAGTTTAACAAAAAATAAAGTTGCACAGTTCAAAATCAGTTATTCAATGATTAAACCATGGACTTAGTAATACAGAACTTATGCATCTGATGCATGTAGCAGCACTAAAAATTAAGAGTGTGAAATTTTTCCATCCACTCCCTTCTCCAAAACATCTTTAGCTGATTTTAAGACTTTCTGTAAGGTATTCTTTAAGTATTTTTGAAAGTAATTCTTTCTTTTGCTAGCTATTCTCATCACTAAATTTCTTCTTCGATTTTTTCCATGCTTTGTGAAACTATTTTTTCCTGAAAATTTAAAATATTCAAAAAACATTTCACTTTACATGAAAATGTAAAATGTTCAAAATCCAAATGTTTGAATTTAAAATGTTCAACATAACTTATTTCTAGGTACTTAATATTAAACAAATCAAAGTTAACTCAGTTATGAAGTTCACTACTAGAGTTCACCATCATGTATTGAACATCATGGTACACACACACAGCTGAGTCAGAATTCTATTTTAAACTGTACCGTATCTGCTTAAAGGAACTTGAAAGACAAGCACAACAGACTAACAAAGCATTCTAAAATTAAAAAAAAAAAATAATGTGATGACTTATTCAGCCACAGGCTATTCTAAGTTCTTATTTCCGTTGCTAGACCTCAATGACTAATGCATTTAAAGTCCTTAAAACACCCTCAAATTCAAGTGAATTAACATGTCAGTAAATATAATGAGAATATATGCAATTAAGCAAGGAGTTAATTCAATCTTTATTTTTTCATAAACTACTGGACTGATAAAAAATACGATTTGAATAATGTAAGATAGGAGATAAAGAACAGGGTGAATAACAGAACTACAGAAACTCTAGGGATTTACCAGGCTGGGTTGAACAATTCTGCAAAAATCCTGACTTCAAGGGCTTTAATAGATGAAGTCAGAGTCAGCTCAGAACATGCAATTTACTGACTTAGCTGCAGTGTGAGGTTCATGTGCAAGATAGTTTTTTTCTCCAAAACTCCAATATTTCAAATGTAGATCCTAAAGGAAGGTTTATAATGTGGATACTGATGGTTTCTAATTTAGAATTCATGTTCCATGAATATTTCGCAAAATGAAATGGACCATAAACACATTTTGGACAATCTTGCTACTTCACTCACTAGAGTAATCTCAGGCAGTACACTTAACAGAAATAAATGCAACAGAGAATTATCTAACATTACAATATTAAATGTAAATTTGTCTTTAAATGAAAATATAAATGTGACTCTACCAGACCTCCTTAAAATTCAATAAATTTTAAAAGTCAAGGTTTCTCTGACAAGGCAACATATATTTCCTCTCTTTTGTGTTGGGTTAAAGTATTCACTAGAAGTATTCAATACATTCAATTAGAGCAGTCTGTTTGTGTGTTTGATAGCTGCTTATATGTGCTATTGAATTTCTTTTAGAATCACAGATTTCTAATTTCCTGATTATTGATAATAAAGATGTGTCTAATGGCAACAACTGAAAGAATTGTACTACGTGTAGCCAATGCATTTGGCTGAAAACAGATTCTCACAGGCTTCAAATGAAAAAGGGGGGTGGAAAGTGAAATGGAAGCTCATCTTTTGAGTGGCAAGTTGTGGCACAAAATGATAGGCGCTAAAGGCCAAGGCCAGATTTCTGAGAAACCAGGTTCTGTGGCTGTTAGCACTCAAAGATGATAGTCTCTAATGGCTTGCTCTGTGAAATGTATGGCCTGGTTTTCAGAGTAGTTCAGCACCCAAGGAAGAAAATGACATTTGCTTTATTCTGTATCTCAAAAGTGTAAGCCAAACCTTATGAAAAATCTAACTTAAGTGATAAATTCTGAGTATTTTATCAAATCTCTCACCATGTCATTTTGTACAAGGTCACATAAGAAGTCTATCAAAGTGCCTGGAACTGAATCTACATCTCTAGAATTTTAGCATAGTACTTCTTTTGACATGCACAGAAATTCAGGGAAAGCACAACACCATAAACTACTCTCAGTGAATGCATTCTCTTGCTATAAGACAGTGAAAAGATAAAAAATCAGAAGAGAGATGTTGCATCAGCATTTTTTAAAAGAATTTATGCATCCTATTTTTATTTTAGATTCAATTTGCCTTTACAAGTTGGGGTGAAGAAAGTGATTTTTCTTGTTTGTTTTCTAAGAGATGTGCTAAATGGCCAGGAAATATAGAATACACTAGAGAGTTTGGAGACTTCTTAATTCATTGCCTTGGTGTACAGTAAATCTATTCCTTGAACAGCTTTATTTCTTTTATCCAGCAGGATTTCACCTAATGGATGGCATGGATATAAGATGGTGACTGTATTGTGAGTGATGTTACTAGGGGCAAGACTTATCACTGTGATTCAAAGTAAAGAGAAGCAGCCCTTTACAAATAAGTGCTTTGTAAAGAAAATGGGTTTTAAACCAAACACTTCTTTCATACCTGCAAACAACTTCATTGCTATGAAGGATGTAAACTTACAACATTGCTTTGACCGAGTCATTCTACTTCACTCCTACCCAACAACTCCAACCCTGTGTTCGTTCTAGTCCTGAGTGGTAGAAGTAGATGTGATAAGCTAGTAGCCCTGACATAGTAGTGGTATGTATAAATTGTTCTCAATATACCCATGTATTCTTGTTAGTACTGCAGATTTGATGCAAGCCCAAACTGAATTGAAGGTTAGCTAGTCACATTTTAATTGATGTGCTCTTTGATGATGTTTGGCTTCTAGTTTAAGCTAAGACATCAGGGCTTAAGAATAAGATAGGTGTTCAAGAAAAATGGGGTGTCAGGAATTTTTTTTTATATTTTCCTGGCGGGAAAGAATGGATAAAGAGAGAAAAGACAGAGAGTAAAAGTAGAAATGAAAGGGGAAAAGGCATAAAGACATGCTAGATGGGCAATAACAGTGGTGTGAGGACAGGCAGGTACTTTTCACTAGTCAAAGCTCAATGTGACATTGCCGTACCAACTAAACATACTGAGATCACTTCAAGAATAACCTTCTGGCTTTCTGTGTAAATCTTCTGATGACACCACTACAAGATTCTTTACAGTCTCAGAAGATGATCAAATCCTTGATTTTATTCTCAAGAAACTGTGGAGGTGAGTCATCCTTGGAAGGGGTTTTATTCCTTGCTCAGTGACAATGACAACAATGTGATTAATTCATTTCTGGGAGAAGTTTAACAGTTATTGAAAGGACGTGTCACCTCCCTCAGTGCACATATACATAGAAATCAAAAGGGTTTTACTGCCTGCACTCAAGGCCATCTCTGACAAGACAAGGCTACCTGGATCTGGGTTACAACTGTGAGAAAGGGCTATGAATAATGCCCCCACTCCCCCACCTTCTGTAGGGGCCTTTGCAGCTGTGCCAGCACATGGTGACATACTGTGCTGATGCAGATTGTGACTCACAGGTTCAACTCCCTGACTTGACCTCCTGGTCTCAATCAGAATCCTGGCCAGTCCTGGCCACCATGAGGGAACTGGCCTCATCATTTTCTTCCCTTGAGGGTGAACTGCACCTGTTAGGGTCGTTTCCTGCCTTGCCCTCCCCTGCCCTGCCCTGGCCTGCCCTGCCCTGCCCTGTGTTGGAGTTGCCCTTGGCTCTGCTTCCCCCAAAGAGCACCCCTCCCTGCTGCTTCCTGAAAAAATGTGGTTCTAAATCTCCTCTGCCTTGGCTGACAAAAATTTGCCTTTTTGCTCGAGATATGAAGCACTACATTGGCTTTTCCCAGCTTACAGTATTTCCTCATCAGAAGGAATTTCAACTGTTGGTCTTGCTTCTATTTCACAGTAGACTTCAGCCCAGTGAAGAATTTTATGAGATATGAATCATAGCATGTAGCCCTCAAAGATCCTTCCTGAAGGTAACAACACAGGCATCATTGAAATATAGTCAAGTGTAGTGGTTTGGTTCAAAATCCATTACTTCCTTATTTTCCTTCTGTGAGATAAGAATTAGGAGAAAGCAAAGCAGGCACAAAACTTAAAAGAATATAAAGAAGTTTATTAACGGAACTAAAAGAAAAAAAGGAAGAGTCAGACTAAACCTTCACAACACTTCTCTTCCCTTCACCTTTCTCCCTTCTCCTACTGACAACGTAAAAAGACAACCTTCGAGATTTTCAGTCAGATTACCACCTCTATAGTAATCTTTTTCAGTTCACTTAGGGAGAGGAGTCTCTCTTGCTCATGCTATGGAGACATCGCCACAAGAAACAGTTCTCTCATGGCTTCAATGTCACAGCAAGACAGCCGCCTGGGTTGGTTCTCTGCTCGCATGTGACAGTCCGTTCCCCCAACTTACAGCTTTCCCCACAACTGCTTCTGAGCATTCAATCTTTAGCTACTGGGGCACCATTTTAAGGTTGAGCTGTTCAGAAAAAAAGGTTCTCTTCACCTGTCTCTGGGAGCATCTTCATCTCTAGGAACAGAGGTCTTTGTCTTCCCTGTGAACAAGGGTCTTCATCACTTTCATCTCTCTCTGTTCAATCTTCTCATCAAATCACAGCTACTTCAACATTTGCTTGCTTCAGCACAGGTACTTCTGCTCATAAATTCAGTTTGAATGCTCCACACCCCATGCTTTCACGAAATTACAGCAGGTACTCTGATGTGTCATAGTTCATCACCATAGCTTTACAACAGAATTTCAGCTTCTAGGTTTGAAGCATCTCCTCTTTCTCCTCTCTCAGGGTTTCAGCTCTTCCCTCTTCAAAGAGAGAGACACTTTGGTGTCTTTATGGTGTTTTCTTCACGTGCCTTCGCCTTTCCCTTTCCTTTGACTCAGGAGAGGATTGATGTCTTCAATCTGTTCTGGCTTCATCTGTTCTGGAGGAATCTTACAGCACTAAAAGAGTCAATCTCACCCGGGCCTTGCAGCTGGAATTCGCTTATCGCTGTTGGTCACATGATCCTTGCTGGGCAGTGGCCTCAGATTAATTTCGGCCGCACTAGGCAGGGGCCGGCCTGGACAAGCCGCACCACTGGCCTGCCCGCACAGAGCAGGACCATGGATGGAACAGGGCCACACGCCTCCAGGGTTGCTGTCTCCCAGCTGGCCTGGCTGGCACTTGGGGGCTGCGCCAGGTGTCCAGTGAGCAGAAGCGGCTGAGATCTCAGCCAAGCCGTGCTGCGGCCGACCTGGCTGGGCCGCGCCGAGCAGGGCCTGGCCCAGCCCCACTGGGCCGCACTGCAGGCCGCCAAGTTACCTGTCCAAAAGCCTGAAGCAAGAGAGCTTTTCCAGGGTTTGTTCATTCTTAAATGTGGATCACAGAAGCATGTCAAGCTTCTTAAGTGGCTTTAAAAAGTTGCCAGTATTCAAACTAGCCAGTTGATTTATTCTGTTGGGTCTAGAGGAAGAAGGTCTAAGCACCTCTTTGTAAAAGAATCACTTCTATGGCTGATGGAGCCCTCCTTAACTAAAAACCCAAACTATGCTAAACTGTGACATCAAGATAATATGAATTCCTAAATTCTGACCAATAACGGCAAGCATGTTTGAAAACTGACTACTCTGACCACTGGAAAGATCTTGAAAACCAAGCTATCCAAGAACAGAAGAATTCAGGGATGGCTGAAAAAGCAATGTAATCCAAGTAGAAATATCTTATGGGTGAATATAATTTGTAGGCTGTAAGGTTTTCATCAGTTTTCTGTCACTGTTCAGTTCAACAAAACTTGCCTTTTATAGCATGTGATACAAATAAGAATGGATGCTAAGCTATTCTGCTAACTATGAGTTTACTGATATGTCGTCTAAAGCCAGAATTAATGGTATGACATCTGTATCCACTGAAATCTTATTAATGCAAAGTGAACACAAATGCAACAGTGAAATTAGGAACAGCGATGCATAAATTCCCAAATACCCTTCTATGAATGTGGTCATCCAGAGAATTCAGAAAGAGCTAAGTCGTGATAGTTATGGCTTTTGGCATATGCAGGGTGTCCTCCTCTCCAGAATTTCAAATATCTCATACACTTTGTAAAACAAAATTTAACCAAGATTTATAGCTTTATAACAGAGAACTGAAGTACATAAGAGAACATTTCAGTCATCACACACAAAGAACAGCTGCCAATCAGTAAACCAAATTAGTGTTTCAACACATCTCTAGACCAGAAAACCATGAAATAGTGAGGAAAGATAAGATGAAGAGGAAGGAAGAAGGAAGAAGGAAGAAGAAGGAAGAAGGAAGAAGGAAGAAGGAAGAAGGAAGAAGGAAGAAGGAAGAAGGAAGAAGGAAGAAGGAAGAAGGAAGAAGGAAGAAGGAAGAAGGAAGAAGGAAGAAGGAAGAAGGAAGGGGAAGAAGGGGAAGGGGAAGAGTAAAGGGAAGGGAAAGGGGAAGGGAAAAGGGAAGCAGAAGTGAAACAGAAAGGGAAAGTGGAAAACTTCATCTCCTCCCAGGGGTTCCTGCTTTCTGGAAATACTTCTTTGTGTTGAAACCATGTAGGATACACTTCCACTCTATCAATTGTTTCAATTTCATTGGTAGTACAGTACAGAGTCTCAAAGAGCCCTGCCTTATCAGACATGAATATCATACAGAATTGCAGATATAATGCTAACTAGTGAGGATAACAGAACATAGATCTCACCTGGAATATACACATAGATATAAACAAAAGGGTAAAACTGGTACTAGTGACCATTACAGCTATGGTTAGAAATATCACATAGACACTGTCACATTCCAAATATTTACATCAGTGCCTCAATGGAAGGAGTTTTCCTGGCCTCTTCAGCAATTTCACTTCTTTAAATTAGTTGGCAATGTCTAGCCATGACACTTTAACCTTTCCTTTTCACATGGGAGACCCTTAGAGAACAATCTTCCTCCACAGATTTTAATTAAGTTTAAAATTTTAAGAGAAAGATCAGTCTTATGCTGTGTTAAATACAGAAAATTCAGGAAAGTACAGGAAGAACAAATAGGTTCAGTAAAATAAGTATGATACTTTGAACACTTGGGAGAGAGAAGGGTCATAATGGATAGGACCTTAGAAATCCCTTATCTTGCTTTCATTAAAATACCTTTCTCCCACCTAGATACTGGATGGAATGGTACTCATAGTCTGGGATTTCAAGCCTGTTCCTTTACAACCATCAGCTTCAATGCATTTCATGCCCATCCCTAACTATATTTCTGATTAATTAAAGGGCTTTGAAACTGATCTCTTGCAGTATTAAAACTTTGACAGAAAACATTGACAATAAATTAATATCATTATATTACTTAACTCCTAAGGTAAAATCATGTACCCTTTTCCCAACATCTGCCTGCAGAAATCTGGCTTCATGGAAAAAGACTATTTCAGAGTAGTACCTTCCTTGTATGACCTGTCCAGAAAGTCCTGAATTTCAGTCAATGCATTGCTAAATAAGCTCCCTGGGTATCTTTGCAAAAGAGGGGCACTTTGCCCATGCAATTTCTGTAGCAGCACATTATTTTTCAAAATTGGATGTAAGAGAGTTTTTCAACTGCAAAATAGTTGTCATTAGGGTTTGTGTTAGTATCAAACCCTCTTGGAACTCTTTACCCAAAGCAAGCACACAAAACACCCTGGCTTTTCTTTTCTTTTGTTTTTGTTGGGGTTTTTTTTGTTGTTTTTTTTTTTTTTTTTAACTTGGAAAAAAAAATTCCTTGAAATGTGTCTGTTTAACTAAGATATTGCTAGAAACTATTTCAGGGGATTTTTCCTCATATTAAGTTTTATTTATTTTCCTTTTGCCTCATTTAAAAAAAAGGAAATTTGTAAAGAGAGACACAGCTAATCTTTCACAGTTTCATTTTATTATGTGAGCTTTTATTCTATCTGAATTCCTTTTTTTCTTGATTTTCTTTTGGAAAATAACTTACTAACCTAAGAAATCTGTATCTTATATCTGGAATGTTGAGGGGCTCTCTCAATCCAGTATGTGAGTTATATGCCTGGATTGGGATCCTATTAGAAGTTGTTATACATGGAGTTCATTAACCAATAATGATAATATAGGGCTTGTAATTTCAAAACACATGTATAGCTCATAAATGCTACAAGGTCTAAGGGCTTTATTTCCCAAAATTTCTGATTAAATGGTTAATTGCTTTTATTCTACATGTACACAAAACAAACAAAAAACAAACCCAAGCAACCTTCACAGTAATACCAAAACTTTTAGGTGATATTGCAATTTTTTATTTAGAAATAATATGTTCTTTTATAAATCTCTGCAGAAGATTTTTAATTCAAGGGACACATAGAAGTGCATAAAATGGTGCCTCCAAAATTGTAGGCAATTGCTGAGTAGTAAGCCTTTTCTTGTGGGCTGAATAATGTTTGAGATATGATTCTTATGTAAATTATAATAAAAAGCATATAATATAACATAGCATAACATAACATAACATAACATAACAACATAACATAACATAACATAACATAACATAACATAACATAACATAGCATAACATAACATAACATAATATATAATAAGCATAAATATAATAAAATGCATATGGCATATTAAATGTCAATAAATATATATGCATTACACGTACCAAATATATAAATTACTGGAATCCCTAAAAATAATAAAAATCGTGTTATTTGAAAGACATCTATCCATTGAAAGCACATTCTCATCTTGCAAGAACTCTCCTTACCACTGCACTTTCTAATGGCTCTCTAGGCAAAAAAACAAAAAACAATGCCACCAACAATAAGTAACAATTACTTGAAGGCAACTGCCTGAGTAAGCATGCTTTTTTAAAGTTACTATACTTTAGGCAGATCCAGAGGTGCCTAAGGTCAGTTTCAGCCTTTTATAATCTGAGTTCCTTGCAGGTGTCTTACATTCAATATAGAAAATTGAGGTATCTCTTCATGAAGTTAGATTGCCTTTTTGCCAAACTAAATATAACATGGTACTGTTAACTGGATCTCTTCAGTATATCCCATACAAACCAGACGATGTTGCTTCACAATATATGTCCAAGGGGTGAAATAGTTAATAAATTGTTATTTGCTTTTAGGAATTGGAAGGGAATGTAATGCTATTAAGAAACCTAGGCCAACATTATGCTTAATCCAAAGTTAATCTGAACCTGAAATCTTTAGCAATTTGAAAATGTTAATTTTCAGGCAAATCCTAGTGTAATTCTGGATAAAAACTGGCATTAGCTAAGGATTTAGAATTCGTTTAAATACACATAGATGCTGGCACAAAGAAATGAACCTTAGGTGATTTTGAGATAAAATATTCAGTCCTTAAACAGGCATAAAGTTTAAGAAAAAATAAGCAAATAAGAAGTACAGTATTTATCTTGATAAAGGTAGAGTTTTAAAATATTATCAAGCTGAAATATTGTAAAACAGGATTTACTGCAACAATAATTTAAGGTAATAGCAAAGATGTCATTTAAGCAATTTGCAAATCGTATATTTCCTTGCTGTGTTTGCAAGATTACCTTGTGAATCATGAAGAACCATAACTCAAAAAGCTTTTGATTTACATTTTCTTGAGACCTAAAGGCAAGAAAGGACACTATGGATAAGATGAATAACTTGATGATCTACTAGCTTCAATAAAGAAAAGGCTGCCTTTTCCCAACTGGCTCAAGTTAGCACCTGATACATTCCTGCAAACTACCATATAGATATACTGCATGGTAAAGGACTGTGTCTGGAACAGTCTGTGAGAAGTTTTTACATTATATTAATGAGTAAATATAATTATGGTCCTGAGAGTGCAAAAGCCGAGACTTAACAAAAGTTCTGGATCATGAATACATTGGTTAAACTAGTTTTAATAATTAAAATGTGGTTTTCAAACCAACTTTGTCTAATATTTCTGTCTACACCACAGGTTTATTTCTGTGGGAGTTGAACATTTCTGCTGAATGTCTGCTTCATTCCATTCAGGTTCAGCTCTGTCTGCAATTACTGAAACATCAGTGCGCCTTCTTGTAGCATATTAAGTAGTGTGGCTAACATCTGTTCAGTAGTTATTTCTTCTTCTGTTTTTATTCTCAAAGAGAAAGAAGAAGAACACTGGAGGTTTATTTATTTATTAATTTTATTATTTTCCCTGTGTCTTTGTGGAGATTTCCAGAATGTGCTACTATGGATTTGCATTAGAAATCAGGATCAGGAAAGAAAGCATACCTGTACCTGGATTAGATAACAGTGAGGATCTTGTTGGTCCTAGGGGACCAGTTCCCAGGGGACAATATTCATAAGAATAAATAAAACCCGGGATTTAATCTTAGAGAACAAACATACACTGTGCTAAAATAACGGAAGTGCTGACACCAGCTTTCACTGTAGGGTTAAAAATTATTTGTTCAGTAGTTTGTGCATAGTCTACTGAGTTCCATGAAGATAAGGAAAGCAACTGCAAATTTGTCTACCTTCCATATGGCAACCATGTAAAAAGGGAAAGCCAGGTGTGATGCTTTCAAGTAATCTCTGCTGTAGGGAAATCTGTTATGTGGGTACATAAAGCCCAACAATTTGCTTCAGTTCATGTAACTCTTGCAAATATACATGTCATAGAAGAAAGTATGTTTATTCTGAAAAATAGTCCAAAATTGTTTTTGATAAAAACCTGTGCTTAAGGATACAATCTATGTGAAACACTTATGCTAGAAAATATCAACCAGCACTCTTCTGAAAAGAGGTTTCCAATTGAGATTTAAAGTACTTTTTACCTCTGCTTGGACTAGAAATAATAGAATGAAGCTTGCAACATCTTTGAATAATGTATTCTACTATGACTGGATGCTTAGGACATGCATACATTGATGGCACACAATGTTTGTCCAATTCCTTCTGATTTTCCTACAATTCAATTTTTTCATCTTTCAATTTCCTGCAATTCGTTCTCATTGTTGGGTAGGAAAATACAGTTACAGCTGAATATACCTTATCATTCACTGGAATCTAGCAGTCTCTGATGCTCAGCTAACTCCAGAATGAATCTCATCTGCAGAGTCTACAAGGGCTTGGTATTGTTTTCAGGTGGTCTAAAACTCCTATAGACATTGTGTATGAGAAGAAATCTCTCCACATTTATATGAAACTCAAAACTTCCCTTTATGACCCTGCTTCTTAAACAGTAACATATTTGAAATTCCTGTGATTCCTACTGCTCTCTGTAACAGAAGAGAATAGTGTAAAAAATTTTTATTTTACAAATGACAGTAATCTTATCCAATTGTGAACTTGAAAGCTGCAGAATTATTACAGTGATGGATTTAGTGCGAGAACATCCTTGCACAACTTGGAATGTAAATGTAAATAATTGTGTGTTATCTACACTTGGAATGCCCAAGTTTACATATTTCAGCTTCCAAGTCCTAGGTGTTCATGGTCCGCTTCCCACAAAGCGTAAGCTTTTTGATGCCTGTTGATAGGAAAAGAAAGAAAGAAATTGGAGTCTGCAATTTTGGTTATCAAAAAAAACCCCAAAAAAACAAAAAACCAAAAAAATCTCACCATAAAACCCTCCCTGAAAACCAAGACCATAAAAAATCCAAGCACTGGTGTCTTTCATCAAATGGATGATATTCACTATTAAATGTGAAATTACGTGATAAAAATAATACTTCATTATATTTTGATCTTGATTCCCTCCAATATTTTCCAACACTCCCTACAGGGAAACATCAGAACATAGATCACTTTAAGAAAATAACATGTGGTGTATGCTGGGTATTTCTTTTTCTTTTTCAAGGATGATTAAGGGAACCTTTAATATGAAACTTATAATGTCAGAAGATGAAAAATTATTTTCCATGATAAGAATGAATATTATAATATTTCTTTCAAAACAAAAAGCTATACTTCAATCTTTCCATTGTAAAAGGAATTTTGTTTGGAGGCTTTTTGTGCTATTTTTTTTTTTTTTTTCTTTTTTTTCCTCCTAACCATCTTCCCTCACTGGACAGCTAATGCATTCTAGCAAGAAGGTATACTGTTCAAATGCTTCTTGGTAGCACTTAACATAGTCATAGCAGTGAATGAGGAGCAGTGATTACATGCTAACTTAAGAGTAATAAATGATACTTCTACCCCATAAATTAGAGAATTCCTCCATTTCCAAACAGAAGCACTTAACAGAAAAGGTTTACAAGTGCAAAAATATCCAGTAATTGTCCACAGATGCCTTTGTGGATGTTGTCTTACACTTCAACTCTTCAAGAGACCTCCCAGTAACTAGTAACTTAACAGGCAAACTGATGGACTGCTCCAAAGGGGTTAGTGGAAATAATTTGTCATGCAGCGATGTGTTAGCTGCAGGGGTCTCAAAATACCTGGCATTCAGTCAAAAGCACTTTGAACTCCAAGTCCTATTATCACTTTGGCAAGCAGAAACTTTTGGGAGCGAGGTCTTAGAACAAGAAAAATCTAAGTTTCTCTGCACAGATGTCACTTCTAATGGAATGTTTCTGACATAAGACTTGTTTTGAAGAATTCATTTCTATGAATAATACTCAAGCCTCTAAAGCAAACTATTGTACTAGAGGCATATATTACAGGTCTTGGATAACTTTTACAATAAGAAATGCATCAAATCAATTGTATAATCAAAACAAAATCCTTGGAGTGATGTTTTCCCATATTTATGTTATCTGGATAGCCACTTGTTATTTCTTCTCAGCAGGCCCATTATGAATGCAGATTATGTGAAAGAAAACACAAAAGTCAGTGGGTTGCAAGAAACTGGAATTTTCTTTTTATGGACATTGGCCTGGAGCTGTTTGAAGACCAAGAAATTTATCCAAAATTTTTAATGTAAAAGCAAATTTCTTTTGGTTGTCCCCTTTTACTATGAAACTGAACATGGCTGAAATTTTTGTGTGGGCATGTGCAACAAAGGTTAAGCTACAGAAAAACTGATGAACAGTCGGTCCAGACAAGTAAACTACATATTAAAAACCATAATACAGTTGCTGTATTTTTCTGAGAGATTTACTCTTTTTTAAGTATTCAATAACAGATGAAAGAACACCGACCCTTTCCTTCCTTCCTTCCTTCCTTCCTTCCTTCCTTCCTTCCTTCCTTCCTTCCTTCCTTCCTTCCTTCCTTCCTTCCTTCCTTCCTTCCTTCCTTCCTTCCTTCCTTCCTTCCTTCCTTCCTTCCTTCCTTCCTTCCTTCCTTCCTTCCTTCCGAATTCCTTCCTTCCGAATTCCTTCCTTCCTTCCTTCCTTCCTTCCTTCCTTCCGAATTCCTTCCTTCCGAATTCCTTCCTTCCTTCCTTCCGAATTCCTTCCTTCCGAATTCCTTCCTTCCTTCCTTCCGAATTCCTTCCTTCCTTCCGAATTCCTTCCGAATTCCTTCCGAATTCCTTCCTTCCGAATTCCTTCCTTCCGAATTCCTTCCGAATTCCTTCCTTCCTTCCGAATTCCTTCCGAATTCCTTCCGAATTCCTTCCGAATTCCTTCCTTCCTTCCTTCCTTCCTTCCTTCCTTCCTTCCTTCCTTCCTTCCTTCCTTCCGAATTCCTTCCTTCCTTCCTTCCTTCCTTCCTTCCTTCCTTCCTTCCTTCCTTCCGAATTCCTTCCGAATTCCTTCCTTCCTTCCTTCCTTCCTTCCTTCCGAATTCCTTCCTTCCGAATTCCTTCCTTCCGAATTCCTTCCTTCCGAATTCCTTCCGAATTCCTTCCGAATTCCTTCCGAATTCCTTCCAAATTCCTTCCGAATTCCTTCCTTCTGAATTCCTTCCTTCCGAATTCCTTCCTTCCTTCTTTCCGAATTCCTTCCTTCCGAATTCCTTCCTTCCTTCTTTCCGAATTCCTTCCTTCCTTCCTTCCGAATTCCTTCCTTCCGAATTCCTTCCTTCCTTCTTTCCGAATTCCTTCCTTCCTTCCTTCCTTCCTTCCTTCCTTCCTTCCTTCCTTCCTTCCTTCCTTCCTTCCTTCCTTCCTTCCTTCCGAATTCCTTCCGAATTCCTTCCTTCCTTCCTTCCGAATTCCTTCCTTCCGAATTCCTTCCTTCCTTCCGAATTCCTTCCTTCCGAATTCCTTCCTTCCTTCCTTCCTTCCTTCCTTCCTTCCTTCCGAATTCCTTCCTTCCGAATTCCTTCCTTCCTTCCGAATTCCTTCCTTCCTTCCGAATTCCTTCCTTCTGAATTCCTTCCTTCTGAATTCCTTCCTTCCTTCTGAATTCCTTCCGAATTCCTTCCTTCCTGTCCATCTATCCCGTCTGTCCCGATTTTAAAAACAAAGACCTGTACCATAAGCAGTGAGAGGGAAACTGGGAAGGTAAGGAAGTGGGAAGATGAAAAAAATATTCCATTAATATTGGAAATGGCCAAATATTCAACCATTTTTATGAACTTCCTGCTCTGTTTGGAAACACAGTGACAAGCTGTAAGGATGAGGAAAACAGAAGAATGATGGCAAAAAGAAAGTGTGTTCCTCAGTTGTGCATTGTTAAACTACTTACAGGCAAATATTGGTGTAAGCCCACAACTGTGATTAGTGACATTTGTTATGACAATGCAGTATTCTCTTTTCTATATTTGAGATACATAACATAAAACTGAAAGCTGCAGATGATTGGTTTCAATTTCTAACAGGGGAATATTCAACTACTAGCTAATTAGAAATTAATTTTTTTGCAGCTATAAGATACTGGAGCCCTCTGACAAGACTCAACAAGTTCTTTGAAAAGTTAGGTGAAGCGAAGAATTTTAAAATGCTCCAGAAAGCAGAACTGAAACAGGGAGCTGCCCGTTTCTCGCGCTTTCACGTGTCGGAGGAAAATAACTTTCAGGGATGGGACTATGCAATTACACGAATTTATTGTTTAAAATAACAAATGCATCAGTCCAGGCGTGAGATTTTACAACACCTCCGAGTAATGGCGACTAGTCACAAGATTTAGGGTTACATCGTAATTTATAACTTTCTAATCCAATAGATACTTAAAACGACACTTTGTTTTAGATTAATGACCTATCACCTGTGGCACTCCTCACTGCAGTGCAGCTATGTCTTGACCAATAACTTCTCATGTCACGTACACACAGTTGTCTCTCTTATACCATCTACATTCTTAAACTATATAAAATCACACTATTATATTTTAAAACCCTTCACCAAAACACCCAGTGTACAATTTTACTTATAATTATAGGAATACAAGTTTGTAATCCTTTTGCTTAAAGTCCACAAATCTCTGTCAATTAAGCCAGACCTAGTCTCTTCCAGGGTTGTAAATCAAAGCCTCCTTTAATTGCAGGAGTTTCTACTCCTCTGGCTCCCACAGGGAGCAAGGGAGATATGACATGAGTATATGACAGCTGGTGACTCCAGTTGATTTTAGACTGACAGCAGTAGGCAAACTGGGAGGGAAAGAAGCCTTCAGCAGCTCTGCAGAAATACAAGAGCTTCTGTGCCATTATTTGCACAAAGTAGTCCTCAGTCTTCTGTGGAGAATACAACCATAATTTATAACAGAGAATCTCATAAGTTTCAGAAAGCCTTTGGAAGAGCTCTCCACTACTGTAGGAGATGGTATGACTACTGTGAAATAAAGCATAAGCATAGGAAAAGAGTTTAGTCTTAAACACTGAAACATTCCATCTGAAACACATTTTAAAGAAGAGAGGTCACAATAAAATAGAAATGGCTGTATTTATGACATGACTTTTATGGATCAGATACTCCAGAAGTGCATGAGATTAAATATAAAAGAGGAAGAGAGAGAAACATATACACTTACCTCAAAAGATTCAGGAGATTAGCAATTAAGAAACACATATGGAGGGAAAACATGCAATGGAGTTTAAGAACCACTCTATGATCTAAGCTCTTAATGATTTTGGAACTAGATCTGGGAGTGCTCTTTCCAGTAAATGGTTCTCCTGTGGAGCCTTGATTGTTCCAAAGTGGGATCAACATTAATTCCTTTTGAAGTTTTCTTTTGTCATGTTGTACAAACTCACAAACTGGCAGAGACTGCTCCTAGTCTCCCAGAGAAGCAGCCTGAGCCCAATCTAGTTTTCCCCGTACCACAGCTGAAAAAAAAACACAGAGAAGATGAAGTCAAATAATAAAGCACATAAGTAGGCATTTTCTTAATGTTTGTCCTTTTTAATTTTTCAGACTTAACTGTTAGATTAGCTGCACAGCTTTCTCAGATGAAGTCTTACCTCTTCATCTTTGAGTCCTTTGTTAAATTTAAGCTGACCACAGGGGAAAACCACAGTAATTTTAGAAAATTTATGGTGCTGGTACACCATATTTATGGTGCACATCAAAGATGCCATCACAAAAGCATTATCTATTAATTCTATCTTGAAAATGGAAAAATTAACCTCATTAGATTCAGATTGCTGTTTGGTAAACATCAAAATGTCACATGACAAGGAAGTTTGTCATCCACTGGCTTCATGGGCAGACTAAAAGAGGAACACGTATTTAGGCAGGGACTGGACAAAAGATGTTATCTAACTACCTTCTCCTATGAGAAAGTGGAAAAAAAATCTGGTGTCTCAAAGTTTTGGAATCCAAGCAAGGGACATTCATTTTACCTAGTGATTACTTACCCAGAAGAAATTATTATACTTAAGGGTGTTTTTCTTCCACTCTGTTCTGCTCCCTGACTGTGCACAATATAAGTCTGTAATTTCCAGTGTGAAACTTTGCTTGTTTGGCCTTATTTCTTCCTGTGTCAGCAGTCTCCAAATTTGCATGAACACTTGAGATGACCACTATATCCTGAGTCCTTTCATGAGGCATTAGGCAGGACGAGGAAGCCATCTAAAAGTCAGTTGTGTTCTATTTTTTTTTTTCTGGATTAAATATGAGAGTTAGTCTCATTTCCTTCTTACCCTGAAAACAGGCATCATCTCAGCAAACCTATGTGACAATTTTAGATTTTCTTAAGTGGGTCAATTTGTGTAAAAACGGATCATTGTAAAAGGAAGAAGTATCCCCTCTAACACATTCTGATTGCCTCAAGCAAGCAAAAGCTTGCTGCATTTAAATTGGAGGCTTTTCCCTCTGCCTCTAAAAAGCTTTATTTTAAGGCGTGGTAACAGACAGTGTCTGTAGGAGAGCAGAAAGACAATTTGTCTGGGTCTTCAGGAGACTCTGTAAACCTTTGGATGTATAATAAACTAATATCACCTATTCATGAATTTTTAATAGAGTTCCTTAAGCACCAGAGCACACACAGCATTACCATGAACATCCAGAGATCTAGCTTTTGATGGGAATTCATTCAATATTTTCAGCAAGTGCACTGCACCTGTAATACGCAATTTTGGCAACTAGATTCTGATGTTACCGATAAAGGAACTACATTTCAAAAGTGCACATTTTCTGAGGTACACTGCTTAACTCCTTGTCTGGCTTCTGATGAACAGAAGTTGAACTTCATAAAAAAACCTGTAACCTAGTTGTGTAATAGTGACTATATCTCTGATGTGAGCTAGCCAATACTGCTTGCAAAAAATAGCAACTTTCAAGTAGCATAAATAAAAGACCCATCTACTCTTTGGTGTAACTGTTACCTTAAAATTAAAAAAGAAAGGAAAAAAAAGGATGTTCCTTCTATGCATTGTGAATGATCAATCAAGTCAACTAAAAAACCCCACAGGTTTGGGAAATAAACGAGAAGGAAAAATTCCCTTTGTCCCCTGTTTATCACAATGCACAATGAGTTAAAACCAGTCCATCAGAAGAACACCTCTAAATTGGGCTTTTGGTAACCACTTCTAAGAAGACAATTAAGTCCATTGTAAGATGCCGAAGCATCCTGCACTGTCACTGAAAGCTTGAACTTGTTTGCCTAACTGAAATAGCTCTGTCCCAAAGAAGGAAATCTCAACTAAAAAGTATTTTGAAGTAACAAAAATGGTAACAAATATAATTGCTTCCTTTTAGAGGAACTCTCCTATGTAACGCCAAAATGCTCATGTATATTCAGTCCCAAACCATGTCGTTATCCACTATGACAATAATTTTGAGCAAGACTTTAGATAATTGTCTCTGCTCTAGTCATTATATACTATCTGACTTCAAGCTAAGTCTGTGAAGCAATGAAATATTTCAAACATTTTTCAATGTATGGCTATTTAAATAATTTTTGAAGCTTCCCACTTGTCTTTCATTGCTTCATTACTGTAGACATTAATTTTTCCTAAAGGCTGCTTCTCTCAAACTTCCCCTTTTTGTATTATTTTTATTTGATATTATTAACAATTAAAATATGTTATATTTATTAAATGTATTTTAAAATTACTTTCTTGTTTTTATGTATTAAAGTGTTAAAATTGTATCTATACTATAGCTATATAATATGTTATTTTAAAAAGTAGATACATATCAAAGTATTTAAGAAAAGTGGACTCTAAGTGCCTGAAAAATGTTGACTTGTTTTCCTACAAAGCAAAAAAAAGTTCAAAATCATATGGCTATGTGAGATATCACTTAGTCAAAAATGGTGTCTTGTCTGTAAACACAATTTTGCAGCAGTCTCTGGCTTGTGCTATGCAAAAGGAAGGAGAAAAAAATCCAGGGCATTCATAATTTAAAGTTGAGTCAGGAGAAAAATATGATTCCTAAACAAAAAGAAAGAAGTTAACAGAATTACAGAAGGGGAAGGAAAATGACCAAACCATTGTGGAAAATGCATCTTTATTTCATTACTTCTGTAGAGCTATGGTTTTCAGTGCTTGAGGATTAGATCTTTTGTTCACACTTGCTAAAACAGTTTATTGCTGCAATAATTAACAGGCTTCGGGAATTAAATATGACTTAAAATTAGAATATGATACTATCCCATCAGGATATTTGATCATATTTTATCAGTATATTTTCAGGAGCAAAAAACACGGTTCCAAACTTTCTTGAGTTTTCCACTGACTCAGTTCCATTTCTGCTTTTTTTCTGTTTCAGAGTGCTAAGAGGTCTGCAGCCAGTACACCCAGAGCCTGGGCACAATGAGAGTAGCACCCAGGAAAGGGAAGTCAAGCACATACTGCCAAAAAGATGAAAGCTGCATAAGTCATGTTAAGATTGTGATATATTAATTCTGTTTACCATGGTGTTCTGGGGATGGAGAAGAATCCCACCCCTTTTCTGGCTTCTAGCATGACAAAGGAATTAAGGAGACATATAACATAAATTTCTGTCAAGATTCTTTAGGAGATTAGAACAGCTTAGATGTATTTCTCTGCTTGGATTTTTGTGTCTAAATCCTGCAATCTCTATAATTCCATCCTTAAAACTTCAGGTGTCCAGATTCTAAATTTACCAACATATTTTCATATCTGTTTTACATATCAAATTTGGTGTCATTTGTAATTCAAGTAAAAATGTGAGTGCATTTAGAAATTTTAATGCTATCTATTTCAGAGGCTTTTGATAGTTGCCTTGAAAGTGCCATCTATAAAATGAACAGAAAGTAAAAAAATGCATATTATACCAGACCTTATTCAAGAACAAAACATTTCCTAATATAGGTCTAACATGTAAATAATTTGGAATAAACAAAGACAACTCACATTAATTCTGTCACTTTTTTTGTAGCTCACATCTCCCTTATGGAGAAGTGTTACACTTCCTTTGTCCATAGTCTAAGCAGATCTTTTCTGTACCTCTAATACATGTACATGTTTCTTCTTTTTAATGCTACCCTATTACATTATTTTCTAATCAAGAGATGGCTAAACTTATTACATGGATTGTTGCTCAGTCATAAAAAAAAAAAAAAGCCATTTTCTTGAACTACTATTTATGTCAATAATCAGTACCCTATGGCTGCTACACATTAGCATTTCATTATTGCTCATCTCTCTGTGCTTAAGTGTAATACAGTGTGTAATTTCCCTGGAACCATTCACTGAGCTTTAAGGTGTGAATCAATTTCATATGGTTCACCACTGCCACACTGAAGTTCCAAAAGTGTGCTTACAACAGCCATGAAATGCAGAGCGAATGATAGCATAGGGATAATTTTGTAAGCCCCTGAGAATTTTTTGTCCCATTCAGTCTATTTAGATCAATGCTGAAACTGTTTACTAGGCAGCACCTGTTCATACAGAATCTTAATATTCTATCTACTCAAAACAATCTAAATAGTTAGCATAGAAGATGATTCCATGAAAGTGAATATTTTGCATGGTCTCCTTAAGCTAAACTTGTTCCATAAATATTATTTCCTTGCCCTAAGTTTTCTATTTGCTATTCACTTCTTATATCGAAGACACAACTACTAGGGAGAAAATCAACTCAGTGCCAGCTGAAACTAAGATATATACTAATAACTACAAGTTGGTTATAGACAAGAGAATTGAACAAATGTTTTACTATTCCTCACTTGCACTAATCTTTTTTTCTTTGTGAAGAAACATCTGTGTGTACCAACATGGTCTTCTGCAAGTATTGCACTGGATGATGGAGGAGTTAGTAGAGAATCTTAGTAACATTATATAATGCCTGTCTTATATTTCCACCTATTGGTTGATCCCAATTTTCTGAGATCAAAAACCACGACTATAACTTACATGGTGTAGAATAGAATGGCTCCATAGCAAAAAAATGAACAGTTTTCTCTGAGAGAGTTTGTCATCCAACAGTATTCTTCACACATGACAGATTCAGAGCAAAAATTGAAAGTTACCTAGATATGCTTAGAAATACAATGTTCCTGTTTGCTTTTTAAATCTAAAATGGACTCAAGAAAATTGCAGAGGAGATACCAAATTTCTTGCTCTGATTCTAAAATGGAAGTATGATTTAAAAATAGGTCAGTTTCTCTTTAAGAGTAGATGCATTAAATAGCATTAGCAGTATATTCTTCCCCTAGAGTTAGGAATATGAGCTTTACATATTCTGGTGCTGCTATTAAAAATGAGGTGTTAAGTTCAAAGTTTAGGTATAGATTTATGTTCTTATATAATTAGACCAGTTTTTAAAAAGTAAATTAATTAATTAATTGTGCAATTAATAAGTAATATTTTATTTAGGATAAATGTGCTTTAGATTTCGGAAAAATTGATACAGATCAAGATTTTTGTAAGGGAAAATCCTCCTTCTGTAAAATGAAACAAGATTATTGGCTAGAACCCAAATCCAGTGAATTTCCAGATTTCTCTTTCCCAAAACCATGTGCTACCTGACTTAAAAAGAGAAATGTTGTTAAGCACTGTCATTCCTTTTCCCCCAGTAGGGCTCAAGGTCTATTCCACGATGACTGAGCCAGTGGCTGTGCCAGAGAGCACTGAACAGTGAAAAGCCAGCACACTAAGCACTAGCAATTTCCACCCTGGATTCCACTCTCACAGGGCCCAGATTTGGGGATTTTTCCTAGTAATGCATATGACAATGAGGAAAGCAGGACCATGGATGCATTGTATTGTCTTTGCCATTTTCTTCACACATTTTAAAATGAGGAGGAAGTCAGAGTTCTTATTTTGTATAAACCACAGGTCCCACTTAGCACCAGTCTAGAGAAAGATTAATTTCTCTGCAGAGCTGAACTAAATGTGTGAGGTTTGTGTTACAGTGTGAGGGGCCACTACAGAAATGGTCTTGACAAAGTGTGCAAGCAATCCTGTAAGACTCTAAGAGCTGTTTCAGTGTCTACTGGATGCTAGCTGCACCAAGTTCTTAACAATTTGCCACTCATTCAGTCATTAAGAGGTGAATTATTCAGGTTAATGTGGTTTTTTCCTTGTCATATTTCAAGTGGACTTTATAATGTTTCACTCCACTGAATTCAATCCATATTGGCATTACAGTAAATTGACTCAAAGTTTGGGGTGCAACATAGTTGTAAGACTAAACATCTACATTTAGTGTTTGGGATTTTCTGTGGGCTTTTACTTGTTTCTTTTAAGATTTTACTGCTTGCTATTCATGCTAATGAATGATAACCTTGACAACACCTTTGCATTCATTCCTCTGATTATTTGGATAAAAAAACAGAAAATGCCCTTCTTTCTATTCTGGCTAGCCATACAGCCAAATCATGAGCAGCATACCTCCATCTGTACAGGACACATGCTTTGGTGGCAGATAAAAGCACAGTATTATAGACACTCCAGCTGTAGTAAGCTAGAATTTTAACTCAGGGGAACCTGTGTCAAAGGTAGCACAAACAATGCTCTTTCCTAGAAGGCTGAGAGAAAAAGCATAGTATTTTGTTTTGCAAGCTCAGTACACCATTTAGTTTGCATTTCCTAAGAGGAAAAAGCCTATAGAGAGGTGACCGGCATATAAGGTTGTAATACAAAAGTTGTCACTACCAAATGGCGAGAAAGCTAAGTAAGGATCACAGTCAGAAACAACTGCAAGTGAAAAGTCCATAGGGGAGAAAAACTCCTAAAACCTGTATTGTGGCTAAGATATTATTTAGCCTTCATGGATTAGGTTGAGTTCAGGAATTCTGGAGAAGATAGTGGAGCTCACAGAAAGACTCTGAAAGTGATCCAGTTTTACAGGTAATTATTTTTCAAAATATTTCATGACCTACTTTCATAAGAAAGATTACCTGGCTCCCTTGGAAGCCTTGTAAATGTGACATTTTTTGTATTGGCAGTAAAATGTAGAATGCCTCTGGAAGCTCAAGCGTGATGTGGAGTGTGCTTGGAAATCCATGCATACTCTCTATAATTAAACACAAAAATAATGAACACTGTCTTCTTAATCCAGTTTTGTTTTGGGAAGTAATGCTTCATTTAAGAAGAATGGATAGTATTTAGGGAAATAATTACTTGTTCTATTTTCCCGTGCCTTGAAAAAGTTAATTAAATCGGAACTATATCTTGACAAAACATAACACCAGCAAATCACAACAAATGTTTATCTACTTTATCTCTTTAAGAAGAAATGAAGTAAAGAAATGAGAATGTTGAGCATGAGACTTTTCCTAAATGACACCTTATCTAAACTGTCATGTAACATTTAAAAAAAAAGCTATCTATCATGGTGGATAGAGCTCTCTGGAAAATTCTTTCTATAAGCTTGAGTGTTTTGGCTGTTAGTATAGTGCAAGGTTCAATTTACCTATACAAGATTGAAATAAGTCAATTTTTCATTGTCTTTAGCCTATTTGAGAAGTCAGGTTTTATATTTGCTCACAAATATGAAATTATTTCATTCACTATTTAAAATTACTTCACCAATTATTTGTATTAAAAAGAAAAAGAGTTCTTTCATGCTACTCTTTCATCAAATATTTAATATGAATGTTTTATATTCACTGCAGCTGGTCTTAAAAGTTACACGGTACTTATTCTATGCTTTGGTAGAAAGTCCTAATGTTTCTCAAGCTTTAAAAAAACTGTTTTGCAGGTGTTCTTTTTTTATTGTTGTAAATAAAAGTCACTTAACAGGTACAATTAGTCTTGATCAATTGCATTTATTCCCCATCTAAAAAATAATCTCAAAGTGAAGTGTGACCATGGGCCTTTGCAGAAATAGTTGGTTTCAAAAGGCTTCAAAAAAAATAGTCTTTTTTCCCCCTCCATTTACATAGGGATTTTTGTAAAAGAGAGAATCTTATAAAGTCTCTAAGATGGTAAAATGACACTGATTTTGTAGTTATAAGACCCTTCCTAGTTAAATAATTATCTTCTTCACAATGACAACTGATATAACAACTGGGTAGCAATATGAAAAGAAAATAGGATCAAGAAGCAAATTTCTAGAGCAATAGATTATTCTTTTCAATAAATGTGGAGCCCATTTATTCCTTCTCTCTTGCCCCCTCCTTCATGACTAATTTATCTTGAACTGGGCTCCTGTTACCAGTAATGCTTTCTTTTAAGTACAGAGTTACATGATGTTTTCCAAACCATGGAACAGACACAATGGCAAGGAACAGATACCTTTTGTAAAGGACAAACAGCACAGTGTGGTGTTTAAGTCATGCATTAGTGAAACTGCTTCACAAGGAGCCAGCGGGTTTAAGTAATTAGCAACTAGTTTGTTAGTTTTCCATCCTGAGGCAAAGCTGACAATGGATAACTATCTAGTAAAGCTTTTTGACATGAAAATAGCTGCTTCCATAGGTTTTATATTGAAGACTTAATTAATAGTTTACTGTAACAATGTTTAACTTTTGAAGAATCTAGACAAGAAGCATAAGAGAGGTCCAGCTATTAGGAACCAATTATGACAGAAAACTAGTTATGTTTACCAGTATATATGAACTGGCTTTCGAGTAATCAGAAGAGTACTTTTTATTTGAGAAATCATTAATAAGTAGCATAGCTTCATCTTTTCTCCTGCTATGTGATATTTTATTTTCTTTTAGCCTTCTAAGCATTTCATGTACAGACCAAGGTTATCTGTTGCTAGTCCATTATTAGCTAAGCATTAGGTACTTCCATTCTTACCTGGTCTAATAACACAGAGCAGAAGGAGTAGCTTGTGTTGGTTCCTTACGTTAAAAAGCAATTTCACCTTTTAAAGACTGTTATGAATATTCAGAACAGAAAAAGATATCTAAATAATCCCTTATTGAGAATAGTATTTTGGCAAGCCAATGGGTGAAAGTATGAGCTGAATGAAAATAAGTACGCTAAAAGAGAAGGATACCAGTAGCTTGTAGATAAATTAGTTCATTTAACTGTACTTAAATATCTGCCTACACTTTTATCATAAAAAGAAACATATGGTAATATCCTCATGTTCCATGGCAATATGATAAAATTAGACACTCATTCCATAACAGTAAAATAAAATAATGGAAATTTCTAAAATGAGAGCACTGAGAGCATAGTGTTTTTCTCTTTTATTAGTAATGGCTTAAATTAATATACACTGTAATTGTAGTTACTTCTTGAGATTTACACCAGCCTCTAATCAATTGTTAACCTTTCATATCAATGTATGCTTAAGAAATCATTGACTCCCTCTTTTGCAAATTATATGTATTATAATTGAATTGTATACTTGCATACTTGTATACTTAGGACAAAACAAGGCAGCAAACAGCAGAAAATAATAATGAAAATAATGGTGCTGATAGTAAGTATTTATCAGCACAGGCTGAGGTACAAGAACACCATACAATTTAAACAATACTGTATCTTCTTAATTTTTTCAAAATTGTTGATGTGAACAACAGTTTAGTCTGTCAAAAGAAAATGTCATCACAGACTGTTGTAGAAATTGGAGTTTAAGTGTGTAAAAATATTTATTTAAATATATAAAGTATGTAATTTCCTACAAGTGTTTCTTTTTTGTGTTCTTCATGCTTTCTCAAGGTTTTTTATATCCAATGATGAAATAAGATGATATTCCCTGATAAAAATAACAAGAGATTAGGAAATCCAAATTATAAACAGCGTAGGAAATAATTCATGAGGAATCATTGTCTAGAATTTGTATGTCTAAAACAATGAAATTTCTTTTTGTAACCTTTTCAAATATACAAAAAGATTGCAGTTGTTTCACATACAAATTTATAATAGGAAAGTCAACTAATAATTTTTAATAAGTCATTCATATTGAAGGGTGCCCCTTGCTGTGATAACTGTCTGTTCTCATTTCCTTGTGATTAAAACAAACAAGATTAGAGAAGCTTATGAACCATTAAGCAGATAAAAGACAAATTAAAATTTAGACTCTTTTGAAGGTATGGCCTGTATTGCAGGAAAAGGCCTTCTATATAAAGGGCCTTTATATCCAGGAAGACAATGATCAAACTCTTCAGGACTGTTTTTCCTTCTAACCAGCAGCTAAAAGGAGGAACAACTTTTCTCACACTCTTGCAGACACCAGTTCTCAAATTCTGCTGCCATATGTGCTGGAAACTCTTTTTTATTTGCATTTTACATAATCATCCAGTTTTACTAAGGAGAATCTGCTGTCTGCCTAACCCTTTGCAATGTACCCTACAGTTTTACTTTGAAAGGATTGGCTTCATTTTGATATGCTGACATTAATCCATAATTTGGACATTTGGAAGGGGTTACTTTAATCACCAGGGGAAAGTGTTCATAATTCTTTTGAGTTTAAAATCTGGTCTAAATTTTATATTTCTTGTACATATGGGGTTTTCTTCATTGTTCATAGTTCATGATGACAGTAAACAAATACCCCTACAACACCTATAAAAGCACAAGAAGTTGTGAGTTTTAAGCTCTCATATCTGCAGTTTAAAGAGACAGATTCTAGGTACATTTAGAAAGATGTGGGTTTTCATGTAAAACTGTGTAGGGAGTATCTGACTTTGATATTACTGATTCTAATTTCAATTAACATTGGAACTTGAGTATTCTTTGGAGTCTTCATTTAATTCCTCCATCAGAACACTGGTTTTCATGTAAACACTTTTCTGCCTTATTATATCATGTCAAAAAAAGGCTCACTTCTGGGTGATGGTGAGTCCTGAGATCTCAAAATATGCAATGGGGGTTTTGTATTACAGCTTACTCTCTGATATATTGACTTAGGAAGTAGATCTCTTCAAAACAAGCCCCTGAAAATAAGTGCATTTTCCCACTTGTACATTTACCATCTTTGATAAATCCAAATGAGAGCTGAAGAAAGTAATTCAAAAGATATATTCATTTGATCCATGTCTGTACATAGAATCTGCTGAATATATGCTCTACAAGGGATAGCACAGAGGTAACTTTAAGCCAGTTCAGATGCTTCTGGTCTAGCTTTGAGAATAAAGAAAGGATATACCTGACTCCTCATGGTCGAAGCTGTCATTTTTGCAGTTGGTGAATTTGGATGCTAGATTATTTTTTTTTTCCTTTTTAATATCTATTTCTTTTGAACAGAAGTTTTCCTTCACTTTGGAGATAACCTTGTCTGGTCACATTACTTCATTGCAAGTCAAATAGAAAATAGTAATTATAAAATTAATTAATTAATTATAAGTAGTTATCCTTGACTTGATAAGATGTCTCTCAGTTAAGGATGAAAATGTTGGTCTACAGTGAGGAGAACCTGAAGGTTCAGTAAAGCATCAGGCAAGCATACCCTGAAAATTTACTGTGTCCATGTCTCATATATACATGAACATAAAAATCTCCTAGACTCACAACTACCTATTTGTAGATATAGTTTTGTTTTCCAGGGTCTTGTCCTTGTATGGAAGGAGGATTGCCTCAGTAATCTAATGCATTGTAAGTAGGCATATTACTAAGTGGTTCATACCAGGCAAATTTCCAGAAATATCCCTCTGCATATTTCCTTTCCCAAGAACATGAATGTTAACTGAGTGAACTAGTGAAAGGTACAATAAATGTCTTGATGTGACAAGGATAGGCTTGCAGTTCAGTACTTTCAGATCTCCCGCACTGAGGCCCTCATTCCAAATTCCCCTTAAAAATCAGGTTCCGAGTGGGAGCACCTGTCTGCCTTATTCCCCCCAACACTATGCTGAGAATTAGGGCCTTCCATGACTTGAAATATCAAGATCATCCAGATACTTTTTAAAATCTTCCCCTAAATGCTTTGGGGACCAGCTCGCCGCGGCTTCCCCAGAAATTCACATCTAGGACTCCCAAGAAAAAATTTCACATGTATTTATTCAGCACTTACTGAGAGAAGATGATCCAGCAGTTCCTTATTCAGCTCAAGACGCTCTTCTGTACAGCCATCCAAAATGTAAAATTATCCTGATAAAACCCTTTTGCATTTGTTTCTCAGTCTGTAGATCTATGGCATCTATCTGTAGATCTATGGCATCTATCTTTTGTGACAGATGATGACGCCCTATTCTCCAGCTGCGCAGGAGATCTTGTAGGTAAAATGTTCTCATTTTCATGTTTCTCCCATAAAAACGGTATGTTTTCTTGTGTAGGGGATCATGTTCAACATTTCTGATCAGTACAAAGTGAAGCACTAGAGGAAGCAGAATTCTTTTAAGACTCTTTGGCTCTGAATAATCCCGAAGAGCCAATGGTGCCAGGAATAAATTACATGAAGAGAAATACTTTGAGCATAGGAATGGAGCTGTGAAAACCTCACTAGAATTGGAATGCTCCAGAAGCACAGAGAACAACTGGAGAAGGTTTAAACAGCACCCAGCTTTTGGGTACAGACATAAGACTACAGAATAAGGGAGTTATTGCAGTTTTAAAAGCTACAAAGCTTCAGTCCTAAATGGCTGCGTGCTCTTAGCTCACGCAAACGCACTAAAATATGTTAGTGTAGCAATGCCTAGAAGTAAAAGAAAAAAAAAGGAAAAAAACCCAAATCAACAAATCCCAATGTGCTTTCTGTTTATCTGAGCCATACAAACTTTTTGAAAGACAATTTGGGAATATGGAATACTCCATATTCCATTGCATTTACAAAGACTTAGGTGCATACACAGAGATATTGAAATGCAGCTCACCTGTCAATGGTGGTCACTGTGTTACCACCCAAGTTGTTGCAGTCTACTGTATACTGATCTATATAAACCCTCAGCAATGGGACCCTGGGAGCGACTCAAAATGTAATATCAGATTTCATGATATCTGATTTTGAAGACATTCTCTTTCTTAGAGTTTCCCAACTTACAAGTAAACTAATTATGAAATTACTACCTGCTTCTATGAGTAGGAAATATGTATGTTAGACAGGTAGACAACACCCCCAACCCCTACCAAGAGCAGCAAAACCACATCCAAACAAACAACAACAACAACAACAAAAAAGGCAAACAGTGAAAGAGAAGAGAGTAAAAATCCAAATTTGCCATTTTGAGCCCGATGAAATCCTATATACATGGAATGTTTTGTTTGGAAATTCATACTGCATACCCAAGCTACTGGAAAAACATACACACATTTGAATAAGCTACATCACATTCTGGTTTGAATCATTTGTTACCAGCTGAATGAAAAAAAAAGAAATAAAGAAAAAAGATTAAAAAACTGGCAAGCTTAAACCTTCTCAGTCCTGAGGGGCTGAAATTAGTACCTGCTTGTTGCTTGCATTTAGTGGATGTTTAGCACTCCAAGCTATGAAATGAGCTCAACTATGGCAGTATTTTTCAGCATTTGCTATAGAGAGGATATAAACCTATATCTGAAAAGCTAGTGTTTGCATTTCTGAAGGAAGACCATCCTTCTCCTACTTTTCTTTGTGACACTGAAAAGTGCTAACCATCCATTTAATGCAAATTTGTAGTTTTCTATGACTTCTGATATAGTCCAGCTATCAACTGTAATACTTTGGGAGTTGCATTCAATGAAATTTGGTTTTCTGAACCAAAGCAAATAGAAAGGAGTCTTTCTGTTCATTTCTGTCCCTCAGGTCCTAACAAGTTGTTCAAATGAAGCCACTTCAGAGATAGACAAATGAGGAACTGGTAATGGTATTTTTCATGAATGGGTTGCAAAATATGGAAATACTAGTTTTCTGAATATAAAAAATGACTGTACAAAAGTCACATCAGGTGGATAATGGAGCAGGGTTTCTTTGGCCTTTAGGTATAAGCATTTAAAAAAAGGAAATAGGAATAAAACCTAAAATAGTAGATAAGGCAAGACACGAAAGAAGATGCAGCGATTTTTCAAAGTTTTTTCCATTCTATTTTATGTTTCTGTCCAGTTGCCAAGGTTTAAATGGGACATCTGGATGAAGAGAAGAAAAGTTAGAAATGCTTTGCTTCTTGTCCTTTATTTAGAAAAGAGGAAAAAAAATTTGAAATGAGAATGCAAAGGTAGAAACAATCTTATCTACTGATAGCAAGACAGAACAGGGTGTCTTAGGACAGATTTTTTTTTTGGAGTCTGTTGAACCAGGAAATATAGGGTAGAGACTTTACATTTAATTGGTAGAATTTTGCTGATTTAATTTCTTGTCCAGCAATTTTAAGGAGAAAAGAAGTTAAATGTATATACATTTTTCTGAAGACTTTAAAAAGAAAACTAAAACACACTTCAAATAGAAAACATGTGCCTCCTGAAGATTCTTCTTTAATTTAGATAAGGTAAGGAGATGTTGAATGATAACAAAAGGTTTCTTTACCTAAGGTAATTAGTAGTTGCTCAATGGATTATACTTTATCATTATCTGCAAAAATTAAAACACAGCCGTGTTTTAAGAAAAGAAAATCGAGAGATTGACAGTCAGAAAATACATTCACAGGTTCAAGTTTTTGGAAAGCCAGCCACTAGTCAGACGCATACATCTGAGAATAGGCACAGGAACCTCACAAAATATGTTGAATACCTTCTCACTAATAGCATAGTAGAGACCAGACACGGTAGAAAGTGTCTCTGTTTTCATAATATTCAATACAGGGATGAGTGTTCACCTCAGTCATGGTTCTTATCCAGCGTGAGAAAACTTTTCCTTGTGCCATAAGCTGAAACCCAGGAAAACTATGAAAAGCCAAGGTAGAATGACCTGCTTCTACAATTAGGACAATTCTTATGTGAGTTTCCAGCTAAGTAGAAAAGTGCAACATGAGATATGATTGTCCCACAGTAGACACACAAACAATATTCTCTGCATGAATCCTATCTCCTCTACACTTCTTTAGCATCAACTCTTACATATTCGACACTTGCTTCTTTCACATAAAAGTTACCACTGATTAGTATTGTTCAGAGAGAAAGAAAATTACATTGTTCCAGTCACTGCACTTGAACAAAGTGACCATGGATGATAAAAAAAATGCCAGCTTTTCAAAAATAGACAGCCTAAGAAACAGTTTTTGATAAAATGACCATGATGAATTTATTGCTTACAAATCTTCAAAGTCAGGTTTTCAAGGATCCTGTGCTTTCCATCCTGACATCTACCACTGCCATAGGCCAAGGAACTGTAAGTGTGGTACAGAAACTATCAAAATACTTCTGATGCTTCTGTTCTTTGAAAGTGCAAAATTTCAGCTTACTGCTGAACACCTTCTTAGTTCTATTAAAAGAATGAGGACACATGCCAGACTAGATCAGAACTGCCAAGAATCCATAAGAGTGATGTAGACCCAGGAATTTCTATCATGGCTATTATCTTAATCTTGTCTTGAAACCAAAGGGCTATATGCAAAAAAAAGAAAAAAAAAAGGCAATCTGAAGATAAAAAACGTAGAACTCAGTCATTTCATAAAGAATGCATCCAATTCCTTCAAGAAAAGTATCTAAAGCACACAGAGGTCACAGGGAAAGACAAATATTCCAACACCAGTTGGAAGCACAGGGAATGGTGCTGTGAAGTATGCATGTTACTTCAACATAATTTCTTGATGAATGAAGATTATGTGTACTTGAGATGTTTCTGCAGGAGTCTAATAATATTTCAGTCCCTAGGATGTCAATGGTAAAGAGAAGACTAGAATAGAAAAGTTAAAATTTGAGCTAAAATCCTGGAGTTTGGTGAGGACTTCTTTTAAGTGTCTGTGCTAAACTGTGCAGGTAATGTTTTAAATCACAGGACAGGAAGAGCATTAAACACCAATTTCATAATACCTAATGACAGGAAAAATAAGATCTTTTGAAGAGATCTAGCAGGTAATGCAAGCTCTCCCTTCAGCTTTAAAATGAACAAATAGTTGCAGCCTAGAGGACATTAGTCGTTGGGAGCTGTGTCCTTGGCAGCTTACATACTAGTATCTATCACTTAGATATCTGCCATCAGGGACTGGCAGGCATAGAAAAGAAGGTGTTCAGATGGTTTTTAATGCTTCTGGCAAGTAAGAAAATTTTTTGGTCCTCAGTGGACTTAAACCAGTAACATCCACAGTGCAGACAATCCTGACTGTACTTGATACTGTAATTTAATTTTTTTTTACATAGTTGAGAATCCCATACTTCTGTGCTGAAATGGCTGTGATATTTTTGTTGTTATTGTTGTTGATAAATTGCTTGGGAGAGTAGCTTGTTAAGGGTTATTTTAGGGATTAGGAGAGTTTGATTTGTTTTTCTGGTTGTTTTTTGGTGGGGGTGATTTGGTTTGAGTTTTTTATGTCTTCTGTTTTGTATAAGTCTTTAGACACTGGAATGACTCTCTTGATAATTCTGCATATATCTATAGATTTTCTGGTTCCACAAAGAAAATTAATACTTGAGGAAAGTGTCACTTAGATGCCTTTGAGGCAGGTGTCTTTGTAGCAGCTCTTTCCTGAGTACCTTTTTCTCACATATATAGGTTTCACAGAATCATTAAGGTTGGAAAAGGCCTCTGAGATCATCGAATCCAACCTTTGACCAATCAACACCTTGCCAATTATAGCACGGCACTAAATGCCATGTCCAGTCATTTTGTGAACACCTCCAGGGATGGTGACTCCACCACCTACCCAAGCAGCCTGTTCTGATGCTTAACGACACTTTCAGTAAAAGAATTTTTCCTGAGAGATGTAGACAGATAAAGTAGTATTTCTCAGTTCTTCATGGCTGTTGACTTAGTTTTGTATGAGAAATCATTTCTTTTAGTTTCATAGATTGTGGCCCAGATTCTATCAGCTCGGAGAGATTTTAAAATCAAACTAGTTTTAAAATCAAATAATTAAATAAATAATTTTTAGTATATTACTGTCTGTAATCTACAGGATCTGAATTTGTCCAGTGTAAGACGATATCACAGCAACAGTGTATTAATTGCACTAATTCAAAACCTCAATCAATTCCTTAAAAAATTTCTTTTTTTCTGGGTATATGCTGTGTATTTCTGTGTTCAATGCTTCTAAACCATGTCATTACTAGTGTTAGCTAGGAACAGTGCTCTTATAAACCATACTGTAAAATCTTTGTTTTGTTTTGGCATGTGGTTTCAGCTTGTTTGTCAGACCTTTCTATGGAAAAATTTTCTAGTTACAGAAAACTAGATGGAGTTACAGAGAAATTTGGTGAATATTTTGTTTGCAGTTCAGTTGTGTTCATACTGCTCTAGTGACTAGAGGCAAATGATAGAGGTCAAAACATTTCAGGTCTTTTGGACACAAAAATTTCATTCAGTCTAAATACAAATTCTGTTAGGAACAAGTCTCAACTACAGAAATATTTTTTAAAATTCCCTAAAAGTTTTGTGTTTGCACAGTAGATTGCGTTTAAGGAATTTGGTATAAATCTATGTCTTGTTTCAACTGAAGACAATGTTTTGAATATGTGACTCTTGGTAGTGCAGCATCTGAGAAACAAGATAGAGCATCTGGTTTCTATGATTTGTTTACTCAGTTCAATAATTGTGTCTTGATGTTCAGTGTAAATGTGAAATTGATTTCTCTAATCCCATACATTTACTAGACTCTATTTAAATGGAGCAAACTTTCTTCTCCAGTGAATGATCATTTCTGCAAGAGATGGCAGAAGTTGCAGTAAAATATGTTCTGAAGACTTCTAATCTTTATTTATCTCATTGCAAAAGTAATCTGTTGGAGACCTTCTCCAGAAGTAGAAGCAGGTTCAGTTAATAGTTCCTTCCAGTATTTTGAAACTGATTGATTTTATAAAGCAGCTGCATGTCCCTAATCTTTCAACTGCCACAGGATACTTCTACAAGGGAAAACTAAAATTCTTGCTCACATTGCTCAATTTGCCGATGGTGACTAAGGCTGCATCACCAATGGGAAAAGTTTTAAACTACACTTTCTACTCGTCTTACAAAAAGCCAACTACAAAAAAAAAAGTTCTTTATCAGAGCAACAGTTAACAAAAATAGATAGAATAAAATCTGACAAAATAGCACTGCACAGCTTTCACTGTCTGCATTTGACAGTTGCTCTATGCTTACCATTTTCTACAGAGTATTTCTTGCATATATAAGAGGTAGCTACAAATTTTCAGTCTGAATAAAAAAAGATTAGGATTTGGAGAAATTGACATCAAATGTTTAGTATAGAAGTATTTATAATATTAACAGGAATACAAAACTACCTCTTGAAGAACTCCTTCCTTTTCAGCACACTTTCTTTCACAATTTTCTGCACACATTTCTGTAATGTTGGGAAATTTGGATAACAATCTCTTTCAATCTCCAGATTCTCACAGGTATATTCCTATCTGGTATTTCAAGAGCTTTAACAATATTTTCACACTGTGTTCTCTGGGAAATATTGTTGTATACATAACAAACCTGAGGCAATTAACACAACTTGTACACTGTTATGAACCCTTGAAGGTTTTGTTGTTTTTTGTTGTTTTCTTGTTTTAAATCATTTTTGAGGACAGATTGGGAATCTTTTGTGGTACCTTCCTCTGCTAGGCTCCCAAATTAAAACTTCAATTCTGACCAGCTAAAACAGTAAAATAAGCCAAGACTATGAACTCAAGTTGTATGCTTCAAGGACATTTCCTAATTACAGGAAGATATGAGTCTAAAAGCAATAGTAGTAAATAAAATAAAACAAACTCGATATGTCTGCAGAGACTACTGGAAAAGGTAGAGGAAATAAATATATTGGAAGGAAGGGAATGACACTTGGAATTATAAGGAAGAATTTTCTCTCAGTGCAGACAGAGAGCACAGATATGAAGGTGTAGACCTAATAATTTTTTCTTTAGCACAAACTCCCAGGGCAATAGGTCCAGGTTGCAGGAAGTCCTTTAAATATGGAACAAAAAAAAAAGAAAAAGGTAGTAAGAGGATTTGGGATGGATACTTAGGAGCAGATCAGCTTTTTGTAGTTGAAGAGAGAGATGAGGAATAAGAAAACAAGACTTCTATGGCTCACTGCCAGACCACAAAAGCCTTGGGACCTAAAAGCAACTCTATTTGATGGGCACTCAGTAGTAAGAGACCACAAGTGTCTCTTTTAGATTTATCCAAGTCCAGTTAAGAGGCAATTAGGTTAATTAATGAGGCTAAATAATTACTTTTTCCTTGGCAAGATTTCCAGCATGATAAGAAATTGCTCAATTTAATTCAGAACATGATGTAATTTCCCAAGTTCTACATAATCTTGGGGCTCACCTCATTTAATTTTATGAATGGTCCCTAGTGTCTCATACCTACCCTGATCCTGCAAGATACCTCTAAAACACAATCAAACACCTTTCAGTACAATATTTTAATTTTCTTCTTTTAAACTTCTTTTCTCAGCTGCACTCTGAGACTATATGTAGGAAAACAAAATTCTGTCCTAAACAAATATAGAGAATTATTCTACCATAGTCTATGATGTCAGATCTATGATAAGCCAGATCGAGAAATAAATTTCCTGTAGTGTTTTACTGTTTTGTAGAGAAATACCTGCCTTAAAAAGTTTTGGTTAATTTGCATACATTTAGTCTTCTCTTAATTTTATTAAAATTCCACCAGCCTTATATGTGCACTGTTTAAGAATAAATTTAATCCTGTCATCATTCTTTCTGTGATAACATGTTAAATTAGTTTTTTCTTGAAGTAAACATTTTTTATATTCAAGACAGAGTTCAAACAAACTGTGTATTTTTATCAGTGTAATTCTATTAGTACTGCACATTAAAAATTATGATGAAAACAAATGTGAAGGTTGGGCTTTTGCAAAAGAAAAACCAGTGAGAAAGAAGTGAAGAGTGTATGAAGACTTTTGTTGGCTTGATCAAAAATATTTACCAAGAGTAGGGAAAATAATTAGTTTGTCTCTATTTACACCAGCAGTGCTGTGTGAAATAGGGTTTCTGTTTCTGAGCAACACCACATTGTTGTCAATGTGCTTTCCCTCTCCTGCACACCTCTGACTACTCAATATGGAAACTCAGTACACCTAAGTCACGATAGAGGTAGAGGACTTCAGGGCACATACACAGAGAAACTGCAAATTTATGCACACTAACACATCCACAAGGAAGAAAGGAGAAGAGAGACAACAAGATGCTTCTTTGAACTTCGATAAATATTAACCACATATATCCTGTTTGGGTCTGGTCCGTGACCATTGGAGGGAACTCTTCTACTTCTTCATATTCATTATATTTTCCCCATCTAAAAAATATCTTTACTTTCCATTACCATTATGGAGCCCAGTATGCATGCAAAGTCATGCCTGAAATATCAATTTCAATATAATTATAGTTATTTGGTATAAAGAAAGCTGGTATTTCAGGTTTTAGACACAGACTCACACAGAGACACACACATACACACATACACACATACACACATACATGCATACAGATTTGAAGCGACAGAAATATTCCTCTTTCTGCACCAACTCTTTCTAAGGGGTATTAGTCAGAGATTATCATAGCAGAGAAAAAGCTTCATCCCGTAGTAGTTGTCATTTAAGGCAATTTGACAGTTTGAAGGTTTGCTTGGTTTCTGTGATCAAATCAACCTGGTACACAACGTCAAACATTTGGGTTTCATAATTTGTAATGTGTAATCTTGATAGACTTGAAAGATATGTGGTAGATAGGCTTTGTAATATAGCTGTACAACTGTGTGCAATTTTATTTTTGGATCTATGAGTAAGCTTCAAAAATATTTCATACCCCTTCTCAGTCTATACATGCTTTTTCAGAACTACTAGACTAAATATCCCATGCTGTCTTCTGAAGAAGTCCCATAATTGGACCAACATATTCCAAACTTGCATTTATTCAGTTAGCTAAAATCTGCATGCAGATCACTAACTGTGAATATATTTAGTTAGCTATAACCTAGGTGTAAATTTTAATCATCAAATTTGTTCCTGTTCCATGAGAGAAAGAATACAAGAAAGTAAAATTTCTAATATAGTTCTGGTTAATTTCTTCTCCTCATATATGTGCATCTCTCTCTCAATCTCTTTTTTCTCCCCACCACCACCCCATGCCAGAATTTCACTAAGGAATTCTATTTTAAGGCGGTTCCTAGCCTAGTCTCTTTCTCTAGACTCCTTTCCATTGTTTCTCAGGCATGCAGCAGTATACCTGAATGGCAAGTCAAAGATCTGAAAGCTTTGTTTTCCATTAATGTTTCTTAAATTCATCTCTGTCATTTTTTTTATACAGCTAATCTTGCCAGAATCAGTCCTTGTAGATGTCTATATGATTCATATTCTAAAATATGTTACCTTCTTTCTCATGCAATACAGTCAGAGCACAATGATTCCCCTCCCCCCAGAGAGAAAATAATTTCAGGGCTTGAACATATTTTTCCTAAATTCTGCCTAGTTCTCTGCATTTTCCATCTAATGTCCTTCAATGTCTTCTTCAAAGTGGATATTAAAAAAGCTAGCAGCAGTAGTCTACAAAAATACAACATCCTTCCTTCACTTATCCTTATAAAAGTTCTCAAGATTTAGTTTAAAGTTTAGGATTTAGAAACCTTTGTTTGAAAAGCTCAAGGTATGGCACTTGGAAAAACCAGCCCCTTATCTCCTATTGTCTTTTTTTGTGTCATGAGAATATAACAGTGTTACAAATTGTTTTAAGGGACTACTTTCTCAAATATTATGAATATGAACTAACTTTCTGTAACTCTTAAGACTCATTAAGCTGGCATGATTTTTCTTTTTGTTTTCAAGCTCGTGGAGAACTATATGTTCTGTAGGCTCTCCACCTCCTTCCCAATAGGGTAACAGCAGCTCTGTAAGTCTCATTGTTCCATATGCATCAATGGTCAAAACAAGATTCCCACTTAGAAGGGGAAATAAAGAGGAAGCAAAAGGGGAGAATTTATTTTTCTTTCTCCTTTCTTTCTTGAATGCTGTACTTGAATGCAGGAGTTTGCTCCTGCTCTGGAAGAATTTAAGTTAATCCCAGGAGTCCTTAAGAAACACAGATTGTTAGTTCTTTACGTGTCTTCTCATTTAATCAGTATCTTCATCTATTTTAAAGACAAACCATTCTTACACTTGGAAGTGAAAAGAACTGTCCAAAGTCTAGTTCAGGGTGGAGATGGGAAGATGAAGCTGAACATAATTGTTATATGGTAAATTTTCCCCCCATTTTAGTATTTATCCATTAACTTAAAATATTAATTCTAATACATGCTGAGAATAAAATAAAATGCTACAAAATTTATTGTTTAGTTAGTAACTTCCATGCTTCTTGATGCATCTGTAACAGCTGCCTTCTGCCCCTCACTCTAATAAGTAGCATTTATTTTCAGTAAGGCAACCTTTAGAGCAAACTTTTGTATCAATCATGCAAAGAGAACTGAACATAATAATCTGAAAAGTTTGACACAGTGTGAATTGATTTTTCTTCTTAACATTTCAAGATCAACAAAGATAAAAAGTGGCCTCATAAAAAGTTTGCTACAAAAATGAAAAAAAAAAAGAAAAAACCTACAAGTTAGCATTTTGTTAAAATAGGAAGCATGGGAAAATGAGATGCTTGTGTAATGCTGTGCATTACAATAGCAACTCTCTGTTGTAGTTTTATGCTGCTGCAGTGCCCTCTGTCTTTTAACGTATCTATATACACTTAATTATACCATGATATACATACAGTGTTTTTGTTTCTTCAGAATCAGGGCAACTTTGGCTAATATTTCTGTTCTTCAAGTTAAACACTTTATCAAACAAATAATAATTTATGAACTCTTGCCATAAACTGGGATTTGTTTTCTATCTTCTTATATAAACTCACAAAGTGCTTAAGCCATTTTTTTCCATGAGGCTACTGGTTAAATTCTAATATTCGTACTATCATAACTTAGATTTATCCGGTTCAGCAACTGAGAAAATTGTACAGACTGGAAAGGAAATTTCATTCAGTGTTAAATTAAAAACTATGAGATGCTTCCTTAATATAATTAAATGACCAGTTCAGTTGATAAGTACAACAATGTTCAGAACTATTACACTAATTATCTCTTAATAATTAATACTGTTACTATTTAAGCCAGAAAGCTTTATGTTGTTTAATATACCTCATAGAAATTCCTACCCGATTTGTTCATATCACAAACAATATTCTGAGAATTTGAAATTCTGGTCTCAGACATCCCATCTGTAAGATCTTGACAGTATAATTATTGAAAATACAGAGCACCAGGACAGATAAATTATTTGAGGCAAAAACCTGTTTTCAGGGGAGAAGAGGGTCCCCTGCTATATATGGAAAGGAAAAGGTTAGAAAAGGCAGTGCTGAAAATACCTTAAAATGGCAACATTCTAAAAATACCTATGCACTTTGCTTTTCCATAAACTGTGAGCTTTGAATTCTCTTATAAAAACATATGTTCCACTTTTGCTTAAGACTCATTTAGTGTGTCAAAATGCTGCATGCTGTTTTGTATAAGCCCTGTGCTTTTGTATGTAACACGTACAGGTGATATATACAACATGCCACCAGTTATTATGCTCCTTTTTTACGGGAATTCATTCCTTTTTTCCTCCACCCTTTTCAGTCTCTCATTTCCTCAGTATTACAGTTTCACCCAAGAGACCTCTAAATGATGCATGGCTAGAACAAAGACAAGGGAATCTAGGGCAGAGCCGTAAGACTAGACAGCCTTAGTTTCTGCTGTACCATGTAACAATGCAGAGTATTAAACATTTACACATCTGTTTGCTATCAGAATTGCTTATCCTGTACTTTTAAAAAAATAACTCTTTTGATTTTACTGTAGCATGCAATCTGCTCTTAGCAGGAAAGAAATACAAAAGTAATATTTCCAACCCCAGAAAATCTCTGCTACCGAGATGTATGTGTATGTGTTAAAAAAAAAAGAAAATCACAAAAAAAAAAAAGGGTTGATACCACTTACACATTTCTCTTCCGTCTCATTCTCCAAAATCTGTTTATACGGGTTTGTTTGAAAGAATTGCACAGACAGAGGGACATAGCATAAAATTTGAGAGGTTCTATGGCTAAGCTTAAACAACCCCTTACAGATTTTTCTTTTTTCTGAAGCATTTATTTTCATCAATATTAAAGATTGTTCATTGTGCAACATGCCAAGCAATATGAAAACATCTCACTCATCAATTTTTCCCATATGTTTTCAAAAAATAAAGTGATGAGTGAAAATTTGAAAACTAGTACTGTGGAAGTTTAACACATAAAAATGCCTTGTGACAAGATATTTTCAGTACTGTCCAAGCGTAACTAACAAGATTAAATAAAGCTTCACTAGACCACCTATTTGGTCAGCAAATTCCCACGAGTATGACAGAGAAGGTGGTAATAGTGATTTAGTACATGGTTCACTGTCACCTGATAGCAATGAACTAATGGTATCACACAGTACAGTGCAATGTTGCGCTGAGACAGGCAGCTAGTTACCTTGCACTAGCTAGCAGCTGGAATTTGTCTGCCAGGGGGTTGAGGTTGCTTTCATATCAAATATGGATACCACACAGGACAGAATGTGTCCAGCAGTTTGTGATTAATTGCACTCAAGCTTTTCAGACTCCTCTGTTCTTTCACAGTTGTCACTATTTTTACCCTGGGTTCTTACTTCATACAGCTGTAGATTGGTTTGCCTCTGCAATGGCTTGTTCAGGAGTTAACGTGCTGCCACACACAGCAAGGAGCAATAATGATATCCAAGATAGGCACACACCTGTGTGATTTCTGGATGTGGAGGGTCTGGTGTGCAGCGCCACTCCTGAACTGAGGTCCACTGACTTCTGCTGGCCTCTTCCTACATGGTGGGAAGGGAATGTGTACCACAAATGGATGGCACACACCGAGATGTTTCAGTAACAGATATGTACAGATCTCCCTGACATTCATAGTCTAGGCTCAATGTTTGCTTCCTTCCCAGTGCTCTATAGTGTAAGCATTAGTCTGTGCCATGGAACTAAAAATTGTGTTACTGTGAAATGAACTCTCTCCTGGATGCACTGTTTAGATTCCCTCTGATTCCAATATCTCCAGGTGTATTATAGAGCAAAACAGGCCAATACAATGGGAATGTTTTCCAGATCTACCATGGCTTGGGGAAATTGATTTAAGTCTGTTCATCAATTCAAACTGTTAGTCTAAAATCCAAGGAAGCAGAGCAAAATCAATACAGCCATTTGAGAAGCTGTCAATGCTGGCACCTGAATTCAGGTGTATCATATATATTAGTGTACACAGTCAGCTATTGATGTATGTGCAAGGATGCAGTTCCTTCATCCCTACCAGGATTTAAAAATTTTAAGAAGTCTATAAGAGTTTATTTCCCTTTGCATACAAAAAGATGTCAGGTCAAAAGGGTTATGCTGAACAGACCATTTTAGATATTGAAGTTATACCTAAAATACTGTCCTGTGCCTAGATTTTCTTTCTGAATAGTGTCTCCAGAAAAAAAAAAACAAAGCAAACAACAACAACAAAAAAACCCAACAAAATTCACAACCAACCAACAAACAAAAAAACTTAAAGATGTGGCAAAATGTCTCTTGACTAGGCAGAATACATATACTTTCAGCATTGCTACTCAAATATGTTGATACATTCATTAGCTATAACCAAAGAAAATCCTAATTGCACCAAAATAAAAGAAAATAAAACCATTTGTTTAAAATAAAGTTTGTTTAGAGCAAAGCTTGCTGCAATGTCCCTTTACCAAAACCACTGCAAATTCACTGGCTTTAGTTAAGTTGTTCCTTCATCCAGATACAATAATAGAAAAGCACGCCAAGTATCTCTTACAAAAAAGAGATATTCAAAGGCATTAATGTTTTTTTTTACAGTATGTGCTGATATATCACTTAAACGAAGGCCAAATGCTCTCTTTTTTTCCCTCTAATAAAAAAATCATCCTATTCCCCTTCACTTTACATGAATGTGAAAGTACCTTTCCTACTACAGTCAAAATGAAAATGAAATTTACTTATACCACAGCATATACCAGACTTCCTTGTCTTAAATTACATGGGTATGCTTTTTTAATTATAAAGCCCTTTTGGAAGTGAGTGTTCGAGTTTGATCTCAAGAAAAGTCCATGGTTAACCCTCTGGTTTCCTTTGATGCTATAAGGAAAAAGAATGTATTTTTTACTCCAATGCAGTGAACTGTCAAATATCTGCATTTAAATGGAGTATCTTTAAAACTGTTTATAAAAAATATCTAAGGGGTTCTGGCTTCCTTGAGTGCCAGGAAATAGAGATTCTTTATTTTATAAAGCTCATTTGTGCTACTGCTCTTGGATATGAGACAAGAAAGCTAAAAATTAGAACTGCACAGGAAGGAAGGCTCAGAAGCATATAAATACCAGCTTAAAATGAGTTATCTGAAAGTCTCATCAAAGGTCTCAGAGTGTAACTGGCTGTTCAAAATTTTATAACTACAACCAAAAAACCCAAAACCAAACCAAACCAACCAACCAAACAAATTAAAAATCAACTAACAACAAACCGTCTTCAAAAACCTGAACACGAATAGCTAGTTTTACATAATGTCACATGCTTCCATTTTGCTAATTCAATTAACCTTTTATTATTTGTTACCTTTTTTGGTCTAAATCATTTCTGTAGAGACAGAGCACTAAGGTCTCATTTGATGAAGATGCAGTCAGTGAGAGATAATCAGTGGTAAGGAAATCCATAACTCCTTAAGTTCTCATTAAATTGTTAATGTAATGAAACCAGAAAGTATCCTTAGTCATGTAATTTCTTGTCAACAACACAGAATGAATCCTGAGTGGAATGAGGCCAGCCACCTTGCAGACCATGTCAAGGTGTACAGGGCATCTAACATGGTAACACTGCTGGTATTCACTGGCAGGTAATGACAAGCGAATATAAAGACGGATAGTACTGGGCTGAGAATAGTACAATGCTAGAGTCAACAAGAAAAATACATAGAAGAAACGGAGTCATTCATGTCTTTTTCAGGAAAGACTCACTGATACAGTAAAGAAGATGAATGAAATAGCAGATTTCAGTAGAAATACTAACATAGCCAAACCGAGAAGGAAGGAATGGAATTTCAGTTGCTGATTTCTCTTTAGCTGTTGTGCATACTTAAGAATGCCGGCATCAGCATGCAGAGGCCATATGACAACAAGGTCTTGAACACCAACCAGTTTTGGATTTTCCTATTTCAGAAATAGAAGTTTCGATCTAAATATTTTATAAATAAATTTATTTCAATCTAACAGAGAAGTATTATGAAAGTCAGATTCTTGGCATAAGGAAACAGAATAGAGGTATCAGAGGAATTTCAGCCTCTGTTATTAAACATTGTGTTTTCACTTTGTCCATCCAGCAATGTTTCATTTCAAAAGTTTTTATTTTTGTTAACTGAAAGAGTAACAAGAAGTGAGTTTAGAATATGCTCTTTTTCTCATTTTGTCAAAGAAGTCTTAAGTATAAAATCACCTGCAAAAAGCTTTTAGTTTGTCCAACACAGAAAAAATGCTGAAATTATTATACAGCTTTAGTCTTCTGGAATTCAAATTCCATTCTCACATCAGGCTGGATGCTGAACTTATTAAGGGTTAAAATTGAACAACAATTAATACAGGCATATTTAAGAAACTATCTTCTACTAGCAATTGACAAGACAGCTCAGTATATGAAACTCACTCTCAATAAAGCTATCAGCATGAAGGCAATAAGGCCTTTATTCAATTCAGTGAAATTAATTGAGATACGCTGCAGTGGTCTGTTCCATCTGGTTTTGGTTCCGTTGTTGAGTATTTTTTCTTTTTCTTCTCAAAACCTTTCCCTTTCCTTTTTCCAATGAATATAATTGCTATAGTCCTTGAGGGAAGCATAGTTTTGAGTCAAGGTTGTAGACTTTCAAAAGGAAATTAGAAGAGACAAAGGTGGGGGAAACTTCATGTGTCAGTAAGGTCAAAACATTTATGGAAGCACAGGGGCATAAGCATTTGCAGAAAAACAAACAGACTTGTGTGGTCTATCACTGACACAGCATCGCACTGCCAGGAGCAATTCACCTGGTACTCAACTTTTGATTCTTTCTTTCTTCTTCCATGTGATTCTCATCGTTTTAACTTTCATTATCTAGATAAACTTTGATTTTAAAGAGTATACGACTTTTAGCAAAGGCTATATAGACTTTGATCTTAAAGAGTATAGGAATTTTAGAAAGGTCTGTATAGACTTCCTTGATTTTAAAATGTAGAGGAATTTTTAAAAAGTCCATCTCCTTTTTTTAACTTAGAAAACTTTCAGTTCTCTACTGCCTTAAATCATCTATCTGTTAATGCTCCCCAGAGATTGTATTCATGCTGATATTTTTAACCAGCTTTTCAATGCCCTTCCCACTTGCCATGTTTATTTCATTAGTAAAACTAAATTTACTGCATGGTTTTTAGTTACACCGTATTCACTATAACTCCAATTTCCACATCACTCTGTTGTTGCAAAACACTAATTCTAAACCAGCCTATTTTGTTTTCATTAAATCCTGCTGGCCGAAGTGCCAAAGTGCCATAATTTTTTCCTCTATTAAGTTCCTTGTTACATCCTTTTATACATAAGTATAAATACAGAACTGTGTATTTTATTTGTAAATCTGTAATTATTTATGTATATTCTCACATATGAGTGCATGTACTGTCCTGTAGGTTATGAAGCAGTAATTGAATCAATTATAATGTGTTTCTGCTTGTTCATTTATTCTATGGTATGACTCGCCAAAACAAAGAGAGGAATAAGGAGCAGAGGTCTTTCACCAGAGATAAATCTGGACAGTTGTGAACTAAAACCACAAAGCCCTTTAAGACACCTAGGACCATTATTAGTAACAGAAGCACATATAGCTACTAATTACAACCAGATGGTTCTCTCTGTGGCATGACAGGCAAACAGTGAATTACAACACTATTTGAAGTCCAAGCAAGTCCAAGACAGCTGTAAAACACTGTTGTGACTCTGTTTTTAGGTCTCTGTTTTTTCATATGGATCTTATTGCATTAGTTATCCAGTAAAAAAGAAAAACCAGCACAGCTGAGTCACTTGACTTCAGCTAACAGAGCCCTGTTGCATTCCTGCTCACAATTTATCTGTTCTCCCTGCAGCATTTTTCATTACATAACTTCAAAATGCCCCCAGATATTCCCATGGCATCCTGGCAAGGAATTCTACAGAATTTTCATCAGTTTTACTTTACAGATATGTATGGAATATGACCAAGAAGACTAATGATTTTAGCAAGCCAGATCCCAAGGCTGTTCTTCCCTCAGAATAGGCCCAGGGCCAGACTGACTGGCATTGCTACCAAAGAAGAGAAAAAAGATCGTAATGGTATTCTCTTCCCACACAGTCACTCCCACGAGGATCAGACAGAATTGCAGATCCTGTGTTAGGCAAGATCTGGAGCATGAGATCAGTTCCACAGGAACTAGTATGGGAAGTTATTTTAAAAAGGAAACAAAACCAGGGCATTACCCTTATGCTCACTTAATACTTTGTCCATTTAGGTTGCAAATTCAGCTGGAGAAAATGTCATGCTATACATGTATCTACAGTGTTCACTCCAACAGGGCACTGATCCCTGTGACAGCCCTCAGCAGTCATATAGTCCCCAGCTAAATGACCCCTTGTATTCCACCTTGCCGTTCTCTAGTCAGGACTCTTATCTGTCTATCCAACAGCCTTGAGAGGGAAGCATTTTTTATTTTACTGCATGGAGAGATGTAATCCTGAAGTGATTTTGTGAAAAATGATGAATGTGCTGCAAATGTGGAAAAATACTGCTTCTTGTAAGTGCAGGTAGAAGAGGAAAATTACCTGTGGGTACAATGAATTCTGCTACTACTTGTGGGTTCAGGCAGAAGCTAGTAGTCTATTACCATACTGATGGAGTCACCAGACTTTCAGGAACAGATACTAAAATTGTTTAGAATAAACTAATGTCAGCTCTAGAATGCCATATCTTTTATTTCTGGGTGTTTTTTTAGGAGGAGGTGGGTTTTCTTAAGGTTTGGGGGGAGGGGTTTGATTGTAGGCTTTTTCAATTATTATTATTTAATTCTTCACTTAGTGCAAATTAACATTAAAAATTAAAGAAATTATCCAGTTGAGTATTCCACTATTCTTCCATGTAATTAGTCTGTTTACTTCCCTGCTCAGGGGAAAATGAAAGATACAATCATGGAACTGTTATTCTGTCTCCATTACAAAAATATCTGGCATAGAAACACTGATGCAGGATAAACAGATGGAAGATGTAGTGACTAATTCACCTAGCATCCCCTGTCACTGGAAGCTAGAATGCCTGACTCTCACAAATAGCTTATTTAAGGGAGAAAAGTTATATTCAGCTTGGTGCAGATTCTAGAGGGACCTCTAGGAAAGGGTATGAGCTAATGAGAGATAAAGATGCTCCCAATCCCAGTAGGAAACAGGACAAAATTCTTAGACTACTTTCTGGGAGCAAACAATAGTAGCAACACCACATACACAATTATTCAAATGTGCAATCTACAAAAAAATCTCTTGAACTAGCCAGAATCTTCCAGCTTTTTTTTTTTTTTTTTTTCAGTACTCTCTCTGTCTCCTCTCAATTTTCTGTTTTCCCCTGGCTTTTTATTGTTAAAAACTGACTCAGGATCCTTATCTCCAGTGCTACCTCCAGACGAGAGCTAACTTCAGGCTTCTGGGACATGCTTCTAGGACAATGAAAAGACAAACTGGCTGAGAAGACTTTTTCCTTCATTTAATAAACAAAATTGATTTTCAAACATTTTTGTTTGACCCTGCTGGAATAGTAGTGTTACAGAATTTGAAGGAGAAATCAATTTTCTGATTTTCTGAAGTGACTATTCTGAGAACAACATTCAGAGATTTTTTCTTTCTTTCTTCTTCTTCTTCCTCTTCCTCTTCCTCCTCTTCTTCTTTTCTGCTTACAACATGTTTGAAACATAAATTCTGAAGCAGATAAAGACCAACACTTACAACTGTCTACTTCCTTCCTTCACAAATATCTCTTGTCCTGATTTACTATTACCAGCATTTTTAAGTATCTGAAGTTTAAACGCTTCTATATACAGAATCCTACTCCCCAGCCAAATGGAGCAGAAGCTTTTAACTGTCCTTTCTCTCACAGAAGATAGAGTATCATTCACTTATAATCACAGCAAAAAAAAAGGTGGAAATCAGAGCTGTCTTGTTTAGTCACTATTTCTTGAAGATTGCACTAGCTCTATTCATACAGATAGCTTAACAGTTTTTCAAATATTTTTTAAAGTGTTCCCCTCTTTTGGTATTACCAAGAGATAATTACTGTGCCTTTACCCACCACCATTTGCAATGCAAAGTAGGAAAGGAGCTTGTCTGAATAATATCTTTTAAGTCCTTGATTTAGTTCTGCATAAACTGATTTTTATACCCAGAACAAAAATTGTTGCCACTTCATCAATGCCTCATTTTTCTCTTAACAATGAACCAGCAGTGATTAATTTCTGAATACTAGTAAACAAAAACATAGCCTTGAAAGTGATTAAAGCTTAGCTGTAAAATATGTGCATGCACATACTAACAAATGATTGTTATTATAAAGTCAAGCACTGCTTCAAAAAGGAACATTCAAATGGAAGGGAGTATGCAACAATAGCAAAAACTTTGCAGTGCCATAGAGGTCCTTAGGGATTTTCATTAACACCAAGTATACATGAGTATGACCTATTGAGAAGTAAGATTCTTCTTTGGAGTGACATTGAGAGGTAACTATAAGAATAAATTAATTCCTAATAAATTTGGTACAACTCTGCAGTCATATTGCATGAATGTCACATGTTTTTATACCTGGGTTCCACTAAAGTAAATACATGAGTCCAAGTAACCCCAATGACCCTTACTTTTGTAAAATACAATCCTAAAAAGACAGGACTTGTAAGGCTTTGTGTACCTCTTGATTCCCAATATGAGTTGAATATTTTGAAGTGTAGTATTGTCAATTTCAGTAGTATCAGTAGTATTTGATAAAATGTTATGATTAAAATAATAAAAACATTTGTTTAAAATGTATGAAATAGCTTCTATTTCGTATCTATTATTTCAATATTGAACCAAAACTATATAAGATATAGTGATTGTGAACACAACATCCCATTTGATTTTATACTGTCATGAACAATTTGGAGTTGAAGGATTAAGAACTGGAAAAGTATGAAGATACAAAGATAAAAGAATGCTGAAAACACTTGAGAAGAAATATTTGAGTCCCAATGGCAGTACTCTGTATAAGCACAAGCTGTGGTGAGAGATAAAGAAGTGCAAAAACAGCCTACCTCAAAAAACATAGAGCTAGAACATCTTTTGTCATTTGAAAAGACCAGACAAGACAGAAAACTTGGTCTTAACATGCCCATGCATAAGGTACATAAAAGGTTCCTATGCAAAATTAATAGGATTTAGCAAATTACGAATTCAACAAATCTAACTGAAAACAGAGCTTCTTTTGATTTTTGCTACCAGTGATCTATGCTGTCATGGAATATAAAACAAATGAAGAATATATTAAAAAATTTTGCTTAAAAAAGTCAGTGAAGATAAGCAGGCATACAATAAGAAAAAAAAAATCCACCTCTTATTCCAATAATTCCATATTTTTTTTTCTGGTTTGCTTGATTAGACAGTGTTGACATTGAAAATTTAGATGCTCATTTATTAACTGTCAAGCTTGTTATTTTAAAATTTGTTCTGTGCTAATGCTAGGTAGGAGGTATTTTCTAGTGATGTATGTGTAAAAATATGGAATTTGATCTAAAATAAAATAAAAATCCCCAGTAAAGTACTATTGCAGTTGGACTTTCATTCTAATTTCATAATTTTCATTATTAATTTTAAAGAAAAATATGATTATTTGAGAATGTCTCACAAATTTGGGATGACTTCACATGATTTAGAATCTTTTCATGAATCTTGTCATTGAGGCAGATATTCACCTGAAGAGTGATGCCTTTTAAATATACCTATATATCTATAAAAACCAGTATCAGGGGCCAAAAAAAGGAGTCACTTTTAGAACAGATCAGGAGAAAAGAAAATAATAGGAAGGTTTTGAAGTGCTTGATTACCTTTTCTGAAAAAGAAAGGAATTGAAAAAATCACTTTTATCAAAATCATCTACCTGCATCCCTAAATTTTTGGTGAGGTTTTTTGGTGTTTTGTTGTTGTTGTTGTTGTTGTTGTTTTGGGGGTTTTTTGTTTGGTTTTTGTGTTGTTTTTTTGGTTTGTTTTTTTTTTTTTACATTTGGAGAGTTTTATTGCTTTCCAGTGATCTGTTCTAGAAAGCAATGATTAAATTAAATGAATTCATGATGGAACACCAAAAGAACTGTGTATTAATCCTGAACTTCATGCAGAAGAATAAGTCTCCAATTACATGTATAAGTATGTTGTTTAGAATTTTTAGAATTGTGAGATCACAGAGAGCATTCACAGTACTTAGCAACACAGCTGCTCAGGCACAATACACCCACTCACATATTCTACAGAAGGGATTTATTTTTTTATTTCCCCCTCCGAAATTGCCCTCTTTAATTTGTTCTGAGAAGTAATTAGTTTCAACTAGTCATCATGAGACTTGTTACCATATTTTAAGACTAAAAACTCCAAAACCATAAGGATTGTATAGAAATGAATTATTGAGTATTTTGTATCAGTTCCAGTGTAATAGGTTTGAACATTGTAGGTTGAAATACAGCAGTCGAGATTTGGCTTTCTTGCAGAAGTGCATTGCTTGAACATCAGGCAGGCTATTACTTTTTTCCATTGGGAATGCATTGTTTTCTGTAGTCAAAGATTAAATAAAGAACTCCCCCAGGCTATCTGTGGCATGTTTGTAAGGAGCTCTGAGCTGTATCAGAAAGAAAAAAAATAATTTGGAAGTGCCACAAATTCAGGAGTATTCTGAGAAAGTTGAATATTTAATTGACTTGATGATGTAAAGGCTTCTTCCCTCATAATATTTATCCAAATTAGAAGTTGATGTGTAGTCTGATATGTCCCTTGTAAGAGATATGGGCCATCCTGCTAGTGAATTCTTGTCTTCACTGAGACTGTTATATAGGTTTTGCATTTTGGCTGATCTTCAATATTTCTTCCCTCTTACAGGTTTCTCAGAGAACTGGTTTGCAATATTTTGACTCGTGCATCCCTACATTCTTCCAGAGTAGTCTGGGACCATTTTGTTTTTGTGTAATCAGTAGAAATAAGTTAATAAGCCTAACTTTCTTCAGTAACCTTTAGGCATTCAGGAATTACCTATGAATTCCTGAAAGCCATCATGCCAGAGAAACAGTATCCTAACAGCTATTATGGAAAGGTGCATAGTCTACCCAAATCCCAGGTTTGTGCTACAATTTCTAGCTTTGCAGATAGAAAATGCAGCCACATTGCCTTGATCTTGCTTCAGGGTTTATCATCAAAGATTCTGTGAAAGAAACTCAAAGCTCCAAGACAAATGTCCTTTCCATAATAGATTTGATTTGTGTACCCACAAATCTCTCTGTTGTCGGAAAACCGCATACGTTTCTCAGGAAAAGACAGTAAAATCGCTCTGCATGTTCCATCTGCAAGTGGTGATCCATCTCACTAGCACGATTGCACAGTAATGTTCAGTCTGCACCCTAATGAGTCCCAGATCAATGGCTGTGACATCCGTGTTTCAATATTGGTGAGTTTGACCCTGGAACTGCTGCTTATTTACACTGTCTTAAGTGATGCCACTGTCATAGGACTAGCAACAATCAATATTTCATTAGCAAAACCTTTGGCTTTTCCTGACTGGTCAGGAAACCCAATGGTTTGTGTATTGAAAATATGTTTTTTTAAATTATCTTTATGATTTGGTACCCTGAATTTTGATCTACTCAACATAAGGCAACTATAACTTCAACTGTCCAGGGCTTAATGCCTAATCTACAGGAGTTATGAGCACTGCAAATATTGCAAGATATCAAGGAGAACCAGAGTTATCTAAGGCATCCCATACTGAAAGGATAAAGGGAAATATAAATAAATAAATAAATAAATAAATAAATAAATAAATAAAACCTAAAAATATCTGTGCAGGAAAAAGTCAAGTAAATTAGCAAGCATGTAAATGCATATCTGCACATTTGTTCAAATATCAACACATAAAACCGAAAGATAAAGATGCAAATCACAGTAAATTTACTCTCGTAGCATACTCCTGTCTCAATTCTTCCCTGTTTTTCACTTACTGTCAGAATTGGGTTTTGGTTTTAATTTTGGAATATTTAAGTCAGTGCAGTGACAACTATGGCTTTTTTTTTTTTTTAATGTTACCTTAAAAATCTGTTATTTTCATTAATTTCTTTATGGGTTCCATGTTGAGAACTACTTAGTACTTGGCAGTAATATTAAGAAACATTTTCAGATTTAGGATTGCTAACTATTATGATTTGGAGGAAATGTATCAATATCATGATTTCTCAAACATCTAGAAGTTAATTATTCATTATGTATATGTTATCCATTGGATGCAAGCTTTGGCAGATTATAGAATATTTTCTCTATTGTGAAAAAATCTTGAATTATTTACTATGAAGAACTTAAACTAATGAAAGGGCTTTTTTCCTGTCTAAAGTTTGAGGAGGAATCATTTATTGCAATTAGTCAGTATTTCTGCTGTGGTTTTAGAACTATGTAACTTAATTACAAATAATCAAATAAGAAGAAGGTAGCAAACCCTTTAAGTAAAATAAAGATGAAAAAATAATGTGTATGTATCTGAGGGATGACTTTTAGAGAATGAAAATAATTGTTTAGATTTTTTTTAGCACACCACTAAAATAAATGCATGACTAAAGTGAATTGTTTTAAAAATGAAGAGAATATTTGCAGAAGATTATAGGTTTGTGTGCCTTTTTGCTTTTAACTATAAGAGAAAAAATATTTAGCTCACTTTATTTCATTTTTGGGTATAAAAAAATTTACATTCTTTGTTTAAAATTATAAAGCCAAACATTCAGATTTTAAAATATAATTAAAGTATTTGCATCTGCTGGGACGGATTTTTCACAAACTTTAAAATAATAAGCTAAAAGTGTATGCTTTCAATTTCTCATTCACCTAAAATATTGAAATTTAAATACTTTGACAGGGAAGAAAAAAACCCCAGAGCTCAAAAAGTTACCACTCTTTCCCAATCCCGATTTTGAAATTTCAAGTGAGATGGTCCTGGGTGTTGCATCTTTTTATAAATTACACAAGTTGATCTAACTTTTTCAGCTATTAGTGGATAATCACAACTGTTGATCTTTTAAACACAGAACAAAAGTGATAAAAGGGTTTTTGAGAAATGTATACTCCTAAAGGAGCTTTTCTGACCAGCATGAGGAACAAAAATCAATGGAAGGGATTATTTTATGCACCAGTAGTGGTAATATACTGGGTGTGGGAAGGCATGGAAAAACGATCCTGTAGTAAGAAGTAGTACAGCAAATGCCAAATGAAATGCTATGGTGAAAAAGAGATGCACAGAATAAATGTGTTATGCTGAAAACATAGATAAGATACTAAGATGATCATAAAAACAAGATTCCCGACCAATTATTTTTAATGAAAAATGTTATAGGCTGTTGTCTGAGAAAGTAAGAAGAAAAAGAGTGAAGTACAACATCTATTAGGCTTAATTTATAATTTACAATTATTGAAAGAGTAAAATCATTTGAAACAGCAGAAGTATACATTTAAGAGTTGTGATTGTATCCTGCTGGAGTAAACTAGCTTAAAATGAGAAACTTTAATGAAGATGCCTTGATAAAGAGAGCCACTCCCTGTGTATGCATTTGGAGGAAGACAAGTCAATTAGAATAAAACACATACTATGGAGATAAGGAAGCATTCAGCATTGTAACATTTATGTTTTCTCTTTTGTTTCAACAAGTAACTTGCAGGTGCAAGTCTCCCTTCTATAAATAATGAAAACTATTTTCCTTGACAGTCAGTAATTGAATGAGACAATAATTGAAATAAAATGGAGGTCTGATTCCTTATCTTGAAAGTAGACCTCTGATATTCAGTAACACGATTTACGCGTGTATTGCTGTATAACTTCAATGAGGATAAGAAATGAAGCATATAAGCTGTTCAAGTGAAGCCAGGGAGCACACATAGATATTGTATTAACAATGTATAACATCTAACATCGTGACACCCTGTCTTCCCACGCCCTCCCTGGATCAGTGTCAGCAGCATAGACAGACAGCCAGCACAGTTCTTCTGACACCCAGTCCACGGACTGAACATTGCCAACAGAGACAAGATGCTGCCCACATTACTCGTGTAAGGTACAAACGATTCTTTAATCACACTACTTTGGGTAGAGCCGAGAGGCTGCACAACTCCTACCTGCATTCAAAAACTTTTTGCATGATTGACTGTTGGTGTCAAATGACCCCAGACTTTAAGTGTCCCTGTCAGTCCACCAGAGCCATGGCATCACTTACATTCTCCTGTTTCCTGTCATTGATCACTGTAGGGCTGCATTGTTGCTCATCTTTCTTACTGCCTCAATAAATGTTTGGTTTTTAACACATTGTCAGACCCTATCGCTGTTCAGACCACATATTAAGTGTTAGATCTTTCTTGACAAATATACCTTTTGAAGAAAGCCTAAGCTTAGTAGTCTGTGTGGTGCTCTGGGCTGGATTAGATTGCCACATTCAAAATTCCCATGATGATCTGAAAAAAAGTTTTCAATAATAATCTGAAAGATACTTCACTACAGAGGATGCATCTTTGGCTAGGAGAGTTTGTTTGTGTCTTCCCCATCTGTTTTTTCCTTAATGGCATCCTTTTTCCTCTTAACATGAAGATTCCAGTCTGGGTCTTCCTTTTGCACAAGGCATCAAATAAGAATAATGTTAATTTATTTGCTTTCCTTAATGCTGAGAATAGTAATCAAAGGACTAAGCAACTGCAAACTGATTGTAGATAAGCAGCCAGATTTAGAAGAGCAATTTGGCTGATGACAAGCTATGGTGTTGCTACTTCAGTTTTTTGGCTGCACCAAAAAGGAAATGGATATGATTTCCTGCATCTTAGCTACCCTTTTTTTTTTTTTTAATAGCACAGATAATGTTAAAATTGAAAGAAATTGTTTGATATTTTTGGAAAAACATAATAATATTATTTGTACAATTGTTTGTTTCCTGTTTACTGGCCAAGCACTGCAATGTAACTTTCAAGCTATTTAAAAGGAATGTAACTATGATTGGAATCAAATAGCAGTAATATGTTTAAGAATCTTATATTTGACTCAAATATCTTCAACTTCAATATTTAAAAAATAATCCATTTTACTAACATTTTTTCACTACAACAATCTCTCTTTATTGAAAGTGTGTCTCCTTCTGATTTTATTCCAGAAACATTCTGATGAAGCAAAATCTTGACTGCTTAATAGAACACTGTAATTTGACTTGTGACCACAACTGTGTGTTTTGTGGATATTAGAACACTTCAGGTAAATCAGACTTAAATTTAAAATGGAAATATTAATGAAAAGATAAAAATTGCAGTCATCTGATACACTTAAAACATGGAACTTCATTTCAGAGTTATCTGCATTCATATCTTTCCTACCACAGACTATGAGACAATCCTTAGCCAGGAAAAACATTTTAGTATATACTTAATTGCTAGCATATAATCAGGTACTCTTGACATCAAAAGGATTTGTGTCTGCTTAAAGTGCTTGACTGAACTAGGGTCCAGTAAAGCAACATTATAAAAAAATCTACAATATGTTTGTAATAATACAGGCTTGGTATAGAAACAAACATCTGTCAATCAAAGATTTGATTATTTTCTAATAATTTCATGTAATTTGTAACTTTGTCACTGGTCAGTAATGCTGCTCAGAATCAAAAAGTGATCCAAGGGACATGGAAGCTCAGTGGAATGTCCCTTTCCCACATCATCTCAACTCACTTTTCCCTACGTACTGCTTTGAAAAGATTCTTTTTTTTCATAGATCACAACAGAGCAGCTAATGTTATGATTAGGATATTCAAATGATCTTATAACACAGTTTCTGGAGTGCAAGCAGATCAACTCTCCATCCATTTTTTAACAAGTCTATACCATCTTTGATGCATGAATGCTCTTGTAAATAAATTATAAACTAAATAAATTATAAGATTGCCTATCAGATAAAGCCAGTGTCTACTTTTTTCTCTCTCTGTGACCTACTTTTTCTATTTTATAAGCTCACTCTACCATAGTTCCTTTCTCCCTTCTGTTTATTTACATTCTATTTGCATGGTAATTTTCTCCTCACACAGACTATTTATTTTAAGATATGTCTAATTTTTCTGTTGAAATGTACATTTAATATCTGAGTTTTTATGATACCACCAAGGCATATTGAAAAAACATGGCTACTTCAGAGGAACAATTCTAAAGACTTCAAGAAGTCTTTAGAACAACAATGCAATAAATGGTAAGGCCTATAAATATTGGGAGTCTAGAATCCATGCCAATACATCGTGTGAAAGTGATGTAAGCCCACTCAATAAGTACTTAATTACTCATGATTTAATTCTGTAAATAAAGTTTGCAGGTTTTAACTATGAATTCCCAGTATACTTCAAGTTAGAGTGAAGAATGCAAAGTCATTGGAGCATCATATAGTCCAAAAATAAGGCAAGAATACCAAAATATAAAACTAACATAATCATTGTAGATTTGACGCCTTTGGGCTTATTTGTCCTTTACAACAAATTAAGAGAAAAGTAAACCTTTGTGATTCAAAATGCAGAAGTATAAAGAATAAGTTCATAAAAATGTGCAAGGTAAATTACTAGAGGGAAATATAGTCCCTCAATAACATCCCACAGGTTATAAACACACAATAAGCTGGCAAGTAGAACAAAGAAGGAAGACACTGTGCAGTTTTGGGTGTCATGACATATGAAGTACATAAAACAGTTAAAGAGCATCCAAAGAAGGGCTGTGACTGCAGTGCAAGACCTAGAAAAGAAACTGCATGAGGAGCAGCTGAGGTCATTTGACCTCATTGTAGTCTACAAATTTCTTGTGAGAGGAAGAGGAGAGGCAGGCCCTGATCTCTCCTCTGTGGTGACAGTGACAGAACCCGAGGGAATGGCCTGAAGTTGTGTCAGGGGAGGTTTAGCTTGGGTATCAGGAAAAGGTTCTTCCCCCAGAGGGTGGCTGGGCACTGGAGCTGCTCCCCAGGAAAGTGGTCACAGCACCAGCCTGAGAGAGTTCAAGGACCCTTTGGATAACGCTCTCAGGCACATGGTGTGACTCATGGAGAGTACTGTGCAGGACAAGGGGTTGGACTCAGAATATTCTATGACTCTATGATACTGCAATTTTGTAGATGATATTGAAATAAAAACATTTATCTAAATATAGCATAATGGTTCACGTGAATTATGGTTTGTGTTTCTTCACTTTTCTGCATTTTATAGGAGGTTAGACACCTCCCTTTACTAATCTCTTATGGAATAAGACACATTTTTAAAAAATGCTTTCCTCAGGAGGTATCAGGTATATTCAGTTGCATAGACTGTGCATCTGATAGCTTATATCTGCAGTTTAAGTAATGCTTAATGTTCTTAATCAAGTATTGAATTGACACCAAGTCAATATTCAGAGTCCTAACAGTTATAGTTCCAACAATTAATTACATATATACAACCATATTAATATTTCAGTATGAAGGTGTTATATATTAGCTGTTCTTAATGGAGTGGAAAATATTAAATTCTTCCAAAAACATGGAAGATTTAAAGAGAAAAACCTCTTTCAATGGAAAGAAAAAGAACATTTTTTTTTCTTTTGCAAACATTTGGAATTAAAATCAAAGCTGGTTTTCCATATCCAGTCCTAATAATTCACATATCTTTTATTTACCTTGACACGATATATTTTTCTTCCTTAAAATTTTAGAGTTCTCCAAAAAAGTAAGAAGATATTTTTAATATTTGAAATGCTGTGTGTAGTCATAAAACATTTCTTTTAAGCTGCTACTTCTGCAGAGTATTGACTTTGTTTTAAACAGCTCCTATGTGTTGGAGAGTTTCTGTTACCTTATAGAAAATGGACAAGTTCACAGGTTCTTTCATGTGTTCCCATACAGCTTTCCTCAGATGGTGTGAAGGGGAGGCACAGTCAATGTCAGTCCTGTATACCACTGCAGTACTGGAAAGATTCTCTACCAACAGCTCATTACAGGAGGAAGTGCTGCTCTGTCATGTAATGATGAGTTACACTAACAAGATGGAAAGTGACTACTGTCACTGCTTTACACTTCATAGTCATAGTCCTTGAAAGCAATGAAATATAGACAAGAGTCCACTGTACTGTGACTGAAATACTCTGCAAAGCTGTTGAGGTTTGTTTTGTTTGGTTTTTATTTTTAAAGTTGCTCCATGACTTATGTGCGTCACAGACAAGGTAACGTCTCATTGTAACAGTTCACAAAATAGCAGTTTCTGTGTTCACAAAACTGTGCATCAAAAATAATTTGCATCTAATTGGATTTCATCAAAGTCCTATAACTAGTCTGGTTAACTTCAAGGTATGTACAAAACAGCCTATCAGAAATTTCCATGAAGCAGTAGGAGTGTTATAATCTTTCCACCAGCTGAAATAACCCTTGAAAAATATTTAGGAGACTAAAGTGATCAGGAGCCACTTGAATTCCTCTGATTTCCATGTTTCTACATATTTTTCCAATTACCACCAAGCATAATGGGCCTTAAAACAAAGAGGTGGGTGTTTAATTCAACAGTGCTGCACTAATTCTAAACCCATCTAAAGATTATTTTCACTTGGAGTGAAAATGCAATTCTCTTCTTCCTGATTTATTACTAACCAGTTCTGGATGTAATCAAGATTTCACTGAATTGATCAAAAATATATTTTTTAATTATTTGTCCTCTGTTGAAATTAACAGTAAATATTCCTTTGACAGTCACGGAAATAAGGTCAGCTCAAGAGAAAGAGGTGCAATTCTATGGGTTTTTTAATAGTCTTCCAATTTCTTATCATAGTTTTCATCTTCCAACTTTATATGATTCTGTCATCTTCCATAACTGGTTTAATAAGTGAAATTAAACACCATTGTTTTCATCAACTAACACTTCATTATTTTAATAGATTAACTAAATGGTTTAAAACTGCTTTAAGTTCCCTAAAAATCTGAAGTCATAAGAAGTGATGAACACTTTGCCATGTCACATGATAAAGAGAAACTTAGTTTCTCCTTAGCAGGAGGTCTGTGTGATAAGGATAGTAGAACAGAATGGTATTTTTTTATTCTTATCTAAAAGAGGGAACAATACAGCCTTGGAGGAGCAGATAAGGCTGACGAAAAGAAAGCAATACAAAATGCAAGCAGGATGCCAGCTCAGCTTTGCAAGGCTGACGAGGCACAAATTATGCAAAACAAAAATATTGTGCTTATTCAAAAGAGCGGGTTGAGGAACAGCCACCTAAAAAAAGCAGCAGATGTTGAAGACCACCAGAGAAGACCCCAAAGAACCATATAAGGGCTTCCAATAAGGAGTGTGACTATGTAAAATAAAGTAGTATATATGCATCAAGTAAGCAGGGATAGCTAGGGACTATGCAATCAGTTTGTATGATAAAAGTCTGTTTTCCTGACACTTGGGACACTTGATTAGAAGAAGGACCCGCCGAGCGACCAGCATGCTGCAATAATGAATGCCTGCTTTCTAATACTCAAAACCATGTTAGAAATTTTCTGTCTAGCTAGTTTTGGTATCAGTGACCTTCCATTGCTGTACTATCCTTGCTACATTGCTTATTTGGGTGATCATTTTAAAGGCTGTTTCCTCATAGATATGAACAACCATATAAGCTGATTATTGAATTTTAATGACTAGTTTAAGATAAAACATATTGGTACATCTTGTTTTCTTAGTATTTTAAGATCCTTATGGTGCCTACACAAAGCCTACATATAAGTTCTATATTAGTTAGGTTCACAAATATTTGGGCAGTAGAAAGGTGAGCAAGACATAACCCACAATTTTTATGAGAATTGTGAAAGCTTATTAAATATGAGTCATCTACCTGCAATGAAGTTATAGTAAGTAACAAAGAATCCAGGGATTTCAGGATGAAAATGACAAGCTTTTGCTTTTAGTCCCTGGTTCTTGCTACAGTATCTTTTGTACAGTAGATAATTCCTACTTCCATTTGCTGTAATGCTTGCTGGAATTAACCTATAACAATATGAAAGATGACCACGTGTCTTCTATATAGTAAAAAGATGTATGGGTATATCTTACTGCAGAGGCAGTATTTTTTTTTTTTTCATTTCACATTTGTGTTTTAAAATGATGTCTAGCTACTTCACCGGTGTATATGCCAAACTTGTAGACAAAATTGCTTTAAGGATCTCACCCAGGATCATTGACATATCAGACAACTCAGCACATACCTTCTGTTTTAACATCAGGACCATTCTTTGGTAGCCTACCATGTATATAAGTAAATTATACATTGTAAGAGGGTTTGCCTCCTCCTTCTCCTTTTCCATTTTAATATATAGCAGTCTGTTTGCTTTTATCATTGTCTGCCTTTTGCTTCTGTTTCTGCATCCTGTCTTCTATTACTCTTTTTCAACATTAATGGACTAACACTGGAAATCTCATATGGATCCAAATGAATTGCCAGTATTGATCTGCATTGAAAAGTTCCTACATAATGTCACCTCAGTGACCACTGTATTCCCACAATAATAACCAGATACATTTCCTGAGGAAACATTTTTATACTTAGTGGCAGATAGAAGCTTTAAATACAATACTTTACAGACTGTGATACTCTACTGTGATGCATTTACAGAATACATAGCTGGCTGCAAAACTTTCAAGCTGTATTCCAAGCTCTCCAGTGTTGGGACATACAACCACTACAATCTACAAAGTTTCTCCATTACCACAGCCATTAATAGCATGGAAATCAGAAAGTTTTCTGGTAACCTTGCCAGTGTTCTAAATTCAAAGGGGATTATACTTATTATCCATTTTTCCCTATTATATTGCGGCAATAAGAGAAGACTACTGAAAAATTAATCCTCCATGGTACTAAGACCAAAGCATGGCAGGCAAATATGCTTTATGACAATTGCTAAGAGTTACTAAGAGTGGATACAGCTCATAGTGGGTGAAGGACTAAGTGATCAGCAGTAACATAAAGGACAAAAGAAGAAAATGAGAGACCCACAGTATAAGATCACTGCTGTAAATATTTCAGGGGCTCCAGTTGCTCAGCTGTAATTAAATAAAAAAGACAAGCTGCTGTAAAATGATTACCACTATGCAGATGGACAGATAATTTGAAAATGAGAGCATTGAAAGCTTTCAATTTATTCACAGACATAGGTGCTGTGTAATATCTCTGCCTAAAGAAGAATACATTTGTCTGGTACCCAGGAAATAGATATTCTAAGACAGGTTGGCTAAACGGCTAAAGTTTGCATGACAGTCAAGAACATAGGATATCATGACAACAATCCTTAAGTGCTTTCCCAAAAGAGTGAGCACAACTACAGAACAGATTTATCCATTGCCAACAGCAATTAATCAAGTACTAAAATCTACTATCATAAATTCTGAGTCCTTCTCAAGTATCTTGGTTAAAACCATTCCAGTGCAGCAACCTTCAATAGAGACTGGTGAACTGGTGTAGTGAGCCCAGCTCTGTGGTCTCAAGTAGTACTGATAACATTTATAGTTATTACCCAGATATGACCAAATTATTCACAGAAGATTCTTCAGAAAGTTTCATTTCCTTCTCTCACATGAGAATGAAATATTTTTCATTTTCTTGTAAATATTTGCCACGTGTAACTAACTTCTGACTGTGTTCCTTTCAGGGTGTCTAAATGTGGAGATAACAGCGTGTTTAATGAATTCCTGCCAATAAATCATGAATGTCTGATTTTCATACTATGAGTGGTTATATTTAAGACCATGAAAAATAAATGCTTAGAGTGTTAAAATATACAGGTAAGCATTCTTACATGATTACCATGATTACAATGCTAATTTGTTTTGCCTGACTCAAGGTACATCACCCTTAGAGCCAGAATTCAGGTTGAAATACTAAATTATACGTGTACACTTAGCATAATAAGACTACAATATTTCCTTTAAGCAAAGCCTATTATAAAATTTACACAACACTTTAGTCAGCCTAGAAATTAAGCAGAATTTATTTATTATGAATAAGTCTTAAGAAGTCTTGCTTTGTTCTAATTCTCTAGATAAGGCATATTTTGGGGAAATCTGTTATTAGACTAACCTTTCTTATTTTAATGACTTTCAGACAACCTCTCCATTTTAAATTGATTGAAAATGTCTTCATTTCTGGTAACTAATCAAATTAAATAATAATAAAAAATTAAATATAAGAAGAGAAAGTCATGTGAATGCATTTTTTACACACCCACAAGAAATTTCCTACAGAAGATATATGGCTCTGTTTTGCATACAAAATTTTTCCCAGAGTTCTGTTGCCAACTTTGTTTAATTATTGCTTGGCAGTGATAGATCCCAGCTGTTACATGCCTTTACAGCACATGCATCGAACTATTCAGCATATACAGACCTTTTTTTTCAGACAAATGGAAAAAGAATTTACAAAATGTATTTAAAAGTATTTTTAAAGTAATTTTAACAAGCAGAATGAATTGAGTAACCCTGAATTGAGTAGCCTAATTTTAATCATCTTATTAAGGAAAATAACTAAAATATTTTGTTGAAACCAAATCACACTAAAACTTGAGACTGTAAAGACAACAGACTTCAAAAACTTTTATTGTTGCTGGTTGTACTGTATATGTGACTTGCATAAAGTGTCTGTAATTCCTTAGTACTATTAATTCAGAGTCTATCACTAATTCATCACGCAAACTGTGTTGAAAATAGTTCTAAAAGTACTGGTGAAAAGGTTTTTGCTTTCTTCTTCGTTAAACAAATTCCCAGAGTTTATTTTGTTACTGAAGACTCCCCAGCTTCCGACAGCCCCAGGATCTTATCAAACTGATCTAAATTCAAGTCTTCTGCTTTGTTGTATATTGTGTTGTTCGCAGACAAGCAGGCTGATACCTTAGAAATGTGTGTTAAGGAGTTCCCCAACGCTGTGTATTACACACAGCACTGTTGTTAAGGGGGTATTTATGGGCTTATAAGTCAATAACTGAATGCAGGCTCCATATGCCAAATATAACCCTGCACCAGCTGGTTGAAAAGCTGTTTCTCTCCCTCTCAGGGAGAGCTCTGGGTAAAATATTCATGACTTGAAAGGAGGCCCTGGAATTTAATGCTTTATAAATGGAGAGAAAAATTAATTCTATGCTTAAAGGATAAAAGAATCCCTGTGACTTTATGTTCTCATTTTTCCATACTAACCCAACTCAAATAGTCACTCTGTAGCTTTATGCTACTGATGTCTCTTGTCAGAAACAACTTTCTTTTACCTCCCCATTTATGAAATAAATGCCTGGAATTAAAATATTTTCATCAAAGTACAAAAAGCTAGTATTAGGTAAGGGTAAATATCTAAAGGTTCATATAAATTTCAAATCTGCAGACAGTCCATTAGAAACGTTTACTCTACTAGGCTACTGGCAACCTGGAGTATAAAAGCGTGTGCGTGTTTGTGAGTGTGAGTATGTGTGTTAGAATTTTGAGTTCTCAGTTGCTCAAACAGATATGCTGGACAGTACCATGTATTGTTCCATGAAGAGGCAGGTCTGTATTGTGTTAAAAATCAAATGCTAAGCTGTTCCTTATCTGCTAGTGAAAACGCAAGGTCACTATAAGGTTTTGATTTATTATAAAGTTCACATTACATAGGAACTGAGGGAGTGAGAAAAAGGCAGGGCAAACCAAGGTAAGCCAAGCCAACATAATTCAGGTGATCTTTACTGAAGAAATTAACTTTAAATACAAAAAAGCAGACAAACTCACAAAATTTTGATGTGGGTATATGTTTTCCGCATGTATCTTTTTTTAATACATTTTTAGTAAAAAAAAAAAATCATGTATATCCTCCCACCCCCCCAATTATTTGGGGACAAAATAGTTTAAGTTCTGAAAACTGTTTATTCTCCATCTGTGTCTTACATATGTTTAACATCAGGAGTTGCAGTATGTCCCTTCTATTCTTTTTTTTTTGAAAGCTATCAAATATATTTTCACTAGCTCATCTCAGCAAAGCAAAAATAATAGTAAATTTCAAGAGGTCTAATTTTTATGTAATTTCTGAATTTTATCACCCCTCAAATGCAAATAATTTCCTCTAACTAGATATTGTTGTAATGTTAGGTCTAGTTTAGCAAGCTGCAGCTTTCCCTGAGAGCTCAGCGGGGCTGCTTAGGGCAGTGTGACCATTGCAGCTCTCCCGCAGCCCATTTCGGACGGCTCCACACTCTTGCTCCGGTAGCTCTCAGCTCTACAACACAGTGACGGCAAAGGAGGTGAGAAGGGTCCCTCCATGAGGGCTTCAGAGGACTTTTAATGGTTACATCTTGTCCGGCTGACCCCCAGAGGCAGAGAGACCTCGTGATCCAGGAGCAGGGAGGTTTTGTCAGATCGCAGGGGCGGTACACGGGTGGAATTGGGGTACAGGAACCAATAGGGAGAGCCCGAGGGAGTGGCCAGGGCTTGGGGCAGGGGGCAGTGGGGGGGGAAACAACACGAAAGGCATTTAATAAATGAATTAGTGGGAAGTACAGTACCACAAGATACTAAAAAACAACTACTCTGCTGTATAAGAACAACAACAAAAATCTGCATATAGTAAAAAGCCCCAACAAAACCAAACAAAAAACCTCCTAAATATTACATACCAAAAAATTGTCTCAGCATTTTTCCATCAATGGATGCTTTTCTTTCACTCTTCAAGGGCCTAATGATTTAGTTCTAAGTTTTATTATTTCTAGACCTCATTTCACGTGGTTGCATACAACATAGTTATTGATCAATGTGAAATTATATTTATTTCTATTGTGGATTTTTGAGATAAAGTCTTAGACATGTTTTAAATTATAAAACTATTAATGGGCCAAATTTGATATCTACTGAGTTCAGAGCACCCTGTGGCAGAAATAGTATCCCTAACTAAACACAGCTATCACGTAATCAATTGCCTTTTACCCTCTAATGCAATGCTTTGGCTTCAAGTGATGCCTTTTCCTGGTCTTAAAATCTAGAGTCATACACTGTTAGAAGGGGAAAAGGGATTTTACCTTGATATTTACTTTAAGGATCCTTAGGTGCACACGTCCAGGTCAAATGTACCGAAATGTACCCCGCAAAATGCCCACCCCAAAAGATCTGGTATAACATTATAGGTTTTACTAATTAGCATATCTATCAAAGATTCCCCAGTGAGAGGCTCAAGTGAACCCCCCCTCCCCAGGGAACCTTCCCCTGGATGGTTCTATCTTGGTTTACAGAATGTGCTCTGGAGAGGACCTTGGGGTCTGGGGCACACTGATCTCTAGCTATGAAACTTCTAAAATGTTTAGTATTCTAGCTGAACAAACAAGTCCAAGAATGTAGGCAAAAAGCACTAAGAATACAGAAGTTGTAAAAAAGGTACAAGATACTCATTACTGTTTATCTTCTGTGAGATAAGAATTAGGAGAAATGCAAAGCAGGCACCAAACCTGAAAGAATATAAAGAAGTTTATTAACAGACCTAAAAGAAGAAAAAAAATTATACCATAACTTCAGAACTCTCCTCCTCCCCCCACCTTCCTCCCTTCTCCCACTGACAATGTAAAAAGACAACCCTTAAGATGTCAAGTCTGAGGCACTGGCTGTGAGCAGCTTTGGGGAGTATCTTTGTCATTTGGCATAGCTGTAACTGAAGAGGATGTATGCCAACAGCCTTGTTCCTCTGAAGTAATGGAGAACTAATTTCAAGTAACTGAAATGGTAGAATTTGACCAGAGGAAAGCTCTCTGGAAGATTACAGAACACCATTACTGATATAAAATGCTCCTGCCCAAATGAAACTTTGTTCTAAATTAGAAATGAAAGAGAATAGGTGGAGGTGGGAAAAAGAGAGGGAATGTCAAACCAACAATATGTAGACAAAGAGTTAACGGTCCCTTCAAGAGGTCTAAGTACTGTACAGTGTTCTCAGGTTGAGGAAGATTGGAGTTAATGGTCTTTGGCAGTCACATTGATTCTGATCTGGCATGATGAATCTTATCTGTTTTAGGCAGATTGTTAAGGGTGCTTCACACCACCCTATTGTCTTTATCATTTCAGCTAATTGCTCATTCTTTATTGTAGTCCCAACTTTTATCACAAGCACAAAGCTACTATCAGTGCAGACAAATACATAAATAAGAAGGACTCAAGCCACAATTAATTAGGGCATGTCATGTAAGGAATTCCAAACTGCAATGAAAGTCTAGCATACTAGTTTAAAGGCATACAGAGGCAAGACTCAGTTAAACATTTTCAAGACTACATTTTCATGGGGAAAAAAATCATGCTTTAAAGCTATTTCAGATTATGCTTTTAAAATATTAGGTCCAATGATGATCTAAGGGTATTATATCTGTGTCTACTCTATTGGGCAGAAATAGAGAAAAAGATGAGCAATTTAATAATGAAACAAGAATTAGTATGCTTTTCACAGAATCACAAAACAGGTAAGATTGGAAGGGATCATTGAAGGTCTTCTCATCGAATTTCCCTGCTCAAGCAGGATCCCCTAGAGCACATTGTTCAGGGTCATGTCCAGTCAGATTTTGAGTATCTCCAAAGAATGAAACTCCACAACCTTTCTGGGCAACCTGTAAATTTCTGTGAAAGCTCTAAATCCATTAATGATCTCAATAATCAACGGAAATCTAATGGGTTTTTAGTACTGTTGCTCAAAGAAAGACCTATTTCGCAGAAAAAACTTGCTAAAATATGAAAGTATAAATTTCATATTAAAATGGAAAGGTAAATTTACAAGAAAACTGATAGTGATTGTGAATGAAATACTAAGGTGTAAATTTCTAAAATAACAGTCCTGAAAATTTTACATACTTCTCCTGAAAAATTAAATGGTTCTATTATAAAGAGAAATCTAGGGTAAAGAAATGAATCTACAAGTCTATTTTTCCAGATATATTTGTAGGAAAAAAAACCCCGAACAACAAAAAAAAACCAGCAAAACCCCACATTGAAATTAAAAATGAGAGATAATAAAAAAGTAAAGACAGATAATGTTTAATTTTTTTAAACCGTGGCCAAAAATTAGAGGTCAACTGTTCAGTCGATAAGTAAGATGTCACTCATTTTCTCATGCCAGTAAGCAGCAATGTACCCCAGGGTTCAGTAAGGTGTCCAGTCCTGTTTAACATCTTCATCAAACACCTGGAGGCCTCCAGTCTGCATAGCACAGCTCTGTAGAATAGGACTCTCTGAGCACAAACTGAAACACTGGAGGTTAAGAACAAACCTGTGCATTGTGAGCATGACTGAGCTCTGGCACAGGCTGCCCCGAGGCTGTGGTGTCTTCATCCTTGGAGATGCTCAAAAGCTGTCTGAACATGGTTCTGGACAACTGAGTCTAGGTGGCCATGCTTGAGCAGGGGGGCTTAGAACAGATGACCTCCAGAGGATCTTGCCAAACTCAATATAACAACCTTCTGTTATTCATATAAATAAATAAAATAAACCATTATAAATATACTTTATAAAATGATTAATCACTTTGATCTCTGCTACAGATGGATTAAATTCTCTGTTAAAACTTTTTTAAGCTAAGTTTTAACAGAGTATTTAGATTTACAATATATGTGAAAAGTGACAACATTTTGAAGACACATCCACATTTTTGTTCTGAAAGTTTGTTCTGAAAAAGGGGTTTGCTTTGAAGAAATGCGTTTCTGCCAGCCTATCAAAAATGTTATTTTACAGGATAATGTGAAAAATTTAAACTCCTAAATCAAGAGTTGTGTTCATGGAATACAGCCACTGTTCAATCTTCCCTTTTGGAACGACTCAAGCCACTACTTTCAGTAGTTATGTAATATCATAAACACACAAAAACACAGGAGATTGGAAGATTTGTAGAAGCCAGCAATAGGAGCATTATCCAAGCAAATGGTCAAGCGCATTACATCAGAGGACAGAGATAGCACACCCTAAGACTTTAACCCACAAAGATATATTCCAAGATATTGTGGTTGGTGCCATAATAATGTTTTATCTCTTTATGTTGGCTTTCTTATGTCGAAGGGATACAAGTCTCTGTGGTGGTTTGGCCACAGCCAGTAAGCCCCCATCTAGTAGCACACTCACTTCCCTATATCTGGATGGGGGAGAGAGTCAGAAGGGAAAAGGTAGGAATCCAGGGTGCCGAGTGAAAAAACTTACAAGTCGGGAAAAGGACAATTTAATAAGTGGAAGGGGGAAAAAAAAGAAAGAAAAGGCGAAGGAGAACCAACACAAAAGGAATCACTTCTTACTAAATGAGTGATGAGGAACACTCAGCTACTCCCAGGGTACGTAACTCAGACTCCAGTCCTCCTCTCAATATTAGCAGTTTTACTTCTGAAACTAATCTCATATGATAGAGAATATTCTTTTTTAGTGAATTCAGGTTAGTTGTCCCAGCTGCATCCCCTCCCAGCCCCCTGCCCACCCCCAGCTTACTTGCTAGCCAAACAGAGTGCGAAACATGTTGTGAAAGCACTGTTCAGCAACAGCTGAAAACATGCATGTGTTATCAACACAGTTTTGGTCGCAAAAACAAAACACAACACCATGAGATCAGCAGAAAAATAGAGTAAATTAACTCTGTCCCAGCGAAACTGTAGCTTCTTTGCTGTCTGATACACTACTTGTAGCAACCAGTAAGTAGGCACAACTATAATATCTAGAGAAGTAAAAGGGGGGAAGGAGGAAGGGGAAGCAGAAGAAAGAAAAATAAACTAAGTGAAGAGGAAAAACTGAGGAGAAAAAAGGGGAAAAGTGGGCAAATGCAAAAGGGGGAAATTGAAAGGGAAAGGAAAAGGGGAAAAGGGGAAAAGGGGAAAAGGGGAAAAGGGGAAAAGGGGAAAAGGGGAAAAGGGGAGAAGGGGAGAAGGGGGAAAGGGGAAAAGGGGGAAAGGGGAAAAGGGGAAAAGGGGGAAAGGGAAAGGGAAAGGGAAAGGGAAAGGGAAAGGGAAAGGGAAAGGGAAAGGGAAAGGGAAAGGGAAAGGGTAACTCCTTCAGTAATTCCAACAATTGTTTCAAAAAATAGATAAATAATTGCCTTTTAAAACTGGCACTAGAATATGCTGAGAACTGTTTTCTTAAACACCTTAAATTCTGCAAATGAATCTCTAAAAAGATGTGGCCATCTTACTGTTGGGGTATATTTTTTTACTCTTTTGATTTTGCTGTTGGTATTTTAGTAAACGTACTTGGAGGTTTCCTTTTAAGAACAAGCTGGGATGCTGCATAAATAAAACCATCTACATCCGATTATATACTATGTATTGCATAGACTAAGATGGGACGAAACACTTAACACTTAAACTGCAGTTTAAGTTTATTGCAAGTATAAACTTGGTTAAGGAAGCATCACAAACTAGCTTGTACAGTTATCTCTATTTTTAAGAGAAACTTATTTCAAGATACATCTTTTGTAGCTCAACATTTTTGAGACAATTTAATTCTCTGTATTTTGAAGTTTTCCTCTTACATGTTTTCTATGAGATTTCTAACCTCTTTTTTAGTCGTTTATCTGCTGCACATTTTTTTCAGCATCTTACTGGTCACTTTGCCTCACCAAAGTTCTCATAGCATTTTATTTTTTCTATTCACAGCTTCTCTTTCATGTTCTGGGATTTCAAATCCGACATGACATTTTCTGTTAGGAAGAGATGATGTTATTACAAGGCACCCTCTGGGTGTTCCCCTGTTGAGGTTTCGAAGAGCACTCATGGTATGCCCTCAATAGCACTGAGGAGAAACATGCCCAGCTTTCCTGACGGTAGAAGTCTGACATCAGTATGTTCAAAAAAAGCAAAGGGTTATAGTCCTGCACAAAACTACTGTGATCAAGAGCATGGCTGATCTCCTACTGGCATCCCTTATATACCCTTTTTTCTTTTCTATAAAAGAAACATTCCTACATTTTCACCATTCCTACCCTCATCACTTCCTAAATAAACACACCACCTTTTTTATTCTTCTTCAACTGCTTTGATACCAGTTTTTTGAACTTAGGGTTGCCTTGGTAATCTCTGTTTAGCTTGCAAACCAAAAAGTTCTTGTCCCCTTTCTTGTAATCACACCATTAGCTTGTAAGTATAACTAGATGGTTAAGATCAGCTGTCTACTGTGGTATCAGGAGCATGTCTGTGACATCAAGGGCATCTGGCAGCTTCTCATGTTGCTATCTAGCTAGAATAGCCATATAGTCAGAGTAGACTTCTTTTTTATTATTTAATAACTCTGACAAAGTGTCTGATATTGTGTTTTGCTGTCTTCCAGAGCCTGAAGCAGATACTGAATAATTATCTGCCATATTTTAACCCCAGCTGGCAACTAAGTACCACGCAGACTTTCACACACCATCCCTGCCCCCTCAGAATTTCAATGTCAACTCATCTCTTTTTCACCGTTCTGCTTCTCACCAAAATTGACAGGGATAAAATGTCTGCAATGCCTCAGGTCACTCAGATATAACTCCTGAGAAAGTCAGTGACTCTTTGTTTAATGGTAATTCACATTATTTTTGCCAGGAGTGGAGTAGATTGTAATTTATTTAGAGCAGGATTCTCTTGTCGAAGGGGTACTTCCTCCTAGAGAGGTGTATCATAGCTGTGTTTGTTTGTCTTTTCTTGTTTGGGTGTAGAGAACAAGGTAGAGAAGAACATGCAATCAAGAAAAACAAACAAATAAACATATTTTCTCAGGCTACTGGTGCTGAGTTTGATAATGACCCACATCACTGAAGCAAGCTTTGCAGCTGTTAAGTGCTTTCAATGATGGGAACACCAGGAAGGACAGTGAGGAATTATTTGTCTATAACATTAGTGTCTCTCTGGGACAGGTAGAACAGCACATGAAGGAAGTGTTAATTCAGTACTTCAGTGTCTGTAAGGCTTCCTGATTTGCACTGCTTCAGCTGCTGTGGCTTGAAGCAGGGCCAATTCATGTCTGCTTGCAGCTACCTTTATAGAAATCATTTTAAAGTCTCTTTCAGGGAATGGCCAATTACAAAAATTTTTGTATCTTACAATTTTTTTTTTTTTTTTGACAAGTACTTGTTCAAATTGATTTATTATGTAGTGAAAGCAATATCTTAAGAGCAGAAAACAAATGTGAAAATGTCTTAACAATAATCACAAAGTCACAGAATGGTCTGGTTGGAAGGGACCCGACCTGGTCAGCTCATCCAACCTCCCTACTCAAGCAGGGTTATCCCAGAGCACATTGCACAGGATTTTATGTCCAGACAGTTCTTGAATATCTCCAGGGAGGGAGACTCTACAACCTCTCTGGGAAATCTGTGCCCGTGCTCGGTCACCCCCACATTAAAGAAGTTCTTCCTCATGTTCAGGTGGAACTTCCTGTATGTCAGTTTCTGCCCCTTGCCTCTTGTGCTGTTTTTTGTAACCAATGAGAAGAGCCTGGCTCCATCTTTTTGACACCCTGTTTTCACATACCCTGTAACTGTAGTGTCCACAAAAAATCATAAAGCATTTTATGTTCAGCAGTTTCTTGAAAGAGAACATAAATCACCTTTGAGATTCTTGTGACTGGAAAAAAATTACTCTATTTAACTGTTCATATGACTCGATGAGATAATAATGAAAGAAAAAAAAAATCATTTCCAAACAGTTTCTGAGGGCAGGGGCAGGGATGTTCTTTTCTTCTGGGATTTTAGAAGAACACAGGAAGGAGCCAATCATTAAGAGAAATGTTTGTCTGTTATTTCTTTCAAGAAATAATACTTTTATATAATAATTTTTTTAAATTTTGTTTTTCGAAGATTTTTTTAAGTTTTGAAAAGAAACATATCTCTTAGCAAATCAGCAATTTATTTTCAATAATGACATAAGAGAAAAAAAGATTAGGGAGGTTTTAGAACACATGGAGTTACTCACCTAATGTCTTATGTTAGAATATGTCAGGTTAGTGAAGCACAAGAAGTAATCAGCCTATACTTCCACAGCATCATGGGTAGGCAGGAGTCGGACAGTCCTGACATAATTATTCTTGGGTTACCATTTCACAGTGCACTTTGTTACAACTGATAGCATGGTATTTATGTGGCAGTTTCTGGTAGTGCCACTGTCTCCCATCTGCGTGACAAAATCTGATGGTGCTCACAGAGGGACAGAGAGCATGGATATCATCCTGACACAATTTCTGTGCTTCTGTCAGGAATAATTTGGATTCCCTCTGTCCTTGAACTATGACTAGAATGACATCTGCTATATCTTGGTGACAGTTTACTGGCATTCTCTGATGAAGAACATTAGTTTTGACCAGTTTGGATGTGGTTTTGGTTTTAAAGAGCTGGGATGACTGTTTTTGGAGGATTAAGCAATGTGTCAACATCTTAGTCTAAAAAACACTTAACCAAATTTCACTTCAAGGTCTTTGAAATAAATACCAAGAATCAGTCCCACACTACCTACATGAGCCCTCCTTATAGTTTGCATAGAAGACAGATATTTCCTGCTTTTGCAGGAATACTGTGGTATTTTGAGATTCTCCTGTGACTTGAGATTTTCCTTCCAGGGAAACAAATTCAACAGTCTCATTAAACTAAACTAAACTAAATTAGACTAAACTAAACTAAACTAAACTAAGCACATTGCATGGTAGCTAAGATGGGTGAGGCATCAAGAAAATTTTAACACAGCTGAAATTCTCCTTTCTTCCTCCACTTTCCCCAAGAGCATTGCACTTTATTAAATATATAATCTCAAAAAACATGCTGGTGTTTTTATCAGCCCAGCAAGAAGATGTCCAGGCTAGCCAGCTACAGCCAGAGTGGGTTTCTCCAGTTAAACTATAATTGCAAGTAAAGAACAGAATTACTGTTTCCTTTCAGCTTATCGGCTGGGTTACCCTTGATTTCCACTTCCTAGAAGTGCTGACTCAGGATCACTGTAGTGAACTATGGTGCAAATCTCACTGCCATTATGCTGAAAGGCTGACATAATATTGCATATATATTTTTTGTGCTTACTAATAGAATATATTATGACTATTTCAGTAGACTTGATTTGTAGCAGAGTTTAATAAATGCTGGGACCTTTGCTATCTATTCACAGTCATAGAGAAATTGTGTGTACTGGGAGGTAACTGCATGTCTTAATAAATAACCTTATAAAAGTTAAAAGTCAGCATTTACTCTAGCGGCTAAAATAAAATCTTGCTAGTGTAGTTCTAGTGTTGTAAGGTTAACTGCATTCTTTCCAATGTGCAGCTAAAATTAGACTGTTAGTTTTATACTGGCAGAAGAGCTGAGCAATCTGTGGATAACTTTAAGGCATTTTACACAGTCTATTGGCTGCATACTGTACTGGAGTCAGAGTTTATTCAAGAACTGGCATGTTGTTTTTCTGAAGCATTCCATTACATGGGTGGTAGATCACATTGCAGTGCGTTGGTTAAGACACTTCACCATCTTGCATTGTGATATTTCAGCATATGGTAGAAAGCTGCATTTCATCACATGAATTGTTGTAGTGTTTCCTGAAACACAGCATGAAGGAAAGCTTTGTGACAGCTCACTTACCCATTAAGTGCTAGTATCAGTTTTGTAATCAAACACGAAGACAAGAGCAGACAGTACCATGGTTCATCAAGTAGTATAATTATTTCTGAATAGCCAGGCACACCTCTGGAATCAATGAAGTATTTCCCTTTTTCTTTCCTTGACTTTCATTTATGGCTATGGGTATCAAAAGTGACAGCTGATGGAACAAATATTTCTGTTTATGTTGTTTATAGTATTAGTATAATTAGTGGCATCAGTCATAATAAACAGGCACAGCATGCAGCAGTCACACTCCTGCCATTAAGCAACACCAGTGCAGAAGCAAAAAGTGCCATGAAGAATACGGTATCCAAAGCTGGCTGAAAGTAGTTTCTTAAATCTATGTATGAATGTAAGTTTCTGTAACAGACTGCTTTCACACATGTGAGTGTCAAATGTTCCGAAAACTCCCCTATGATTCAACTACATTTTATGGCTGTTGCATTTCCTGACATCCATGTTATTTATACTCATTAATATCTATGTGCATATATATGTACCAAAATGTACATTATATATAGAGACAGATAGATATAGATATATAAATATAGAGATATAGGCCTGGAATATAGTATACTGGAATTTAAATGACATATAGAACATTCCTCTCCCTTTTTGGGTTGTTTTGGTAATGATCTGCAGTTGTCGATGCTAGATGAAGACTTGATTTTTATGTTCTTTCTCAGGTCTTTGAGTAATTATCCCAGAGATGATCCAGTTTAAGTCAATTCAATTATCTGGGAGACAAAGCAGCCACAAGCATCTATACATATAGCAACACAACACAGCCACATGTGAGAATTGCATTAATATTATTTTTATAACCTTATTAATTGTTTGTATTATTAAAGCACAGATGTTATGTTGGAAAACCTTAGTAATTATGAGGCTCTCTGAGAATCTCACCAACTGACCAGACACAAAGGATGAAAGAAAAAAAAAAGAAAAATCAAAAAATAGTAGTACTCTCCTCATTTTACAAACCTGTGTCTGCACAAATTAGATACGTGTCAAAGAGATGACTTCACTTCAGGTTTTCTGAACCATGCATGCATGAACCTTTCTTGCAGTGGACTAGAAAATTGCATGTCTTTATGCAACTAGTTTACACGCAATGTAAGCTGACACCAATAGAATGTCACACAAGTTGATAGTTCCTTACTGATCTATGTTAAATGTCTTGATGGAGAGTTCTATGCAAGCAGATAAACAGAAAATCAAAGCATCATTAAGAGCTCCATTTTGCAGCTTTTGGGGTTTTTTTTCCCACTCAGCCTTAGGTCAGGATTTGGCTGAACTTTGGAATGCTTCTCAGAAAATAAATTACTGACTCTAAATTGTCTGGATGGTGGGGTGGTGATGTGGTAGGAATTTTCATTGCTTCTTCTGAGTTAAACCTGTTTGTCTGCAGGCCATTGATGTGTTAAGCTAGTGTTTTCTGTCAGCTCTGAAGCCATTTAGAAAGAAACTGTTTTACAAATAATATTCTGTCACCTAATGGCATTTAAAATGATTCTAAGAGGCATTAATGCATGATGAAACTATGGACAACTAACCTTCCCTGACAAAGCTTTGCAGTGCTTAGCTCTGCCACCTTTAGACATGAAGTGAGAAAATACAAAACATGCTTAGTTAAAAATGGATATTGTCAATGTTTAAGCAATTGACAACATCCTATGGGTTAATGACTGCTCATGCACCTGTTGCTCTTCTTGGCAGCTATCAGCAAAATCCTACAATAGCTTTGAAAGAAAATATGCAGTGTGTGGTCTTTGACAAAATGTAATCAGCCATAAACTATTAAGCAATACAATAAATCTAATCTGCAATGATAATTTAGATTTTGATTGGACTGCAAACTAGGAGGTTTGGGGATTTAAATATTTAGGAAAAAATTTTAACTGCTGTCCCCTTTGTCCACCATATCTGGTCTGTTCAGTCCTGGAAAAAAAGAGTTGCATGATGTCAATTTACACATGAGGATCAGTGAGCCAGAAAAAAAAAAAAAAAAAAACAGTCAAAAAACCTCATGCTATACCTCAAAGTTGCTCCCATTGGGATCCTAGAAGCTGGTCAGCTGCAGATGACTGTGTAAAAGATAGGAAGAAAGTTAAATACTCTGGCTAAAGTCTCTCTAGACGCAGAAGTAACTCCACGTTTGGGATCACGACAAAAAATAATGAAACACGCCACTAGAGAATTAAAAGTCAATCTATGCCAATTTTATTTTTCTCCAGGACTATTTATTTCTTATTCAGTGTCTATAAATGGACAATAAGAAACAAAGCAATTCACAGGTATGGCATATTACTGCATTGTCCCTATTTTGATGAAAATTTAAGGCTTTTCTCAGTGGGCTGTAGAGTAAAACATATATCATTAAAGCATGTTATTCCTAAGGCAAACGATATGCTATAAAACATGTGACAAGAAAAAGTTACATCTTTGTGTAAATATTTGAAGATATTCTTCTGCTGGTATCATACAATCCTCAGGCAAGATCCTGTCTGCCTCACAAAGTAATCAACATGAGGTAAAAGAAATAACAAGCATAAATGGTCGAGCTCCAAAATGGTCTACCATATGATGTGGTGTCAGCAACTCAATAAAAGAGAAAGGAAAGTGGCAAATGAACTTATTTCCTGACTGAGAAGGATACTTCTTAATCCAAGTTATTGTTTGGGATATTTGTATTATCAGCTACTGTCTCTTTTTAAAAAAATCTGAACTGGGCCTATGAAGATTCTTCAGCTTGTGGTGTTCCATATTTTGTTACAGAAAGGACTTCTAGAGAAGTAATAAAATTTAGGGACTCAACTGCATGCCAGGATCCTAGATATTATCTGTAGGATAAATGTCATTGATTCACTGCAGTCACAGGATTGCAATATTGGAAGGTAAAGTGGTTTCAGTCACCTTACTTCTAATGATGTAAAGAAGGCTTGCGTACTTACCCATTGTCCCAATAACACATTAAAATACAGGAATTCAAAAATTCCTTAGGGAAAACAAAAACCACCCCTGTCAGGTCTATAAAATATGGCCCTTATTACTGAAGAACATTTTCTCATTTTTCCTAGCATATATACATCATCAGAGATGAAAGAACCAGTCCTGGTAACTATAGCTGCCTTTTGTTTTGGTTTGGTTTGGTTTGGTTTGGTTTTTTTTATTCAAACACCAAAAGAAGATGCTTCTTTTTTTCCCAAACTTCTCACGCAATCGCACATAAACTGTTTACTTCTCAATTTCATACTCAGGTTCTATGAAGTGTGGTAAATACCTGCAGCATTTCCCCTTAATGTTAGCCATGAATAAGAAGAAGGAGAATTAGACCTAGTGCTCCTAAGAAACATCTGTGAAACATATGACCTCCTTCTGTTGCCATTTAGGACAATCAGAAAACTTCCCCTAATTTCTATGCAAGGAAATTTGTGCTCATGATTAGAAGTGCAAGTACAGTACCAAAGAAGAAAGTTAAAAGTTGCAGAGTATAACGAATGCAAGGGCTATGTTTCAGATTCCATTAGCTTGGATAAAACGCTTATAGGGAAATTAAAAATAAATACTAACTACAAAAATCCCCCCAAAAAAATCCCAAGTTAAACAAACAAAACCAGAATGGCTGGACAGAATGTTCTTTATCAGGGGGCAGAATTGTTTTGTCCAAGTACAATTTCTTATGTGAGAGTGCAGCATAAAGGTGTTTCAAAAGGTGTGTCTTCCATCCTTCTATATTGCTGTACAAGGACATTTGAAATGTCTGTGTATAGCTGAGATGCTGAAAACCGATTATGTTAGAGCACCACTCTGCTCTGACTTTCAGAGACATGTGAAGAGCTCTTTGAACTGCTTTTTTTTAGGCTGTATGCACAAGGGTAAGTTCCATTTTCAAAAGCGTCTTTAAGTCCCTCATATTCTAAATCTTCTTGAGGTTTCTAACATACCTTTTTTTTGCAAATTCATTGTGGTGTCTAAGCCATGAAGCTTGCACTTCTCTTTCTTCTTCTTTTTCTCTATATATACTAACTGTGTGTAATCATTAAAGATCATGTAATGATCTTTAAAAAACAGTAATGCAAACTGTTTAATACTAAATACTTCTAGCACAAAATAGACAATTGTCTAATCTGTTTAGAAGAAAATATAACTTAATAAAGAACAGTTAATATACATCTGTTTGGTGTTTTAATATGGCCATTTCCTGCTGATCAGAAGTATTTTGCTTTGGAAGAGTCATATGGAATCAAAATATAACTAAGGCTTCCGTAGTCAATCAAAACAACAGCTGAGAAAAGTAGGGAAGAACATGTCACAGAGACCCAGCTTGATGTAACCGTGGTCAGTAAGGCTAAACTGAGCAATGGACTGTCTCACAGTAACTTATCTTGGAGGGAAAGGTGTTCAAGCATCATCTTGGAAATCCTGGTATTCATTAAATCAAAGCAGTCTCTTGATTTAAAGAGTATTCTGACAAGTGAAGGATATTCTTCTTCAAGTGAGAGCAAAGGGGGGGTGAACACATTTATGACATCCCACTGTCTTTTAATATCTGAGTGTTTAGAAATTATGACTGTGTTTTTTTAAAACGCCCTGTGCTGCTGTGGCCCATCCCACTGTGGGGCTGGGGCAGCGTGATGCCAATCAATCCCAGCCCATCCCCTGGATCGAGTTTCCCAAAGAGGCAGAGTCAGAGGGTGGGTCGAGGCGCGGCTCAGAAGCCTAAGCTCCACCCCCCTGGGCGGTGCCTGTGTCCAAGCCACCTCCCCGGTTCAGGAAAATTCCCTGTTACTTGGTTGTTCACTGGTTCTCTGTTATAACTCCCGCCTCTGGGTTTCCCCCAGTGGTTCTTGTTAAATTGTATCCTCCTCCTGGCTTGTAACTCATTGGTTGTTTTCCCCTTTCGCCGTGGTTTTCAAATTGCCTGTAAAACTGAGGACAAGCCTCGGGGAAGGATCCCATCGCATTCCATCCCTTCTGAGCTTGTTCGGCTTGCGAAACTTCTAACAATAAACCTATTAAGAGTCAGACCAGAACAGCCTCTCTCTTTCTTTGTCTCCGAGCTAACGTGAGCCGATACCATCGCCTCCTGCCATGTTCCCTCTGCCGAGAAGCCAGCAGCTAGCCCAGCCAGCAGCTCTTTTCCTGATGCCGAAGTCGCTTCTGCGATGCACAGCAGTAACGCAGCTGGACTCGCTCCGACCTGGGGCAGGCCGGAGCTCGTGCCTCGAGCACAAGAACTGCATTAGCCCTGGAAACAAGAAGCTATGTGTGGGTATAGACTAATGGCGTAGTTGCTGTATGAGGGCTGCTGTATAACGCAGCAGGGAATTTTCTTCTTTCTCCCGCCTGGTTTGCACTAAAAGGTAAATATGTTTACTTAAAGTTCATTGACGGGACAGTATGAATCATCAAGAGAATCTGTGACTGGACTGAATAAAATGTCAACTTAGTTTACCTTTTCCTATGGGAAAGCCTAAAGACGAATGAAACTCCGTTTAGCTACAACCTTTCTTTTAGCAATAAGCATACTTAATGGGAACTGTACTACTTTGGGATTGGCATGTTCTGTCTGACAGAGGGAATTATAAGACAATAGAGGCAAATGCATAGCTGAAGCTCAAATACTGAGTTAACACTCATTAGATAATTCAGATACCAAGTAAATAAAATTTGGTCAATTTCTATTCAGAACAACAAGGTTAAGACCCTCCATAACTTCTGAACCAACTTCATTCTTGCTAAAACTAATCTAAAGTCATAGTGTTAGCTCTCCCAGTATAATAGAAGACTCCTCCTGTCATTTCTTACTCGTCCCATGACTCACTGGCATAGGTTAGACAGAATGGAAGTTCCATAATCTCATCATCAGAAGTGATGGTTATTCCTAAAAAGACTTAAAAAAAAATTGCAACCAGATTTAAAAATAATACTCTAGAGTGCTGCTTCCAAAATCCTGATTGACTTGTTCTCCACAGCAAGCATGTAATTACCCTACTAAATAACATAAAAACATACACCATTAATTTAAAAATTAATAACACTAACACTGGAGAAATTTAGTCTACATAATAATAGCACTTTCTGTATAATTACTGTAATTTCAAGCTACCTATTTCTAATGTTTTTGTCAAGTTCTATTCCTCATATGTTTTCACCTGACACACTTGGAACACCTAGACTTGTGAAAAAAAGATTTAAAAAATAAAATAAAAAAGAAAGAAGTTTATAAGTACTCAAAAATTTGTCCTATCTATGCAAAAGGCACTCTTGCAGAAAAACTTCATCTTGAATTTCATAAACTTTTATTTCTGTTAAACTTTGCCTCTATTTTACCAGAGTTCAGAGCTTTGGAATTCAGTAAATGGCTCCAAAAATCGCACAGTGCTAATAAAAATACACTGCTGGTAGTATGTTAGTCCATTTTTTTGTGTGTGTGATAGTATCTTTTTCTAATACAAATTGCACTAAACTCAGTGGAGCTGATGATATACCAAAATGCAGTCAGCTATGCAGACAGTGACTTGCACTTTGGAACTACATACCATGAGATTTTGACGATATTTCTGTGACACAGTGACCAACATGTTGTGAGTTGAATCATGTGCTCATTTTTTTATCTCAGATATCTATCATTTGAAAATCACCTGAACTGTGAGCACCTTCCTTAACAATGGCTGCATCATAATTTCCGAGTCAGAGACGTCAAGCAACTTTTGTTTCTTCAGATCTTTAGGACTTCCAAAAGTTCTCCTGAAGGAAGAGCAAATATCCTAATACAAATGAGTCTTTTTTCTGGTCCACCAGATTCCGTTCTAATATATATGGATTAGAGACTCTTGGCTGTATAGGTGAAAATTTAAACTGAACTTCTAATCTCCTTATTGTGTAGATCATATTTTTTTCGGGAGTGATTAATTTATTTAACTGCTTAATGCACAGATATGGATAGGCATCATTCAAATCCCACCCAGACATTTTCTATTTTTAGCCAGGACTCCCACTAATACCTGAATACCAAGGATTTTTTTTTAACCATCTGATTGTTCAAACAACATCTGCTTTTCCAAGTTAAAAACAAAAATAAACCAAAGCAAAACATATCTTTTGAAACACGCAAATGTCTGGAAAATTACAGGTTTCAAATGTAATGTGATTGTGTTCTAAAACTGATGGGATCAAAAAAACCACAATACACACAAAAGCACTCTTAAGACCATTATGCCTAGAAGAGTCCAGAGAATCAGAAGGTTAATATGATTACAGTTTATTTAAATATCCCTGCCATAAGTATCTGTTCTGCACCAAAAATGCTAAGAATTGATCAAACTTCTGACAGAATAAACATGCTCAGAAATGGAGAAAAAAATTGTTACACCTCTGAGCTACTCCCTGTAACTGAATCTGCGGTTTGGTGTTTAGGCACAAGATTGTAAAACAACATCAGCAGCCATTGGAAAACAGGGGCTGGGGCAATAAACAGCATTTACAAGTATTATGTGCTCAGTAAAATTTCCCAGTATAGAATAGTATTTCAGTCCTCTTGGGCCTATTTCATGGAATTTGAGTGGATTATGTAGTTTTTATGGGTCTCACAGAGGCTATCAAAGAAATGTTTGAAAACCAAATTTTTGTATTAAAGAGCAAAGCCAGGTTTATGGTATTTTCTTTATAGCATATTTTACTTACTAATCAAGTACTTTTTCAGGTTTATCTAACAGTTATAAGAAGAACTAAAGCATGTTGATAATTTTAATAGAGCAGATACTTTGTTTATGATAGAAAATATTCTCCTAAAAGAAACTAGGTTATTCTGAAGAAATACGTAGATGAATACTTTTCAAATAATATGTATTTAAGTTTTCAAAGCAAAGAGGTAGTGAATACATTTTAAAGTAGGTGCTTTTAAGCCATTGTGGTTAAACAACTTTTCTAAAATCAAGCATGTGAACCATTACATTCAGCCTCTTACAGATACTTTTATAAAGCATTTCTACTGCCTATGTATTTGAAAAGCTATCACAGTAATGTACAATGCTATTACAGTTTCCAGGTAAAGGGATTACTGAGAAAAAGGTAACCATTCAGAAAGAACAGAATGTTTCCATCCATGCATCTGGACAAATATTAACACTGGAGAGAGTATTTTTTCAATGTTTAATTTTTAGTGATTTTAAATTAAGCTTTGTCAGTGATTCTCAACAAATTTAGAATCTCAGGATGACTTGACAGGTGTTTCAGGTCAAGTCTGTCTTGCAAGTCAAAGTTTCCATTTGACTAACACAATGACTGAGAATATCCACATGGCTGAACATTTGCAGGTTTGCCACCCATCATTAAGTAGTCAGGTTTAAGTTGGGAGATCATTTGGAAATTGTACAAGAAGGTTTTTTTTTGTTCAGAAAATAATTCTGGAAGTTAAAGGAGAAAAAATACTCTCTTTCTTGGCCTTAACGTTTCTAAACATACTACTTAGTAAAAAATTCAATAGACTTGTGCTTTAGGCAAATGCTTTAATAGTATTTTGAACTCTTTTACAGTCTTAAAAGTGAAGTATATTAAACATAATGGAATATATAAATACTTATGGTTATTGTAGTTGCCTGATATTAATAATTTATAACTTAAGAAGATACAAATCATGAATGAAACTATTAATTATTTATTAATAGTAGCCTACTAATGAGAGGCTAATGACCATGTTCAAAACAAGACAGAGTGTCTTGTCTTAATAATCTACAAAAATATAGAAATCATGCTGCTAGCTATTTCTGCTTCAGAGATTAAAGTTTTGTTTCATTACAGCGTATGCAACAAATTGTGATGCTTTCTTAATTCTTAACACCTACATTTTTCCCTATTGATGATTGATAAAAGATAAAATCAAGCTTCAGTTTAGGGAACTGCAGATTACCTCTTTCCTCCTCTCCAGTCCTAATACAGTCGTAATTTATATCGATGCAGACTTCATTTTTTCCAGTAATTATGACCTGAGTTAACATTTTGCAAAAGCATCTGCCAAAATCTATTGACTTTGATGCTGATTGGTGCAAAATGTGGAATTTACAAACCATTGAGAAATCATTCGATGCCAAGCCCTGCAATTAAGGAGAAGTCAAGCAATAATAAAATCCAATTAACTGTATGCCTACATTTAAAATTCTCATGCTATATTCAGAATAAAGAATATGAAGTCAAGGGCATTAGTTTATCAGGGCTGAACTTTGGAACACTTAGGGGAATAAGAAAGCCTAAGCATAAGACAGCCCTCTGTCTCTGCCTCCATATCATTTCTTATCTTCCTTTGCCATTTTAATTAAGATGCTAATAAATTTACTCATAGATTTAATACTCAGTGGCAATTATGGGTCATAAACTGAAATAAAATCCAATGCAATGGATTTGTAACTTGTAAAAAAACCCCAACTTTGTTGCCTAGTCAACCACACTAGATTTTTTTTTTAGCATTTTATTTTTTCCTCCCTGAAGGGAAAGATTGTTGTTTAGAAAAAGATTTAAACTTTAGCCCCCACATATTAAGCGGAATTAATGATCTATTTGCTTAGACACCATATATTACTTCTAGTTTATCCATCCACTGGGTAAACGATAGGCACTACTTGGTCACAATGATAGATTTGAATGCAGGCTGGGACATCAATCAGTGCTGGCAACTGATTAGTTGTTTGTGTCTTTGACAAGCTCTTCCATCTCACTGAATGAAAGCTTGCTGATTGCTCTCACTTCTCTCCACATTCATTGCCCTCCACTGCCACTATATTATATGGTTAATGCTGATGGTGGAAATCCTCCTTGACAGCTAACACTGAATATCTTCCATTCCCTTATCATTACATATACGCTATTCTGTGCTCCTTTAAGGACTAGAATTTCTAAGTGAGGTCATCCATGCCATTAGATATAGAGAGGGCTGGTGCAGTAAGGCTGGGACCTGCCGATGAGAGATATTTTGCCTATGAAGAAAGGGAAAAAAGGTTGCATAATAGCATTATATGTGTCTGACTGTTCACAATTTAAGATCTGGTTATTAAATATGAGCAAATTATGAGTAAGAGGGGGAAATTCTTAAGAATGGAAACAGTTGGAAGGCTCTGCAGCAGGGTAGCTGCACATGAGGTTAAAGGCCCAATGGGAAATTCAGTTTCCTCCTGTGGCCAAAGGCAAAATGCTGGAATCTTGGCTGAGATTGTCAAAGCTGCTGAGGGGATCTAGTTGATCCCTACCAAATAACAGTATTCAAGAAATTTCAATCTTTGACAGTAATAGAATAGATTTATCAGATAACTTCAACATTGCTGTATTATCATTATATTTGCTTTTCTGCAACAGATGGAGAGAATACATTAGCTGAAGTATTTGAGGAAGTACAGAAAATATGAATGTTGACTTTCCTGACATCCAGCATTGTCTGGCATATGTTTGACATGTGTGATTAAGCATCAGGAGGACTGGAACAGCAGTAATGAAGATCAGTGATGCTTTAGTCAGTTCTAAAGTGCATATTGAGAAGAGGACAACAGCAATATGCTTTGAAGAGTCTTTTGCTACTTCTAATAAGAGATACAAAGTGAATATTTACACCTGTCTTAGACAATAACAAATATAATTTGATGAAAGAAAAGTGGGGATTTTTAGTTGTGGTTTGGGGTTGGTGTTTTTTAGTTTGTTTTATTGTTCTTTTTGGTTTGGTGTTTACTTTTTTTTTTTTTAAGTTACATTTTCCTAAGATAATTTTTCCAAATATGGCTCAGGTACAAAAGACTGAATACTGTTTTATATATGAAAAACTAGATTATAATGATGGATATATTATGGAAAAGAAATACTGCATATGTAGAGTATCTATGTAAAGGCAATTGCAAAAATAAAGAAATAAAGTTCACAGTATCTCTTAGCTGCACATGTCAATTATCTGAAGGCAAGGAATATTTAATTTGTTAAAGGGGAATACCGAAGGGGGAAATGGAGAGAGAATCAACCCATACATGTAAAACCATGCAAATAAATGCATGAAATTTCAGAATAACTAAGTAATAATTTAATGCAAGATCACTATCAGATGTGTATTTCTGTTTTCATTGGGGAATAGATACACACAGAAAACATAGCCATGATTAATGGTCTTTCTTATTCCAGTCACATGTTGAAAACCAAGCCTAATCCTCCAGTTACTTTTGCAGACATATCCCACCTCCTGCTTATCTTTCCTTGCTTATATTCTGGTTGTCCTACTAGGTGTGCTAGAAGGGATGGTCTCTGCAAAGAAAAACTATTTGATGGTGATTTCTGATTTGCTATGGTTCTTTTTAGTATATTAGACCATTGAAGGCTATGTAGCCCTTCAGAGTAGATTTTCTAGCTAGCTGATGGATTTATACAGACATTTAGTGTGATGAGATGGTTGGACAGAGTCATTTTCTCTAGTTCAAGCAAGCTTTGACAGAGGGTCAGGAAAATAAACTGTATGACTGCAAGAACTTTGGAATATCAGACACCATTTGGTAAAGAAAACAATACAGACTGACAAGATCAGTACTGCAGCCGAGTGAGTTATGGTTCAGAAAAACATCAGCTCTTGTCCTGTATCCGTTAAATGAACAGTGATAACAACCTATGCCATTCTTACTTCTTGTACTTTATTTCTCAGTTGCAGTCAAGGAATTCAAACATTATGCATTACTGTTCGTTTGTAGATTTATCTTTAAAAAAATCATGGCAATGGTTTTACATCAGACATTATTTTCCACATGGTATATTTCAGATATCCATCAACATTTCTAGTTATGCTGAGAGGCCATGAAATCATTTGCATCCTGCAGCTTGAATTGCAACACGGATCTCTAGTTGCTACTGCTCCTGTGCATTTTGCACACGTCTTGTGGACACTTGAATCCATTCAAGATCCGGTTTCAGGTTTTCAATTACCTAAGACTTCAAACTCATGCCAAATAATACTTCCTATATTACACTACATTGCATTGCAGTATAACATCTTGAAAATGGATGCCTAAGAGTTACTATTCCAACTGTGGTGCAAAACAGACACAATGTTACAGAAAGGAAAGGCTCCGCACGTACCCCAAGGAATCTGTAATCTAAATTACAGGGTTGTCACAGTACACATAGAGTCATAGAACCAAGGAAATGTTGAGATTGGAAAAACTTCTAAGATCACTGAGTTCCAATATTAACACTGCTGTGCTCTCCACAAAACCATGTCCCCAACAACCTTTTGAACGCTTCCAGGGATGGAGATTCTATCACTTCCCTGGGTAGCCTACTTCAGTGTCTGACCACCTTTGCAGTGAAGAAGCTTTTCCTAGTATATACCCTATAGATTAGGTTTCCTCTCTCTGCTATCACTTGCTGCATGGGAGAAGAGATTGACCCCCACCTCACTACAGCCTCCTTTCATTTGTAGAGATCAATAAGGTTGCCCCTGAGCCTCCTTTTCTCCAGGCTAAACAACCCCAGCTCCCTCAGCCGCTCCTCATAGGACTTGTGCTACAGACTCTTCAACAGCTCTATTGCCCTTCTCTGGACTCCCTCCAGCACCTCAAAGTCTTTCCTGTAGTGTGGGCCCCAGAACTGAACACAGCACTTAAGGTGTGGCCTCACCAGCGTCAAGTGTGGAGGGACAATCCCTGCCCTGGTCCTGCTGGCCACACTGTTGCTGATCCAGGCCAGGATGCCATTGGCCTTCTTGGCCACCTGGGCACACCCTGGCTCATGTTCAGCTGCTGTCAGCAGCACCCCCAGGTCCTTTTCCTGTGGGCAGCTTTGCAGCCACTCTGCCCCAGCCTGTGGTGCTGCCTGGGGTTGTTGTGGCCCAAAGGCAGGACCTGGCACAGGGCCTTGTAGAACTTCATCCCATTTGCCTCAGCCCATCAACCCAGTCTGTCCAGAGCCCTCCGAAAATCCTTCCTGCCTTCCAGCAGATCAACACTCCAACTAAATTCAATGTCATCTGCAAAATTACCTCAAGCTTACATTTTTAGAAATAATTTCTTTTGCAATTTTGAAATTTGAGTAAAAAAACCCCAAACTTAGCTTTTTCTGTAAAAATAAAAATATGTATTTTACCTGAAGCAATAATTAGTATGCAAAGGGTCGGGCTATCTATATTTTTGCACGGAAATTCCTTAAAATGTCAAAGGCACATTTATCTCTATGTAGAATGTGATTGTGTCTATGAAATAAAGTAATTACTAGAGCTATGTTGCAGCAAAATGTGTTTAATTTTAATGTTATTTATAGACGACTGTTTGCAGATTAATAATAACATTGCCTATACATACATATCTGAGTAAGGAAAACAGTACTACATCCTCTTTATTTCCAACTTTGGTTTAATTATCATTTTTCTCTACTCTGTTTTATTTAAATGGGAATTTATGACCTTGAATTTAGATTTCCTGTTGGATTAAGCTGAAATAATGTTAGTGATACTTATTAGCTCTTTTAAAGCCTGGCTAAGATTTAAAAAAATTTTAGAACAAAGGACAGAAATCATTTCTTCCCTTCAGCATTATCTCATGGGCCCACTATTTAATAGCATGTAGTTATTAACCTGGTTTTATGGAGTGTTTAATGTTGTCATATTACCAAGCTTCTTTGGTATCGTATTTTACACAGTAGAGTTAAAACTCAACTGTTGTTATGGAATGTTGCAGAGGATTAAGTACTGGAAAAATATATTTAGAATGGATCTTTTCCAAGAAACGATCTACCTTTTATTATTTTTATACTTTGTGCAGAATGCTCAGAAAAAATTCTTATTGTTATAGAAAAACAAATAATATTGCACAGTTACTGCTGGAAAAGAAGAGGCGTGTAAATATTTTAAAGATTTAATACAAAGGAACATGTAACTTTGGAGTGCAACTATACCTTTAATTAGCTAGTTATCAAGCTAGTGGGTTTTTTTTTTTATCCTGGGGTATAAAAAGAACCATAAGAAACTATTTTTCAGTTATGTATAAAACAAAAATGCATGAGAATTATGTTGAGTTTATATTTTCACCTTGTGTTTCTGTTTGCTCTCAATCACTAAAAATAGAATGGAGGAAGGTAAAAAAATGTATATATAAATATATCTTCTGTACAGTGCAAAAACAACATCGATAACTTAGGTCAAAAATGGTACAGTGACAATTTTCTTTAAAAGAGGCAGTACACTGAAACAATATAACACCTGACAAGGTAATGAACAAATTACTTTTTATTTGGGAAGACGGGTGAAGATGCAGATTTTGGAAACTGAAGGAAACTGAAATAGGTTTCAATACTTTCTCTCTCAGTTTATGCTTTCAAGAACTCCCTACATGCTGATTTACAACTGAAATTAGTATGTCAGATAGGGCATGTCAGAAAGCAGGGTAGCCAGAAGCACTGTTGCAAGTTTTATACAGTAGATTTGAGCTATTTTGAGTCAATAAAACACATCCCTTCTTTAATGTTTCTGTGAATGGAATAAGCATTTACAGTATGAAAATGCTCTCCAAAAGTTAACTAGCTTTGCCATGAGCTACAAAAAAGGCCAGTAGAAATTTACTTTCCCATTGTGCAATCAATAAGTTATTGTACATAATGTGTGTGAAGATCCAATGAAAATTTGCCCCGGTGTGCTTATTCAGGACAACAGCTTTGCCATTATCTCCTTCAGTCTCTAATGTAAATCAACCAGATGGGATCACAGAAGCTTTATCTATCAGCTTTGATCTTCAGTTAGATTCTGGAATATTTATTGTAAGGAAATGTCCAAATTTCAATGGAATTACCTCTCTGGGTATAGTTTATTTTGCTAAGGTATCTCATTCTAGCAGTACCTTGGGTCATTTCCCTCACTGGGGACAAATCACAGACAACTACAGTACTCACCTCCTCCTCCTCCAAACACAGAGATATTTCATTTGCCAATGGTATGAGACATATTTTCAATCAAACACATTGCAATACCCAAGCTTATATTTTTCTAAATCCTCCTGCTTGTCAGATATCCAGCTGTGCTGATGTCAGAATTTTCAGAAGCTGTCCATAACAAAAAGATTATTTTTCAGAAACATCTTTGTATTCAAACTAACTGCAGTGCATAAAGAAACACAAGTGTCCATATTGCCCTTGTCTGTATCCTCTGTGCTGCATGTATATTTCAAAAAAACTTTTATCTTGTATCATTAAACACATAAAAATTTTTGATTTCATTATCAATGGAAAAAGAGGTAAAAATTAAAAAAAAATAAACACACTACTTTTATTCAAAAATATTTTCATTGGAAATTATTTTTCTTATAAAGATACCATAATCTAAATGTGATGATAAACACTTTTAAAATGGGAGATAAATATCAAGGAGGATGTGGGGAGGTCAAAAATTATTAGCAAAAGATGCATTCTTAAGGGCACATAATTGTGATTTTGAAAAGTGTTAAGCATTTGTAGTCTTTCCTTCATTTATGGAAGAGCAAATGGCAGATGTCATTTGATAGGGGGATTTGAATATGGTAAGGGATGGTATGGCTATATATGGTTATATGGTATGGTTAATAGTTTTACAAGCCGCACACCAATTACCGTATAGAAGATCAGTATGAGAAAAATCAGGAGAAGAAAAAAAAGTATCATAATAATTTATTATACTTGTCTAGCAGAAAATATGAGAGAAATAGAAAAGCAAAGCGGGTCATAGAAATCACAGAGAGCTGTGAAACACCTTGAAAAAATGAGCAACACGCAGAAAGATGAGCACATACAATGAACAGTCCAGAAAAAGTCATCCAAGGCACACAGGAAAAATTATGGATTTTTTTCTCCTCTTTTAATAGCATGGAAAATATTTAGCAATGGTCATTCAGTGTTGAAAGGAGATCAAAAGCGAATAAAGTATCTGACAAAATTCATAGGGCGTCTTTCTTGTTATTGTTGAAGACAATCTTTTCTCCCTGATCTGGGTCAGAGACATGGCTAGCTCTTACTACTGATAACGGCAGAGCCTGCGGACACCCAAGCTCAAAGTCAGGTTTCTATGCAGATTAGCCATATGCAAATTATCTCATCAAAACTGCACAGGGAGCACACCTGAAACTGACAACAACTAATTCTGCTTCAAAGAAAGCTACAATATTCAAAGGAACTTGTAGAGTGATAGAGTTAGCAGAGTATAGACGTCCGTGACTTCTGTTGACTCAAAAGCTTCTGTGTGCATCTAAATAGAAATGGTTAAGCAGGCTAATCCACTTCCAGACAAAGTTGTCCTCCGTGTAATGCCAGCTTTTGGAACTCTGAATTGTTGGTTTGGAATAGGTAAAGGGCAGATGTTCGACATTAGATTTTAAAACTCTGTTGTTCTTTGAGAAATAAATTGGATTAATAATGAGTAATTTAACTGAATTTTACAGATGTGACAGTTGTTTTCACTCATGCTTCTATGAAAAGGTCAGTTTGGGTCTAGAATTATTGTCTCCTGTAAATGTAATAGCCATCCTCAGGCTGAACAGGTTAAGATTAATCCAACTTTCTATACAATGATATTCTATGTGAAAAGGTGATATAACTCCCTGATAAACCTAGCAGTACACATGACCAAATATGTGTACGTCTCTCTCAAAGTACAAATTCTGTATTCAGTGCATACTCTGCAGGTTCACTCTGTATTCTGGAGCCATTAAATTGCTGAAATGCTTTTCTCTTCCCATGCTCCAGTTGGAAGAGAATGCTCTTCTAATGATGGATTCACAGAGTAATGGGTTAGAAGGAACCTCCAGAGATCATCTAACCTAACTCTTTTTCCATGGCAGGTCTAATTGGATACAGTGCCTCCAGACCCTGGGGTTCTGAGTCATGATGTCATAGGTTAGCAAGCTGAGTCTCGGAAGTGATGTTCTTCCTACAGCTTTCTCTATGACCTGACAGAACCTATCAGATGGCCAGTTTGAATATGGACAATTCTTTGAGCCACTTAAAGTTGTGACCGCCTCTGTGATCCACACTTAAGAATAGACAAATTCCCCCCCCAAGCTCTCTCTCCTTTCCAGTGCTGGCACAGGTGGCTGCAGGCCTCGTGCGGGGCCCAGCGGGCCCGACCAGGCCCTTCTCGGGCCAGGCTGGGCCGGGCCACGGCCATCCTGGAGCTGATGGACCTGTTCCAGCCGTGGACCCCCCCCCCCCCCCCCCACTGCCTTGCTGTGGGCAGCCGGAGCAACTTGGCTCTCCCCCCTCTCCACTGTGATAAGCCACATTCCAGCTGCAAGGCTGAGGTGAGATTAACCCTTTTATTGCTGTGAAGAGCTGAAAACCTGAGGGAAGAGAAAGAGGAGATGCTTAAAGCTGAAAGTCTGTTGTGAAGCTATGATGTATCAGAGTATCCTGTTGTAATTTCATGAAGATATGGGGGGTGGAGTGTTCAACTCATGAGCAATAGGCAGATGCTGAAGCAGCTGTAATTTCATGAGAAGTTTGGACAGGGAGAGGTGGAAGCGATGAGGACTTTGGCTCCAAATGGGAAAACCTCAATTCCTAGAGATGCTCCCAGAGATAGTCCTAAAGATGAAGATGAGGAAGACCCTTTGCTCCCAGGGAAGGAGAAGGACCTCTGTTTTTTGTTTCTGAACGCCTCAACCTTAAAATTCTACCCCAAAAACCATCAAGAGTGGACCCTCGAAAGCAGTTGCGGGAAAAGCTGCAAGTTGGGGGAAGGGACTCGCATGCGAGCAGAGAGACTCCTCTTCCTAAATGGACTGAACAATATTTGGAAGTGGGCGGCTGTCTCGTTGTGATACTGTTTTCTGTTTTCATAGCACGAGCAAGAAGAGACTTCTCTTTCTAAATGGATGGAACAAGGTTATTATGGAAGTGGTAAACAGACTGAACATCTTAAGGGTTGTCTTTTTACATTGTCAGTGGGAGAAGGGAGGAAGGTAGAGGGAGGAGTAGAGTTCTGAAGGTGTGGTATAATTTTTTTTCCTCTTTTAGGTCTGTTAATAAACTTTATATTCTTTCTTTGGTGCCTGCTTTGCATTTCTCCTAATTCTTATCTCACAGAAGATAAACAGTAATGAGTATTTTGGGCCAAACCACTACACTAAATTGGTGTTTCCGCCTGGTTACAGAACCAAACCGCTACACATGAATACTTCCAGTGATGTACATCTTACAGTATTTTTGAGTATTAGTTCCCTTATTCGGTTGATCATGGTAAAAAGTGCTTTCCTTACATCTCATTGGAATTTATCAGAAAGTCTCAGACTGCTCATTTTCTCTTGTCTAGTGGACTTGTGCAGTTCCATTTGGAGTCTGGCTTCATCTTCTCTGGGTTCTCCAACTAGGTAGTAACAGACACGCATCAGGTATCCCAGAAGCCATCCATTCTTCAAGGGGAACCAGCCAAGCTCCCTCAGACTTTCTCTCTTTGGGTCCTGAGTGCGTTAACAGACCTTACTGTCCCTGAACAGTTTCATCTGGGGCCCTTGAAACCGCTATCCATGAACCCATGTGTGCACAAGAATGATTGCCTCATCTTTTTCACCTCTCAAATATGTATTCATCTCAGTCTTTCTTGCAGTTTCCCAACATTGCTGAAAGAGTATCTAAGATCCAGAAGAGGTGGAAGGTAATGTAATAGTAGGAAAAATAGGGAGAACAATTTCTTACCACTTCCACCTTTGCTGAGAATGCACTATTGGTTTGTCTTGTTCTTTGATGTATTTTTCTCCTTGCCATGACCTGACTTTTATTTAGGTATTGTCAATAGTAAAATGTATATTGTTTTGAGACAATGGGAAATGGTGAGGTAACTATGTGAAAGCATTGCTTATCCAGACTTGTGACTAAAGGCTTCTATTTTCCAATTCCAGTTGTTTTTACTCCTGCTGTTAGCTACTGATGGGAAATTGATTTACTAAACAGTAGCTGAAACGTACTACAAAGGAAGATCCTAGTGTCTGTTGGAAACACTCTTCTATGACAAGAAGGGGAATTGGAATTTATCACACCATAGCTAGTACCAGTGTTGAGTATTTATGATAGGCGGATGATAGTTTGGACACTACAACTAGGGCTGATTATTGGCGCTCCTTAGAAAACTGTGTGCTTGTCAGCATGCAAAAAACAATTTTTGCTGCCCACTAATTTCAGTCCTGTCACTTTAAACCAAGTCAATATTGGGGAATTGGGAGGAATTATGTAAGTAAAAAGAAAAGGCAGAAAATAACTCTTCTTTTAGAAAATTAATAGTTCACAATTATTTCTGCTGCAGGCTGAGGAGTAAATATGCAGTAACAAATGAGAGATTCATATAAACTACAGCACAGGACAGCACAACAATCAGTTCATACGTGATTCTGAAGGAGTGGGACCAGTGTAACTAGATCCCCACTAAAAAAGCTGCAAATTTTTGTGGGTTTATACATTAGACAGCTCCACCTGTGCTATTATTTATGTGTAGGTTCATTAGGTTGTTACACGGCTCTATGTCAACAAACAGGCATTTTTGTGACTGCCCTGGGGCTCCTAGAACCATCCTGCTCCTGAGCTACTCAGGCCTCTGCCAGCCAGAGCACTCAGGGGCACCTGCTGTGTTTCTGACAGGTCACTGCGACAAACAGGGTGGGCCTCATGTTATTCAGGCATTGCTTCATGCAGTAAGATTTAAAAGTCTCGCTCTATATATAGATGCAAGTACATATATGTACATATCTTTATGCGTTTTTTTCTTTTTTCCAATATGTATATAAATACAGCAACATTATTGGTGGGGTGATTGGGCATGGTAGGATGGGAGTGGGTTTTGGTGGAGCAGTAACAACTTTTCCCCTTCATCAGCTGGCATTCTAGAATTTCGTTCCTTCCTTAATTTTTTTTTTTCTTGTTTGTTAAAAATAATCCAAAGCATACATACATGTATAAATGTACAGCTGCTCTCTCACAATCAACTCAAGCTTCTGCTTAAAATAAAAGTCAGCTGGATCAAAATTTGCAATAGGAGTATTTACATGTCCAGATAGTGAACTTAAGAGCGTTTAGATAATATTAATTTTCATTGGTGTGCATTCTGTAACATTTATCTCATATAAATGAAAGTGGAAATATATCAGTATATTGGAAGCTATCATATTAGAGTTACATGCATCAACACAGAAGTTATAAGGAACCATTTGTGAAACATCTATCTTCTTTTGGAAATTGAAAGGGATTTGCTAGAAATTAGACAGCAGAAAAACAAATGGAGTACTAGGGCCCAGTTTTAAAGTTCTGTCCTATTTTCTTTGTCCTTTTTTTCTGCTCTGTGTCTCAATAAAATCTCTGATATAAGAATGTAGTGAAACCAGCAGTTACCATGAGATTTTTAAGCACACACTCTCTGCCTTCCACAGATGCCAAGTAAGGTGGAGTGAAACAGATCTATGCTGATGTAAAATGTAACCTTTGCTTGTGTAACACCTTTCTTAGTTACTTTTGTCTCTGTAATTTTCTTCCCCTCCAATAATTTTTAATTTTCTTTGGAAAATAATTCCTATTGGGAATGTCAGTGCAAGATGGTTAAAAGCTGTTTTCATAATTACTGTTTAACTGCTTCTGCTTAAATGAGCTATCATGATTTGTGCTTTTCTGTCCCATTCTTTTGCTAGAGCACCAGAATTAAAAGCACAAAATTATCACTTCAACCCCTTTTCTTGCCTGTCCATTTAATTCTATATTTGTAAATAAGACTCAGGAAGTGTAATAAAATTTGGGAAAATAGTTCCATTTTTAAATGTTGTTCCCTATTGACTGGTGACATAAAAAGAGTACCGCAAGATTAGGAGGTCAGTAAGTTTATCCAGCAGGCTGCTGTATTCTGTATTTTAAAAATGAAGCAATATTGTGAACCATTATGGTAAAAAAAAAAAAAAGGAAAAAATGTAAGCAGGAAGATTCTTTCTGCTATGAAAAGAATTAGCTCAGAAATTTTCACCTGGGGAACAGGAAGCTATGACAAAATTTTTCTTTAGTAGTTTTAGCTTAAGGAGAGGAGGAGATGTGTCTATATCCACCAGGAAAAATGTAGGATAATATAATAAGAAGATATCTATATTTAGTTCCTTGCTTCTGTAAGATCACAGATAACAGTGTAGTTATTTATGCATTTTCAGTGTCCTGGAGGCCTCACTCTACTGTAATTTAGTATATTAGACTGTGTGTTAGGGAAGGCAGGTGGGAGTAAAAAGGCAGTCAAGGCTCTGTGGGAACACAGAACCTCTTGTCAAACAGATAGATACTCAGGAAGATCCTTAGGTCACACTTTTTATAGATTTGCAAAGTTTGCCTTTTTCTTCCCTGACCAAAAAGAAAGACATAAAAATTGTGTAAAATAATCCCTCTTCCTTGGAAAACCCTTCCATGATTTTCTGTACAAGCACTTACACCCTAGAAGACAGTATATTTTCCTCTTTCTCCTTCTCACAGGAAAGTAAATATTAAAAAAAATTAAAATTTAGGAATTTTTGAAAGAAGAACACATATGCATCACACTTTTCATTTACCCTGTGATTTTTTTTCTGTCATTCTTAAAAACACCTATGTTTTGCAAGCAAAAATCTCAACAAAATAAAGACAAAGATACCCATTTACATACACTAGACTGTAGATTCACAGTATTAATGAAGAGCAATATGGCATTGATTCCAAATATAAATCAGCCAAAGGTTTTTCTGAGTCTTTCATGAGTCAGTAGACAATTTTGACTGCACAATCTTTGTATCCCCAGTTCTGAGGCATGTGGCAGCAGTCACCTTTTAACTGAACTCACACACTGACTTCTGGACTACAGCAAGCAGAGTAAAGATGGAATACTTTGAAAAATTACATTCACTAAAGTAATTATAATAATACAAGTCACAAAAGTTGGACTAGCACTTCAAATGGACACATTTCAAGCATTTACAGTAATTTTATGGAGGAATTTAGTTTGACAAATACAGGATAACTCTCTCTTTTTAAAGGCAAAAGTGAACCAGAAGAGATCCTTCTTCCCTCTCCCCATACTACTTTTTTTTATGTTTTCCTTCTGACCTGAAACACTTTCTTTTTTTAAATGTTACCCCAATAAAACTCTAAATTTATCCTCATTTGAGAATCTATCTCTGTTTATTCCTATTATAATTGCTTACTGTGTTGAAACAGTATTTATATATAACAATAGTCTCATATTAAGAATTAAGACCATTACAAATGTATATCATTTTTCTGTCTGAAAAAGTATCTATTTGTGACCGTGGTAGAAGATTATCTACAACTTTAAAACATTGCTGTTAAAAATCTTCATATTGTTTAATTGGTATGAAGTACTTGAGAAAACTTACTACAGTACTCTGAGTGTGTTATGATAAACTGCAGTCCTTTTGTTAAGACAGCAGTATTTAAAGACTTTGAACTTTGAGAGGGAGTGGTAATTCAGTATTCAGTTTTAAGGTAAGTGATCTTTATTATTGACCAAACCTTTTGGATTAAAGAAAAGTAAGTGTGGTATCATGTATAAAAAAAAACAGATAGCCTATTTCAAACAACTTTTAAAAAATAATCTGTGGTTCTGATCTTGAAATATAAGTGAATTCTTTAGTGCAGAGGGACAAAAAAGGTTCTTTATGTCTATCTCTATGTAAAAAGTGAATCTGAAGCTTACTTCCAAGGTATGGAGTTGGGACTGTAATTTTTTTTTTTTTAATTTCTGTGCATTTGACTGCTGAACATGGTTGGTTTTGATCTCTGTTCCAAACAAACACATGTTGAACTTACCTAAACATGTGCCTTTCAAAGAAATATGCAACTGGATGTAGATATATTTTTCCCTACTGTTGTATAATGAAAATGATGTAATGGAATATGATTATGGGTGGACACCACGTACCCATCAAGCAACTCAATAAATCTACCTCCTCAGCTGGCGAGAAGAGAGAAGTACAAACATAGGCTCATGGGTCAAGATAAGGGCAGGGAGGTCACTCACCATTTATCATCATGGGCAAAGACAGCTTGGGGAAATTGATTTACTGCCAGTCGGAATCAGAGTAGGATAATGACAGACAGACCCAAATCTTAAAAACACCTTCCCCCAACCCCTCCCTTCTTCCCTGACTCAGTTGCCTTTCTTATTTTGTCTCCCTCTGTCTCCTGGGTGGTGCAGGGGTAAAGTGTATGAGGGTTGTGGTCAATTCATCACCCATTATCTCTGATGATCATTCCTCCTCATACTCTTCTTCTGCTTCCGTGTGGGGTTCCTCCCACAGGAGAGAGTCCTCTATGAAAGTCTTCAATATTGGTCCTTCCCACATGCCTGCAGTTCTTCCCTAACTGCTCCATTGTGGGTCCCTTCAGGCACAGCCTGATCCCGCATGGGTCCCCATGGAGTCATAAGTTCTGCCAGCAGACCTGCCCCAGCGTGGGCTTCTCTCTCCTCAGGCCCACAACCTCTGCCGAGAGTCTTTTCCATTACAGGCTTCCCATGGGCCACAGTCTCCTTTGGGCACCCACCTCCTGTGTGGGGTCCTCCACAGGCTGCAGGTGGAACTCTGCGTCCCCACGGTCCTCCATGGGCTGCAGGGGCACAGCTGCCTCACCATGGCCTTCACCACGGACTGCAGGGGAACCTCAGCTCCAGTGCCTGGAGCACCTCCTGTCCCTCCTCTGCACTGACCTTGGTGTCTGCAGAGATGTTTCTGTCACAAATTCTCACTCCTCTTTTCTCTAGTGGAAATTGTACAGTTTTTTTTCCCCTCTTCTGAAATACTTTATTGCAGAGTTACTACCTCCATTGCTGATGGGCTCGACCTTGTGGCCAGTCACAGGTTCATCTATCTCAGAGCCAGCTAAGATTGGGTCTGATGTAAGAAACTTCTAGAAGTCATCCCTGTAACTACAAAAACTCACCACAAAAATCTAACACAGATTGTTTCTAAGACATCTTTGGTGTAATTCTTTTAAGTAATTTATTATTCATTTTAAGTAAACATGATTAATCAATGAAGATTTAATAGTAATTATATTAAAAGTGCCCTTTTCTTCTATTTTTTTTCCTGAGGAATAAGATTAGTAGACTTAAAAATCACAAGGTAGAATTAGAAAACAGAAAGTATATGTGAAATATAAACTATAGTGATCTTGAAAAGTTGTTGCACTTGTCACTTCTCAGAAGTGCGGTGCAGAAGAACACTGACAAACAATTATTCATCTATAGAAAGTAAATGGTATTTTTGTTCTTGAGAAAAGTCATCATTCTTTCTAAGATACTATACTATCTTAGAGAAAGCTGGAGAACTGCATCCATCTCTGTAGTCCTCAATATAGGAAGGATATGGACCCGTTGGAAACGGTAGAGGGTAGAACCATGAAAACAGTCAAAGGGCTAGAACATGCCTCCTATGAAGAAAGGTTAAGACTATTGGGGTTGTTCAGCCTGGAGAAAAGAAATATCTGAGGACAAATTATTGCAGCCTTCCAATACCTAAAGAGGTCTTATAAAAAAGACAAAGACTTTTACCATAACATGTAGTGACAAGACAAGGCGCAATAGCTTTAAATTTGTAAGAGAGTAGATTCAGATTTGACCTAAGGAAGAAATATTCTGTGATAACAGTGGTGAGACATTGTAACATTCCACAACTGGAAGTGCTCAAGACAAGGTTGGAGGGGTCTTAGGGCAACCTGGTCTAGTGAAAGGTCCATGATCGTGGCAGCAGATTGGGTTAAATGATTTTTGAAGATCCCTTTCAACTCAAACCATGCCATGGTTCTGTGATTCTATGACTTTCTATTTAACATACATCTTTCTGTGCTGATGAAAATCTTCTGTTGATTTTAATTTTCTTCAGGAAGTCTACATTTCCGACTCAGCTTTGAACTCTATATATAGTCATTTCCGTGACTCTTTTTTGCTGCAATTAGAATTAGTCTTTATCTACCTTATTTTTGAAGAAAAATAACCCAAAGAGAAAACTCTTTTTTCTCCTCCAAGAAGTAGAATACCTGTATTTGCACACTAAACCCAGAAATTTCATTGAACACAAAAAACTGCTTTCAGGGAATCTACTGCAAAGAGAAATTATTTTGGTAGTTTTAAGTTTTCCATTTGGACTCTCCAATGTGACCAGAAACATTTCAGCTTTTCAATTTTTCTTTCATTTACAGTAACTCACTTCTATGTTGGAAATACAAACTTTTTTCTTTTTTACTTTTTTTTTTTTCATGGAAAAACATTTTCTGTAAAGAAAATTATTGTCTTCCACAAACTTGCCATAGTGACTTCAGACTCTAGCAATTTCCTTCATGAATAAAGTCTGGCTGTCTTGACCTTAACTGAATGCTATTCATCTCCATCAGCTTTGCCATTTGAACAATAAAATAAAAGCATAAACCATATTAAATTTTAAATTATGTGAAACTGGTATGTATTATAAGGTGTCACTATGTATTATCTTGAACACTTAAATGAATCAATGTCCATTGGAAACATATTTTTCATAGTGCAAATAAATTTGAAAGAACTGATAATGGTTCTGTAGTGGTTTGGTCCAAGATACTCATTACTGTTTATCTTCTGTGAGATAAGAATTAGGAGAAATGCAAAGCAGGCACCAAACCTGAAAGAAAATAAAGAAGTTTATTAACAGACCTAAAAGAGGAAAAAAAATTATACCACCTTCAGAACTCACCTCCTCCCCCCACCTTCCTCCCTTCTCCCACTGACAATGTAAAAAGACAACCCTTAAGATGTCAAGTCTGTTTACCACTTCCATAATAACCTTGTTCCATCCATTTAGAAAGAGAAGTCTCTTCTTGCTCATGCTATGAACACATTATCACAATGAGACAGCCGCCCACTTCCAAATATTGTTCAGTCCATTTAGGAAGAGGAGTCTCTGCTCGCATGCAAGTCCCTTCCCCCGACTTGCAGCTTTTCCCGCAACTGCTTTCGAGGGTCCACTCTTGAAGGTTTTTGGGGTACAATTTTAAGGTTGAGGCGTTCAGAAACAAACGTTCTCTCCACCCATCTCTGGGAGCATTTCATCTCTAAGAACAGACGCCCTTCTCCTTCCCTGGGAGCAAAGGGTCTTCTTCATCTTCATCTCTAGGACTATCTCTGGGAGCATCTCTAGGAACTGAGGTTTTCTCCTTTCCCCTTTGGAGCCAAAGTCCTCATCGCTTCCACCTCTCCCTGTTCAAACTTCTCATGAAATTACAGCTGCATCAGCATCTGCCTATCTCAGCGCAGGTGCTTTTGCTTACGAGTTGAACACTCCACCCCCCATATCTTCATGAAATTACAATGGGATACTCTGATATATCATAGCTTCACAACAGACTTTCAGCTTTAAGCATCTCGTCTTTCTCTTCCCTCAGGTTTTCAGCTCTTCACAGCAATAAAAGGGTTAATCTCACCTCAGCCTTGCAGCTGGAATGTGGCTTATTGCTGTTGGTCACCTGACCTCTGCCGGACAGTGGTGCCGCTTTTGCTGAGATCTTGGCCCCGGGGCAGGGGGGGAAGCTGAGCCTCTCTGGCTGCCCACAACCCTGCTGAAGGAGGGGGGGTTCCGCGGATGGAACAGGGCCCATCGGCTCCAGGATGGCCATGGCCCAGCCTGGCCCAAGCAGGGCCTGGGCTGGGCCTGCTGGCCCCCACACGGGGCCTGCAGCCACCTGTCCCAGCACCGGAAAGGAGAGAGAGCTGGGGGGGAGTTTGTCTATTATTAAGTGTGGATCAGAGGGGTGGTCACAATTTTCAGTGGCTCAAAGAATTGTCCATATTCAAACTGGCCATCTGATAGGTTCTGTCAGGTCATAGAGAAAGCTGTAGGAAGAACATCACTTCCAGGACTTAACTTGGCAACCTATGACAGGTTCTCACTTTAAAACATTGATTATGTCAATTTGGTGACCCAGTATTGTTTTGTTTGATCTCCTGTCACTGTTTCCATGCCTGAAACAACTAGTACTTCCTAGTAAGGAATTATGTGAAGTCTAAGGATAATATGAAAAATATAAGTTTTACTTCCATGCAGAGTTTGTGGAAATAGAAAAAAAAAATTCTTGTAAATCACTGTGGCTAAGTTATCATATTTGCAGGTTCATAGGTGAAATCTGTATTAAAATACAACACAATGAGTCCAAGAAGACTTACCATTTGCAGATACCCTGGAACTGTGGCTGCATTTTCTGGAGAGTTCATCCTAAATTACACTTGATGCAGCCATCTCATAAATATCTTTTCCCATTACTGTTTGAAACTTTCCTGTGACTTTCACTCCCTTTTCATTTTGTTCCCTCAAATCCAGACATTTACCAGTTCATGGTAATTCTCTTTCTTCTCCATCCTGGCAGTTTTATAATTTCTTAGTAGTGGTCAACATCTCAAGTACTGAAAGCATTCTCTTTTGTCCCTTGACATTTAATTTTCAATTCTAGGTTACTAGTTACAGCAATTCTTCTATGACTAATGCCTTTGTGTCCCAATAGAATATACTAGTATTCTCATCTCTAAATTTACAAAGGATCTATGTTCTGATGCTCCTTGAAACCCTTGGGGAAAATATTCTTATTTCCCCTTAGGTTTTGAAGATGCCTCTTCAAGCATCATGGTTTGCTAGAAAACTGGATTTGTGCATAGGAAAAACAATAGTTACACATTTTCAATTAAACAGATCTGTGTCCTTAAGGGAAAAAGATTGGAAAAGAAGGCAAGAACTCAGCTTCAAAAGCCTATTCTGGCTATACTCCACTGACTTCTTTCAGCAGACACAAATATGAAAGCAGGCATTTCTACTTTGTCCTAGCTATGCAGACTATAATAAAAGGATGTGAAATTAAATGCATCACATTAGATAGAAACATAAATGTTGATTTCATTCTCATATGTTCAAAAGCAATTAGAGTTTTCCCAAGACAGATTATTAAATCTACTTCAGATACACAAACTGTTCAAGGGAGCTAGTTCACATGAAATCACATGAGTCATTGATTTTACTGAAAGATTTTGCAAAATACCTGTAGGGATTCATACATATCTGCTGACCAGTGGATAAAAATTCTAATTGAGTAAACAAGGACAAGTTCGCAGATGCTCATTAGCTAGAAGTTTTATTTCATGTAGGATTCAACTAAGGTGACCTTTTCTTAAAAAATGGAGCAAAAATAGCTGTCATGAATGCTGTGTATTCTGTAGTCACTTTCAGACATTTTCTAAGAACTTCTCAAAATGGTTACTACGAAACTTTCTCCTTTAATTGATCTTACCTAAAATGTGTAGAACCCCACTCACTGAAGGAAGAAAATAATTCAAATTGCTGTTGTTATTATTTGTAAGTCAATGCAGTGCAGAAAAAAAGCATTATGCTGTTATATTCTAATGAAAATTAAGGACCATGAAAGGCACCTTTTGACATTAAAAAACTGGTTTAAATGAAGACCACTAATAATAGAGAAAGTGAAAAATAAGTGCCAGCATGATGTATTAAACTGGAAATATTTGTGCCATGGAAGACACAAATTTAGCACAAAAATCCCTCCAACAAAAACAACAAAAAGAATACCCTTCCCCTCCTCCTGTTCCCAAAAACCCCAACAAGCAACTGACAAAAACACCCCAAACCCCACCAAAACTCACACAAAAAGAAGTTGAATAAAAGTCTGTGCATCCTACTGACCAAAAATTGCTCATGGAAGAATGAGGTCTCTTTAAAACTATTTCACAATCAGTAATTTCAAAGGAATATTTTCATACTCTAGAAGCGTCAAGTTCCAATTATACTGTAGAGTATGAAACTGGAGATCCTACGGCAGAACAGTAAATATCTGATAATAAGAGAGGAACCTCAAAGTCTCCAGGAACATATGAACCATTTTTCCTTTTTTTGTACAAGGAAATTGGAAGAATTTTTTTCATTTCTTTGTAAAGAAATGAAGTTTGTTGTTGTTGTATAAGCCTTGCAATGACCATTACTTCATGAGTACAATTAGTAGGGATAAGTAGTCAAGAACTGTTGCAGTGGGGATGCTGTAACACGCCTATATCAAACCAGGAGTCCCGTGGAAAAGAAATATATACGGACGGATTCTTGGTAGATGTTTCAGAGATGTTTATTTCCCCAGCCGCATGGCCGGGGCTCTGCCCAGGAACTGCTACAGTCACGGGGCCCGAGGGTCCTTTGCCCGTGCAGAGGAACACAAAACAACCAATGGGGAACGAGGCTGAGCAGGGGCAGGGAAACCCCGTGTCTCCCTCAGGGCTCCCAGGGCTACACGGTGGGGGAGGGACCCCAACAAAGAACAGCAGAAAATAACTTGGTTTTCAGTAAGGTGTATTGGAGATTTTTAATTTATTTTTGTACTTCTTATCTGGATTGCCATTGATATTTTAGCAGTTACATTTAGAGAAATATGAAGAGTCTTTGGACTTTAGAGTTATGTACTCCCTATATGATCTATGATCCAGGTTGCATTATTTTGTATTTGTACAAGTTTTTTTAGTATAAATTAGAAAAATCCACCTTTCTGTGTTATGGTTACAAGACTGTAGATTTGGACAAGCAGCACCAATGTGCAATTAGGGCTATATTGTCCTTTATTCATTACCAATTTTATAGAAAGGATGCTACTACAGACACTATGTTTAATCATCAGAAATTATTATAAGAATGTGCTATTAGGGATTTTTGGGTTTCTTTTATTTAAAGCTAAATAGGAAAAAATACAAGCCACATATCTTCAAAATCCTTACATTTCAATTTGAATTGCTGTATATAGTCACACCATCCAGTGGTTCTGATCTGAGGCAATGCATTTCTTTCCTAAGGAACTTAATCCCATACTTTATTTTCTGAATATGAGACTACCTTTAAACAAAACAATGAAGAATAGACCAGTAGCACACTATGTAGTATCTTTCCAAATATAGTTCTGGTGAAAACACAAAAATCTATTAGAGTATGAAACATTGTTTAATATGCAGAATCTCTCTCCTTTGAATACAGCTTGGAATTCTATAGTCTTTTATTTTTTCTTTTGCAGCTCTCACTCACAACTGTTTTGAGAGAAAAACAAGCTCATTTGTAGACCTCAGACTTCAGAAGAGCTTTGTTCTGTGTTATTTTCACATTTTTCAAGTTTAAAAGGTGAAATTTAAAGTGTTGAACATCAAGCCATACAATTCAAAAAAGGGGGTCTTTAGAACAAGAAAGGATCTTTTAATAACTGTCACAGAATGGTAGTTCAGAAGTGTGACTCTCGCTTCCTAGTCAAATGGTGCTTTCTCTCCACGTTTCATGTGACATCTCCGTTAAGGCAAAATAATGACTTTGTAAGCTGATTCTCTTTGCAAGGAAGAAGGATAAGTCAGTCCCTTCCAATGACAATATAAAGCTCTGATCCACTCTGTAGAATTCTTCATTTTTGAAATATCTTACTGAAAAAACTAGATTATAAAGCTGCTGCACAAACCCTTTCTCACGCTGGGCACCTGAGAATATACGTATGTTACAAGGCCAATTTTTCTGAGATGATGATCATGTCCCTTTCTACTTTTTGTTATCAGATAAGGGAAAAGGTGTTTTGGTTTCTTGGCCCTTTGACTTTTGCTCAAACTGTTCGAGCATTTTCAATCATTTAAAACTCAAAACTGAAGACTCCTATGTATTTAGTTGTTCCATAGGACTGTGAAGTGAAAGATAAAGGAGGCACTTATGCGTACATTAGAAAAGACATTGCAAAACAAAACATTATGGAAATATGGGAGCAAAATAGGTGAAAAATCACAGCAGATCTTTGCAGATCTGTGTAGCATAAATAAATGCCTTTTTACATCTAAGGATATGTAATTCTCTAGACATTTAGGCTCTCACTCTTGAAAGACATTCAAGGTTATTTATAATCTTTTTTAACTAGCCAGAAATTTTCCATCATAATTTATCATTTGGAAAGGTAAATACATTTGCCCAAGCAGGTTTTTAACCACATAAAATTAAAATACTATCATTAAATATGTGGATCAAAAGATTATGCTTTTAGCATTGAAAACATCTCTTGTTTCCAAGATTTTTTCAAATATTTACAGTTTAGATTTTTTAATATTTCTTTAAATTATAAAATAAAGTACTTTGTTATAAATTGAATTGTTAAAAGGATAGGAAAAAAAGACTGTTAGAGTATTGAGTAATACTATAGAAAACACTGCCCTTTGGGGGTTTTTCTGGGTATTTCCCACACATGCTTCCATAGGGCCTGTTCTGAACAGTTAAAGTAACAGCAAATACCATGACAGTAAGAACATTGGCTCGTTCCTCTGTTTCACTTTATATCTGAACACTCTTTCTGCTCTTTCTTTGGACAGTACTAACTGAGTAGCCACTATTCAGTGGCTATTTTTTTTCCAGACTAACGCTTACCCTTATCAATATTTTACAAGTAATATGAAAATGCTTTGATCCTTTTCAATTTCATAGTATATAGTCTCTTCAGACATTGAATGATTGCTTAGATGGAGCTCTCAATGAATATGTCAGGAAAGGGACAGTGTGCTCATATTGTTTGTGAAAAGTTATGCAGAACTGTGATAAAACTGAAGGTAAAAGAGAAAAGTAAAGTAAAATAAAAATCTAAATTAACAAACAAGAAAACAAACCAGACCAGATTCTTAGCCATTATAGAACAACATAACTTCCTTATCAAAAGGCAGTTACCCTTTCATCAAGTACACACCCAGTTCCCAACCATCAAAAATACTGAGAGATAAATGAACCCATATAAATTTTTAGAAGCCCTCTTGTTTGAAACTGTTCAATTAATAAGATTCTTGTTCAGTTCTTTGTACTTCACACCAGGGAACTTTCACAGTCTGTAAAATTGTGACATCATTCTGTTTTCATATATAAGTCTGTGTACATATGAGAACATGTTTCACCAGTGAAGCATGTCTGAATACTAACAAATGTACTGGAGCACTTAAATCTTTCCAGTTGGCCTTATTGACACACAACTCCACAACATTTCAAAGTCACAGAACTATGTTGCTGTGGGGATTGCAACATGATATACCAAACAAGGAGGCCGTGGAAAATAAATATATATGGACAGATTCTTGGTAGATGTTTTAGAGATGTTTATTTCTCCAGCCGCATGGCAGGGGCTCTGCCGAGGAACTCCTCACACTCATGGGACCTGAGGGTCCTTGCTCGCACAGGGGAACACAAAACAACCAATGGGGAATGAGGTTGAGCAGGGGCTAGGGAAACCCCATCTCTGTCCCCTCAGGGCCCCTCTTCCAGGACTACATGGCAGGGGGGGAAGGGACCCTGACAGAACTAGAGAGGGGCTGATGATCAATATTACAATTAAAAAAAAAAAAAGTAAAGAAAAAAAGTGTTTTGTGTTATTAAAACAGAATTTTCTGCATCTCAGTTTTCAGCTATTGACTTTTGTATTGTCAATGACATGACCAAGTTGGACACATGGGAAGCTTCTTGCAGTTTCTCACAGAAGCCATCCCAGCAGCCCCTGCCAATACCAAAGCCTTCCAGTGCAATTCAGCTTTCACTGACTGTATGTTTTTTTCTGGGTCCTACAAATGAACTTTGTTTAGTCACATATGAATCCAAGTGATTTTTAGAGTTGTGATGATTTGGGAGCATTATAGTGGCCAAGTGTCGTGGTTTGAAAGACAGGTGTCTGCCAAGGATGGCAGGAGTCTCCCTTGAAATGAAAAAAAAAATGCAACCCCCTTCCCTCCAAATTATTATGATTTTGAAATTAAGGGGCTTTCAGGCAAAGATATAAGGAATACGAATTCTTTACTATTATATATATATGTACGTATAACAAGTCAAACAAACAACAATAACTCTGGCAGTAACAGCAAACAATCCCAAACCCAGTCCCAGCCTTCTCGGCTGTCAGGCCCTTTCCCCTCGGGTGCAGTTCCGCTCGCAGCCGGCAGGGGCGCTGGCGGCTCCCGGTGAGCAGGGCAGGTGCGATGGTTCCCCCGCGGCTGCAGGGGGCGCTCCGGAGCGAGCTCGGGGAGCACGCGGCACTGGGGCCCTGGGATCCCGGGAAGGGATGGAACAAAGGCTTCACAAACCGCTGGGCAGCCGATCCTGGTGTCTGGCCAGACCCTCATGAACGGCTGGCTGGAACGGCAGGGACGAGCACAAATCCCGGGTGGCAGATGAGATGTATCAGACTCTGGAGCTGCAGCAGGAGCCCCCAGAGGTCTCAGCAGGCACCACATGCGAGGCTACAGAGTACCAAAGGCTCAAAGCAACAGCAGGGGCAGGGCGGCCTCAGCCCAGCTTCCAGTGGGGCAGGGAAAGGCAGGCTTGGGAATCCCGGGGTTTCTCTGGAAGAAGGAAGGCAGCCAGAAAAGCAGAAGCCTGCCATGCTGACAAATTCCTTCCAGCCTCTCTCTCCATCCAAATGCTGGGAACTAACCATCCACAAGCCCAGGTGAAAAAGAGTAGCCCGTTGGACCCCTCCCTTGTTTCTTCCAAGAACCCAGCGATTTGTCGCCCCGGCAACATACATGGGGAAAACTCCTCAAGGGAAAAAAGAAAACAGAAGGGGAACTACCAAAACCCCAACATCAAGCCCTTGAGGTTGGGATGTTTGGATTGGGGGGATTTTTGTTGTTGGGTTTTCTCTTTGTTGGTTTGTTGCTTTTTTTTGTTTTTTATTGGTTGGTTTGTTTATTTGTGTGTTTTCTTTTTCTCAATTAAATCAGGATAAAACAACTTAATAAATTTTTAGAAGAAAAAGAATACATATAGTGGCCAAAAAGATATAACTGGTGTCACGGTGTGAGGGCTCCTGAGTGATATGATGTTATATAGTGTGATATGGTGATATATGGTCTGGTCTTAAAACCAACAGACATTCAACTATTTAAACTTTGTTTTGCTTTGTGAGGTTTGGGGTCAGCCATACTATGAAACAGCAAAAGTCTGAGTCCACAGTCACTAGATGTAAAATCAGCATGTGAAAGTAAGATGGAATAAGCAGAGAGGGAGGCCTGTGACAGAAACTACAAAAAAAAGTGTTGAAGGAAAAAAATGCAGCCAACTAAAAACCATGGTTATATGTCTGAGATTAGAAAGACCATTACCACTGACTTTCACTGTTGATGTCAGCAAAAGCCCTTGAAATAAAGCTGAAACAAGAAGGACTTTGCTTTCATTAAGACTACATGAAAGGTGATTTCCTATACAATTGGGAACTCTCTGAGTTTACTAGATTCCTTGTAAATTGCTTCTTTATATCTGTTTGCTTGGCAAGGAGCACTTGGGAATGGCATGGATCACTGAGGTATGTCATTAGGATATCTATTCTGTAGTTATTCACACCTCTAGCTATCTACCAGTTATTCAGAATTGTTTAGATTGTCTATGCAGTAACTTCTCCAAATGTTTACCCGGTACACAGATGATGAATATGCTGATGTCAGAAAACAGAACTAACCAACCAAACAAAATGAGTCTCAATATTTTTATCACAATGTTATTTCCTTCCTTTAACCCTTGATAGTCTGAAAATTTCTGAACAAAGATGTAGTCTGCTATAGATTAAAACAAAAAATTTAGTGTTCTTAAATCTTATTGCTACTTTCTAAGCTCTGTCTAATTATGTGTTATTTTTTGGGGAGGATTGATAAGAAATAATTACAGATCTTCAATCAAACTCATAGACAGCAAGCCCCTATAAATCACAAGACAAAATGGTTCAGGTACTGGTGAGTTATACTGCTACTTTATGAGTAGGATTAAAAAAATTATAAATTTAATTATAAATTAGTCACTCCCACTGGAAATCATAAAATATCAGTTAACATACATATTGTATTTTAATAAAGCTATCAGCTATGGATATTTTCTTACTGAATTTAAAATCATACGTTAGAATGGAGTACATAATCTAGCAGGAATGTTATGGGTAGATGAATGGTTTTTGTTAGCATCAATCTGGACTGCGTCTTTTTAATTTAAAAATTATTAGATATATTGCCTGATTTGAAGTAAAATCATCAATCTTCTGGTGTTAAATATTTCTAAATTGTGATTTATAAACTTCCAACTTTTTTACCTAATGTCAACAAAACATTTTACCTAATGCAGACAAAACATTTTAATCTCAAAATTATCCCTGAGAAATATATGTGTATACACATATATTCATATTAGTATATATCTTAATACACATGTGTTTTAAGACCTTTGTTTGTTCCTGTCCTATACTTGACTTACATTAGTAATTAAGACCCAAAAAGACACAAATCTTTAAAACTATATCTCTATGGCTCATCCAGCCAACAACAATATATATTTGACATAATTTTTTGCTCTGTTATTTCCCTTGATATAGCATTTGTTCTACACTTGTAAAAATGCACAGTCAAAATGTTTTGGAAGAACCTTCCCACTTTTACAGCCTTTTGAGTTCTCTTAGACTGCTGGGCATGTTAGCTGGGATAATAATGTCATGTTAGCTGGGATATCCAGGCACTAAACTTGTCATCTTGGAGTCTCTTTGCCTTCTTGCTCAGCTCCCGCTTTCTGATGAGAAGGTCTCCATTTATATTGCCACTTTCCTCTGTCTGTGTTCTCATCTTTAAATCATATGTTACTGCTGAGAGTCCTCAGTTCTTCTTATTAGAGACATAGTTCTTCTTATTATTTGTCACATAATAGTTAAAATCAAGACATCAGTATCCTTAGGGGCATTTCATTCCCTAATATAATTATTGAAAGGTTTTAAGGCTTGTGAGTGTATACTTTGTACATTAAATTGAGCATCCTCATACATGGTGTAAATATTTCCTAAAAAGACGTATGATCTCTTTAATGTGTGAAGTACAATATCCTTGGAGGGGAAGAAAAAGAAGATTAAAGATTAAAGATGGATTATACTAAGACTTTGTCCATGTTTCTCGTTATTATTTTAAGTCAAATTTTTACGATAACAGGTAGTAACAGCTTGTGTGTGAATTCTATCTTCCAGTTCAAACACATTGAAAGGGACACTAATCACATCTATAATAATCAATTGCTAAGATGAACTGTCTCTGCAAGGAGAACATTGCAAGAACAAGCACTTTCATATTGCTGTGCAGAAGCTGTGACAGCATAGAGCTTTCTAAGTTTAAAGGGATGAAAAAATATTTTTTGACACACCTCTCAGTGCAAGAAGGAATTTGGGGAACATGGCCAGTCATCAAGAAAAGATCATGTCATTTATGTGATTCCTTTAATAATGTATTAAAGTATCTCTGCCTTGTGCTTTTGATAATTTGCAGTAAAAGGCATAGAGTCTAGCAAATAAAGACTAAACTAGGGATAATTTTCTTTTTAAGTATTTTATGCATTGTCCTTTTAAAAGAGTAATCAGTGTTCTTGCAATAAAATGAAGATTGTTTCTAGCTGAGAAGCTGGAGATCATTCAAGATCAGTGCAAGTACCTTTCTGGAACAGCATTAATAGAAATTTGCCTTTATATAGGTTGCCCCTGAAGCCACTTTGAATATGTTACATAATTTCAAGGGAAAAAGAGAAGTAGTTATTTTTTCCCATAAAAGTCTCAATTATTTTTAGTTAGCTGAGGCATGAAAAAAAAAGTTAATATTAAAAATAAAAATGTTTATGATTTATTTTTTGTCATAATATTTTGAAAGAAATTTCAGTAATCAGAATGGCAGTGCAAATGTGATAATCTGATTTATTACAGTTTGGGGTCAAAAATATTTCTGATCAAACAAGTGGATAATGCATTTAGAACACAAAATCTTACACTTCCATTTTACTTCACAAATTATTGCCTAGTTTTTCCACATTCTCCCAATTTGTTGCAATTAAATTTAACAACTAATCCACAAGAACAGGGTCGTCACATTATTTGTGAAATTTCTCTGGAATAAAGAAAAAAACTTTTAAGTGAGAAGAAAATAGTTTAGTGTGAGTCAAACTATAGTCTTAACAGCCTGAGAATTATTTGTTCAGTAACGATACAAAGAGTTGTAGTAACCATTTTCCAATTGCAACATCTCATCTATACTTTATCCCATTTCTCTGGGTTCTAATATCTATGGGCAATATGTCTTTACGGAAAGAAGTTGGGGATGCAGAAGGTAAGATCAATGAATTTCAGAAATGCAAGTTCTCTGTTGGGGGAGTGTAGTACCAGTGGGGTGTCTTCTTCCTCCTCTTTTTGGGATCACTTCATGTTTCCCAAAATGGTCTGCTTGTTGGGCATTTCTTCAATGGTTTACAGTTCAACATTATATTCAAATTTGCTTGTGAGAGAGACTTATTCTTTTGAATTTTTTCTTACATTTAAAGTTGGTTGCACAAAGATCCAAAGGTTCTTTTCCTTTAATAAACCACTAATTACCATCTGTGCCTTGTGCTTATAGACCTGCTGTTTCTACTAGCACTTCCCAAGCCTTAGCTTTCAGCTTATGCTTGTATTTTGAGGTTTCTGTTATGCCCTTTCTCTCTAACAACCCCAAGATGAGTCTCCTCAGTGAATGGTTTCAATTCAAAAACTTTTTTGACAATTCTAATTTAGTGTAAATTGAAAGTTAGTATATCTTGGATTTATAATATTTTTATTTCAGAATAATTATTTTTTATTACAGATTAACACTGGAGAACAGACTTTACCTTGAGATAAATTGTTGTTATGCTGACTGAAATTTAGTTCAGAATCTTATTACACATTTGGCATTTACTGTCTGATAAAGTGTCAATCTCATTTAAGATTGTCCTACTGGTCAGCATATTTAAAAAAAAAATAGAACACCAAAACAACACCAAACTGAAGAAAATGAAAATGCAATTTAAAGCAAATTTTAAAAAATTAAAATATTTTAAAACCACTTCCTTTTTTTTTCAGTTGTGAGACCTTAGCTCCTGTCAAAACCTTAGCCCAGATCAGGAATGTCTTAGTTCCTTTGAAGCATCAAGGTTTCAGTATTTCTGTCTTTGACCTAAAAGAAATATGAGAATATATTTCTCAGATCATCATCAGTTTAAGTGTTTAAAGAAGTGTTGTTTTTTTCTGGATAACTTTTCATTGTACATATCCTATGCAGAGTTAAGGATTTAATCTGACTTGCTTTATGTGCAGTCAGAAGAAAAGCATGAAGAAAATGTCTCAAAGTATGTGTTAAAAACTTAAAAAAACCCTCCAAATTTAAATAGGGAAGTGTGACCATTATTTTTGCACTGACTTAAATATCTTCCCACTTATTTATATTAAAATTCTCTCCAGTCTTACAAGTGATAGTCAGATTCTTTAGTTATTTCTCATACGTTTGTGTATAATTTCTTTCTGTTTGTAACTCAATGTGTTATTTGTCTCTTTACATAATCTTAACTATCTTATTTTCACTAACCTACATGTAATCTTGCCTAGACAATAATTTCACATTAATTCATGCTAATGTATGCATATGCAGAACTTGAATTTAGAGGGATTTGAACTGTTATACTAATTATATGGGACTTGGATCCTAAATCATGAACAGTTCACATTCTGTACTTAGATTATTTGCATACCACGTCTATGTAAATGCTGTGGGTTTAAAGCAGCACAGTATAACACAAAAACGGGCTAAAACTTTTATTTAAATAAGTGACTTCTTCCTTTTTTAAATATAAAAAAAATATAGTTAATATAATTATTATTCCTGCTTAATCATACGAAAATATTAATGTCATTTAGTGTTAATAATATGGGCTCAGTAGACTCACATAATTGCCGTAGTCGCAGCTTATTCCCCCCAAAGGTAATTAAAATTGGCTTGGTTGTCATTTGCTCACAATAGTAAGATTCAACCTGGAGAAGATTAGAAGGGTCCTCTTTTAAATACAATGCAACTGTCACTGACATGCATGAAATTTAAATGTAGACTTCCACATGGTCTAAGATTGTAAGATTGTGTGGTTAATTTCTTCTTTGATTGGTGCAGGATGACCAGTAATTAAAAAATCTTGGCCATATGGCTGAGATTTAAAGTTTGTAATATAAGTCAATTTGTAAAGTAAATGAGGAAAGGATTTTTCAGACTGAAAAAAAGGTGTCTCTTTTATCTACTCTGTGAAGCTGCTAGCATCAGCTACCATCAGCAACCATCAGCAATTCGTCTTTGTCAGAAACTTTGATGTCTAGAGCAGCCCTCTTACCCTTGTAGTGGAAACTGAAAATAAGCACACAGTCAAAAAAAAATTTTGTAGAAAATACAATTTACATCAGCAAAACTTTTAAAATTAAAATCTCCCCCTGAATTAGAGCACAAGACAATTAACCATTCTATTGTTTCAGTGGAACTACACACACAAAAAAAATTAAATTAAGCTATCATATAGTATTTTTTTAAAATTCTATCATAGTTAAGTGCTTTGACACTACTAAAGACCAAAGGAATCTGCCTTCTAATTTGTCTGGAATCTTTTGCTGGTTTGTGGGAAATCTTAATTTTTCATAGGAGAAAGTAAACTCTAATACATTTTCATGGCAGGATTTCTGTAACTTAGCGTGGTCCTAAAATGAGGCAGCATCTGTACAGAGGACAGAATGCACACATTTCACATTTCACATGTATGTGCAGAATACACACATTGCACACATAGCTCATTACTTAGTGCATACCAAAATCTTGAAGAATAATATTAAATATCTGTAATTTCATAAATTGTTGTCATCAGTAACATATCCAATGCTATATTTAATTGTAGCATTCTCAACAGGAGATAAGAAAATAAGATATCATGCATTCATCAAAACTCTATAAATTCAGACTAATTCACACTCTATCTCTCTTTGATAAATGAGCTAGATAATCACATATTTGAGAGGAAAAATTACTTTAAAACTTTGAATAAGGAAATACATATTGTGGTCATGCCAAAGAATGAAAACCAGGAAAGACAGCTGTAGAGGTAGACCTTTCATTTTTTGAATGATGAAAGAAACATAATTTCCTATGATCATAATAATGAAAAGATTTACATCAAATAGCTAGGTATAGCTTAGCATACAACGAGGAAGGGATGTTTCTATTGTGACTGACCTGTGAAAAAAATTACCAGGAATCATGCAAAGCATTTGACACTGTCTCAGACAACATCCCTGTTTCTAAACTGGAAACACATAGATTTCATGGGAAGACCAACCATCAGAGGATAAAAAATTGCCTGGATCACCACACTCAAAGAGTTATGGTCAACAAGTCAACATCCAACTAGAAAGCAGCAACGAGTGATGTTCCTCAGGGAACAATACTGGGACCAGCACCTTTTAACATCTTTGCTGTCAACATGGACAATGGGATTCAGGGTGCCCAAAGCAAGTTTGCAAATGACACCAAGCTGTTTAGCACAGTCAGAATGCTGGAGGGCAGTGATGTCATCCAGAGGGACTTTGACAGAATTGAGAGGTGGGCTTCTGTGAAAATCATGAAGTTCATCAAGACCAAGTGCAAAGTCCTGCACCTGGGTTAGTATGGCAGCTGGTGAGGGGTCAGTAGCTCTGACTGATGAAGCTGTGACCAGTCCGGAGAGATGGTCCCGAAAGAGATTGTCTTCCTGAGGCCTGGTGTCTTCCCTCAGCTGCTGGCTAGGAGGGCCTGTGCAGAGGCTGCTAGCTCTTTAGTGATTGTCAGCTCATGATTTCAGCTCAACTCTGCAAGGCAGCCTCCAGGCCAGACCAGGGAGAGAGAGACGAGAGGCCTGTGTGGCTGCTCCGCACGAGGCAGCTTTATTAGTCCGCCGAAGGGCAGCCAGGGACGAGCGGCTCTCCCTCGCAGGGGCAGGGGGCTAGCTCTTATAGGGATACAGGGGGTGGGTGTCAGAGGGTAAGGGCCAGGGGGTTACAAAGGATCTGCACAGGGTCTCCCAGAGGATTCTGGGTTTGTCTTCTTCTTGCTGTAACTGAAAGTAGCTGCCTTTCCAGGGGAGTTCTGCTGGGCGGTTTAGGCACTCTCCTTATCTCAGCAGACATCCCTCCAGGGCAGGGGCTGGGTATACCCCACATGTTAGGGCAAATCCAAGCACAAATACAGCCTGGGTGGAGAACGGATTGAGAGCTGTTCTGGGAACTTAGCCATGCTCATGAGCAAGAAGCTCCACATCACTCAGCAATGTGAGCTCACAGCCCAGAAAGCCAATTGCATCCTGAGCTGCATGAAAAGAAACATGGCCAGCAGGTCAAGGGAGGTGATTCTGCTCCTCTATTCCACTCTTCTGAAACTCCCACCTGGAGTCCAGCTCTGGGGCCCCCAACATAAGAAAGATATCAACCTTAGGAGAGCCACTAAGAAGTTCACAGGGCTAGATCCCCTATGAAGACAAGTTAAGACACCTGAGGTTCTTCAGCATGGAGAAGAGAAGGCTTTGGGAAGACCTTATAAGAGCCTTCCAGTACCTAATCGGGGCTTGTAAGAATGTTGGAGAGGGATTTTCCACAAGCACATGTAGTGATAGGACAAGGGAGAGTGGTGTTAGGCTGAAGGAGAGAAGGTTTAGAATAGATACTAGGAAGAAGTTCTTTACTGTGACAGTGGTGAGGAACTGGAGCAGGTTGACCAGAAAGTTTGTGAGCTCCCAGTCTTGAAGGTGGTCAAGATCAGGCTAGATGCGACTCTGAGAAACCTATCCTAGTGGAAGGGAGGCTGGAATAAGATGCTCTTTAAGGTCCCTTCTAACCCAAATCATTCCATGATTCTATGATCCTATGATTCTAAAACTCACTAAACATTATCTCATTAAGGGAAAGAAAAGGGGGAAAGTATTTACACATATAAATATCAACTTATATATATGTTCCTACTGGTAGCTGGAACCTAGGTGATAGATACATACACATACATATCCATATGTATACACATACCTTATATATAAAAATATATATGGACATGTGGAATAAAAATTGCACATACATATGTGCATGTACAGATATACATGGAAGTACATGTATATGCACATATTTATTTGCATTATATTTGTATGTATGTATAGTTTTGCATGTACACACATTGCCTTTAATTCTCTCCTTTTTCAGGCTAAGATATTTATTATTTCATCATTAATTTTACTGTTTACTGAATAGACTTAATTATTATATGTCTAAGGACTCAGATCTCATTTTCCATAGTACCACAGTTTTCTTTGGTTGGATGGTTTTGGGGTTTGTTGGTTTCTTTCTTTTGTTTTATTCTTGTCGCTTTAAATTTCCTTTTGTTATACAACCACAGTGTAACTTTGTGTTTTGCTTCACAAGCTTTTGTGAAATATCTTTAATTTAAGTTAACACGTTTTACATTATTTTTTATTGGGTTAGAGTGTTTGGAAAGCCCTTTCTTTCTTCTGAGGATAAAACTGAATACCCAATGAAAAATATATACAATATAATCTATTGTTGCAGAGCTTCAGGATCTGTCTTGGGTTTTTACTCTTTTCCCTCTCTCCAATGCTTCTTTGTGCAGTCATACTGATATGGTGAGCTATCTTTATGGCCAGTTAACACATAAGCTTGTTCCTGCTTTCCCCCAGACTATTCTTTGAGAAACACAGCCTTTAACTGATCATTAATATGATCACATTTTCTTCCTTTCAGGTTTTGGATAATAGGTTTAAGGGCAAATAAAATCAACTTCAATAATCATGAATGGAATATTGCCTGTGCAAATTTACATATGTATGTGAAAGTTACTATGGTTTTCATATATTGGGGAGCCTTGATTACTTCTTTATTTCTTTCTTCCTAGCAGAGTCTACACATCTTCCATCACATTTAAGTTATAGTGGTTAGGTTAACGTCAATTCACATAGTAAAACTTGATTCCAGTCCAGATTTAATTGTATATTACACCCTGAGAGTTCTTATATGGTAGAAAATAAGGTATTTCAACTTTACATACATTTCTACTGGCTACATCTGGACTTAATAAGCAGGTATCTGTGTCTTAAATTTGGGCCTGGTAGAGACTTTCCTCTGCATGTAGAAATCTGATATTGAAGTTACAAGAAGTAGGTCTTTATAAAGCTGGTTTTCCACAGCAAATTTTTATGACAGTAAACAGACTACACTGCATTTTCTCCAGCATGAGAGTACCTAAAATTCCTCCTGTAGCAGGAATAGATGATGTTATTTTATCCTTGAGAAACAAGGGCACCTGTGACTGTGAACCAGCAGTACTCTGAATATACTTTTACCTTGGTGATTAACTCTTTCCTCTACAATATTGAGGAGACAAAAAAATAGCATTTTCTCAAATATAGTAACTCTGCAACCTTGCAACCTTCAATCAAAATGCGGATTTTGTGGACTTGGATTTTTTTTGTCTTCTTTTGTACTGTAACTCAAACTCACGTTGGTTTCTAAAATCTTTTGTAACTTTCCATAAGCTCTGTAAAAGAAGTTGCAGTAGTCACAGACATCAACGTCAATGAATTTCCACAAGCCAGCTACTGAGACAGTAACACTTACTGCTGGTGCCAGAAGACACTGATTTTCTCTGTGAGCTTTATGATCAATATCACCAAAAAAAATTAACAAGTAAATGATGCTAAACAAAGCAGTATGCTGCACAATGTCAGGCATTTTGTTAACTTTAGAGGTGTGTTAAACCTGCAATAAACTCAGAAGAAAAACAGTAGAAAGTCACTTATTAAATCTCCATCAAAAACTCATACTTGAAAGACTACTAGATAAGTTTTCTCTTGTTTATTAAGATGCTTGAAGGGATCATTAAGAAAAGGATTTCTCCTAAAGAGAGGGATCAATTAGAGTTGGTCTGGCATAAGATGTAAACCGATTAGACCACAAGTGCTTTCTTCCTTTGCAAGTGCTTGCTGAGAGAATTATTCACTGTATATGACACCATAGTGACTCCAGAAAATTTAAAAGGTCTAAACACTGAAAATTACCAGAAGGTATACCAAGATGGTATTTTTTCTATCCTGTCCTCAATGCTTCATGTATCATTTTTCTCATCATAAAATGTCCATTGTATATAAAAATTATCTTTGTACGTAAACCTAACCAATAGGTGAAATCAGAAATTTCTCTTTCAAAAGAAAGAGTCAGGATAGATCAACTAGGAATTTCACTCATAAATAGTTTCTGAATGAAAACTATTCCCACATAATAATCAAATGTTTCTGTATGAAAAATAAGATTTTCATCAATTTGCTGGATGACACAAGTGCTGCCTGTGTACATTTGTAAAAGATCAGGTCTTCAAACCCCTCTAGTATTCAGCACAGTTTTGCCTTCCCCTTCCCCTACCAACTTCTCAACATCCAAAGGGTATTTAAAAAAAAGGATGAACATTTTACATTTGACAAGAATATTTGTCTCTGGCTTGGAACTAGAACTAGGTAGTTTTTCTGGTTTATTTTCCCAAATAGCTCAGCCTGACACAGGCAGGAAGCAAAGAAATTTTCACATCAAGTGATTAAAGCTTAGAAAAATTGGAAAGAGTAAGAAACAGGATTTATCATGGAAAGCATTAGGTAATTTTAAGATATATATTAGTGACAGTTCTCTTGTATTAAAGTGTTTATTTTGTCTCAGATTATATATTTTTTAGTTTCTTCTGAACAGTTTTATCAGATGACAGAAAACTTTTGTGTCAGAAAACATTATCTCTTTTCAAAAGTTTCATGCTCTATATATAGCAATCAAAAACATGGTCCTTTCTACATTTCAATGCTACTTCTAAAGCAAAGATTATGCCAGTGGGCCATATAAACTCAATTTCTTATGGATTTACTGTCAGTGTAACTTCAAAGGCTGTTTATTTGCAGGCTATTGGGTGACACTAAGTATCTTTCAAATAGTAGCTAAGAAATATTTTCCTGAGAAAGTATTGCTGGCTATTGGAGTGCTCTCCCCTACCAAAACACATTACTATTCACAAAAAGACCATAGTCAAATAGACAAATCACAGGTGCAGAAAATCTTGGGCAGATTTTCTGAGTGATTATCAGTTTAAATTTGAAATTTTACTAAGATTCTCACAGATACTTCTCGTATCCTGGGATGGAAATTTTGTTCATGGCTACTCTGGTTTAGCACAGTTGGTTTTTTGCCATGCATCCTGCACAAGGAAACATATTTTCTGCTACCTCAGTCTCCACTGAAAAATGCTCATCGCTTTAATTTACAAAAAAATCTGCCTGGATGATACATAGAAATCTGATTTTATTGACAAGGTAGTGTTCAGTCAATGGTTGGAATAGATAATAATCTTGGAGGTCTTTCCCAGCCTTAATGATTCTATGAAGATCAGTGAATACTCACTGATTGGCCAACATTTTAACTTGCATTATGCATGACCATGATGAAAACACTTTACAGCTTGTGCAAGTTTCCTTTCTAGACTTCAAGAATAAATCTTGTGAGGTTAGACTATACTGTGACTCTTGATATTAATTCAGTTATGGACACACCCAAGGAACATCATCAAAGGCTTTTCTTTCAGTATTTTCAGCAGACTGTTGTTCATTTGTTGTGAAGGGAATGAAATTAAATATTCACTTTTATCATGTTACTAGCCTTCCTTAAATTAAAAACATCTTCATTTTATCTGTGACTGATTAGACTGATTCTCCCTTACTTTTAGAAAAACCTTGCAGAGAGACCTAGAAAAACAAGACGGCTGGACAGTGACCAACTGTATGACGTTTAACAAAAGCAAGTGCCAGATTCTGCACCTGGGATGGGGCAACCCTGGATGTGTGTACAGACTGAGGAATGAGAGGCTGAAGAGAAGCCCTGCGAAACAGGACCTGGTCAGTGGCAAGTTGAACATGAGTCAGCAGTGCCCTGGCAGCCAGGAGGGCCAACCCTGTCCTGGGGTGCATCAGGCACAGCATCACCAGCCTGGCAAGGGAGGGGATTGTCCCACTCTGCTCTGCACTGGGGCGGCCTCACCTCAAGTGCTGGGGCAGGTTCGGTCACCTCAATAAAATAAAGATATAAAGCTACTTGAAAATCTCCAGAAAAGGGCTATGAAGACAATGAAGGTCTGTAGGAGAAGCCATACAAGGAGCTGAAATCACTTGACTTGTTCAGCCTAAAGAGGAGACTAAGGCCAATCCTCAGCATGGAGCGCAGCTTCCTCATGAAGGGAAGAACAGGGGTCTGTGCTGGTCTCTTTTTGGTGATCAGTGACAGGACTGAAGGGAATGACATGAGACAGTATCAGTGGAGGTTTAGGTTGGATATTAGGAAAAAATTCTTCACTCAAAGGGTGGATGAGCACTGGAATGGGCTCCCCAGGGAAGTGGTCACAGCTCCAGTCTGAGAGAGTTCAAGGAGTGTTTATGTGATGCTCTCAGGCACAATGTGTGTTTCTTGGGGTGGTTATGTGCAGAGCCAGGAGTTGGACTTTGATGATCCTTGTAGGCCCCTTACAACTCAGAATATTTTACGATTTTATGATCTTAATATTTGTCTTCTACAGAAGCAAAATAAATGCAAAGCAGAAGCAAAGAGGAAAGAATTTACTGTACACAGGGTAGTGAGAAGTTATCTGTTAGACACAGTAAGATAATAGTTTAAAGGATTGAAACAATCTCTGCACAGATTGTTTTAGATAGTACTTTAGAATGTAATGTCTGCCATTATATTTATGTGGCTGTATTTTTTTTACTGTCAAGAGATGAACTGTGATGAGCAAAAATTCACCAGTAAATCACAAAATCTTAAAATATCACCCCTTTTATTTAACATACTTATATTTTCTTATTTCACAGCAGTTATCTTTCAATTGAAATTGAACAACTTACTATTTTTAAAACAAGCTAAAGTAACCCCAGGAAATATGTAGATCAAATTTTTTCAATTGTTAAATATGATACATGGTCTTCAACATCCTCACAATGGGACGTGGAGGGGCAGGTACTGATCTCTTTACTCTTGTACCTAGTGACAGGACTGGAGGAAACGGCATGAAGCTGAGTAGGGGGAGGTTTAGTTTGGATATCAGGAAAAGGTTCTTCCCCAAGAGGGTGGTTGAACACTGGAACAGCTCCTCAGGGACGTGGTCACAGCACCAGCCTGACAGAGTTCAAGAAGCATTTGGACATCTGTCTCAGGCACATGGTGTGACTCTTGGGGAGGATGCTGTGCAGGGACAGGTGTTGGATTCAGTGAACCTTGTGGGCCTCTTCCAACTCAGTATATTCTGTGACTATGACTTGATGATAATTGATCTGAATTTTTAGCAAAAAATACATATATTGTACTAAAATAATTCAGCAGCACCTGGAAAGCTTGGTGCTTTTTTATTTAAAATTTTTCAGTAAGGCTTTCTAGTTAAATTTCTAGGTTATTTAAAGCCTTGAGCAAGAATTTGCTCAGAAACTGCATCAGAATAGTGTCTTTCCCAGGAGACACAGTAACCAGGCATACCTTTTAGTCTACTTTACTTTCTTTCCTCATCATTCTCAGGAAGTAGAAATGGATTGCTCCACCACTATGGTACATTCCATCAATGAATTGCTGTTCATCAACTGAGTATTAACACAGATGTTGTAAAGCAACTCAGAAGGATGACAGAAGTAATCAAAGTTCTGCCCATTCCATACCACTCCCCACATAGAGAAGCATATAGATAGGGAGCTGGTACTGGACACAAAGTCTCACTTTTTAACAATTTGCTTCCTGCACTTCATATCCTATACTAAACCAGGTATTTTTAAAATTCATTAACCATGTAACTCACCCCGTAAGAACAAAAATTATTATGATAAATTTTGTGTATTTTTAATGCTTTTTCAATGTAAATGAAATTAGAAACAAAAGTGGGGGGAGGGGGATGTGTACTGACATGTAAAGAGTACCTATTTCTTATGACTTGTGGTTTTACAGGGAGAGGTAAAAGAGTGAACAGGAGGTAATAAAATCATTGGATCATTTCTATTAAATTAAATTAAATTGAACAAGACCAGGTGCTGTGTCAAAATATAGCAGAGCTGATTTTGTTTCTTTCAGCTAACAAGTTTAGTTTTCTTGTAGATTTTGAGGTTACCAGACCTGGCCATTTATCTGCTGAGCAGTGCTTGAAATTATTTAAATTTGCAATGTGGAAATAGCCAATAAAAAAGTATACTGTATATACAGTTTGCCAAAGACCTTATGTATGAAACACTTTATTAACACATTGAAAGGAATTGTTGTAGAATAAACTGTGGACATATCCTGAAAAAAGACATAGATGGAATTTTTTTTTTCCCTATATAAAATGTGATGAAAGAAGGCATATGAGCTGTGTGAAAATATCCACTCTTGTACATCATGTTGCAGGTCATCTGAGAGCTAGGTGTTCCGGCACTTTTGAATTGGAAAAATATATGAGCTGCAACATGCTGTTTATATCACCAGCAAGCTTGAGAGAATAAGTCCCTCTGGGCTTCTATGTTGCAGATCAGAAGGTGCCATTTAATAGAAGATTTTTACCTTCAGATTGAAAATGAGAAGGAAAAAGACAGATGACATAAGTGAGAAAAACAAAGGTAAAAGATGTGGCGTGTACTTCATTGTTCTTCTTACGTTACTTTAGCACCCTAAGGCATTAATAAGAAGAGGTTCCTGTTCTGCCTGCTCTGTACAAATGAACAATTTAGGAAGTATCCACACATCTTATGGAAGTTTTCATAAAGTAAGCTTGTTTGGGCCTTCTCTCATTCTTCGACTCGCATTATTTCTCATTGTGCTTTGAATCTCTTTGATTCTTCCTTTAGTAAACATATTTACCTAAAAAAACTAATAAATGTTAGTTGTGGTTTTTTTCATATCTTACCGAGAACAGATTTTAGCAAAAAGAATAATTACACAGCTGAAATTCTACTAATCAATCTTGAAGAATTCTTCATTGCTTGAACTCCTATGTGCTAAACAGCAGTTAGGTAAAACAGGTCATTTCAGGCTTCAAGAAAGCAAAAGAAGGAAATCCCAAGGAAGTATCCATTTTGCAATGATTTGCATAACTTACTATTCCAGGTGTATTCCAGGAATTGCTCTTAGGATTTTTTCCCAAAGGATTTTTTAACTCTAATCTACTGGAATGAATACTGACTGAGCTTCACTTATTAATCCCTTGTTTTCAATAACTTAAATTTGAAATAATTGAAGAAAAGACTCATGTAGGCTGTCTTTAAAATCAATAGAGAGAAAAGGGCTTTTCATGTGCTCTGTTCTAGTTAGTGGTCTAAAGTCTATTTATTGGCAATAAAGAGAAACAGGCACTTCAGGACTGCAATTCATTTAATCCTCATGTAGGTATCTGACAAAGATAAATTACTTCCTCAGACTGTGTTACTCTACACTTAGAGTTGTATCACTCTACTCTGACTAGAAAGGGGTACTGCTTTCAGTTGCGGGTATCAAATTTGTAGATTTTGAACTTTAGGAGATATCAAGACCTTTTAGTTTTGTGAATCATAGAAAAATATTCTTCCACTTAACATACTTCCACAAAACATAGTATTACAGTTTCTCTTGTTTCACAGAAAGCATTTTTTTCCTTGATATTGCTGTTGGTAGAGAGAAAGATTAAGATTTCATGACTGTTTTGCAATATAAGCAGTTTTTAAAAGCATTTAATCCTATATATGTCTAATAAAAGTCTCGCATGGCAAGAGGAGTTCACTACTGAAGTCTTTCTCCAAAACATTATCTCACCATGTTTCTCTCTGTGAAAGTGTATTCAGCTTCTGTTCTTAATTGATTTCTACTAAAGACAGAAGGAACCTAATAGAAACTTGTGGATTTCATCAGGGTACTTTCATTTCTTTTGCAAGTAAAATTCAAGTGTAGAAATACAACTGTATTTTATGATAATTTTCTCAGTGTTCATACTCTGATTTAACTAACTCTTTTATTTCTTTTCTGATATCAGTTTACCTATCATAGCAAAGTCTTCACAGTGTCAATCACTATTTCATAGAGGTAGTGAAGCTAGACTGCAGTTTTGACTTAAAAGATGACAGCATTATTTTGTATAGTCATTTCAAATGATTTTAAATGTTTCCTTGTGAAAATTTAAATTTCTATAAAAATTTATCTCTAACTTCAAATAAGTATTCTATGATGTGTGAATATTTCCAGTCTTTTTTAAGGAAAAAAAAAAGATGTTGAGGCAGAAGGGTGGCAGAGAGGAAAATGACAAATTCATTTTATAACAACATAGATAATTTAAAAATTCATCAACACATAACATTTCTGAAACTAATTTTATTTCAATGATTAATCTTGAAATTCAGATTATTCTTTTTAATGTATTTTATTGTAATATTTGAGTGTTAGTTTGTATCATTTACCTTCCAGTTTGTTCAAGAAAATAACAGTTCTCAAGTGGTAGGGGGTTTTCTGTCTAACAATACATTTGCTGTCTTTCCTCAAGTCATGGAAGCTTTAATATCACTATTTTATTTCAAGATATTCTTCTCACTAGTATGCACATATCTTGAGAAAGGTGTCGAGGAATAGCCCGCAGGTTATATATGCTATGTTGAAGACTTTCTGCTTTGACTTTCAGCGTTTTTAAAAGAGTATTTTCTCACAGACTTAAAATCCATTCTTTTAAATTTCAGCATCTCTTTCCTATATCCTTGAGTAGTCACAGCCCATCAAGGTTTTTTTATGTTTTCAAGAGAAGATGATTATAACACTGTAAAACAATAATATTTATTGAATGTGGTTCCTGAATGCGCTCACATTTTTTCCAGCTCATTTGTAGCATACAAATTTCTCTGTTCCCTCTCCTTATGTATTCCTATTCACTTCCTGTATTTTCTTTCTCCACTGGATTTCTCTATCAAATTTGCATTGGCCACTTGGGTAAAATCCTAACTCTGTTAAAGCATTTCATTTTAGAGACAAAATACTTTAACAGCCTCTGATGAGCCAGTTCATCTGTTTGCCTGAGTGTTTGTTGTGCCGTTTCCATCAAAATGCACTTCATCAGCGAAGATCGACTATTTCAAATTTTTAGGCTAAGCCAGTTTGTTTTGACAGACAGGGGGTTGTAAGTGATACATAAGCAACACAGGTCACAGATTGGAAGACAGGACAGATAAGAAGACAAATCACACCCTGAGGAACAACTGGGGCATTAATTGTTTCAAATATGGGTGTTCAGTTGTTGTCTCATGTTAGAAAACAATATCAATCAATGCCAGAGAGAACAAAGAATTATTTTTTTTAATCGTTGACATTTGTCTGTAACAAGATCTATATCTTTGAGATGGTTTCCAGTATATACCCATTCAAAATTCTTCTCTCTAAGCAGTGTTTTTCTAACTTTTTTTCATCCAGACAAAGGATTTTCAGCCACAACTTCTTCTTTGAATGCTGCACTGGAAATGGGAGCAAAGCCTCAGCCCCCCTGCCTCAACACAGAGGCCTGTAAAAGGTTGCCCCACCACACAGCAAGTAGGGCCAGACCAGACTGCAGCCATCAGAGAGGTCCAAGGTCTGAATAAGTGTGTCTGGTGCACAGGCAGATAGTGGCTGGCTGATGGCTGGAGCACAGACACCAGGCAAGATATGGGCCTCAAAGCAACTCTCAGGTCCCAGGGAAGGCTTAGCATGCAGCTCTCTCAACTTCACTGTTCTGACAGAAGTCTCATCCAAAATTAACAAGCTTCACTGTATCAGAGGTGACCTTAAGTTTAGGTAGTCACCCTCAGGGTTTGTAGGACTTTGTAGGGGTTGGTGGTGTAAACAAGGCTCTGACACAGATAATGTAAAAACACTCCTGTACTCTTCTTAGGAGCTGCCTGTTTTCTGGAGTACTCTCTACCTTCCCTGGAGTATTCATATTACTTATATACAAATAAAATGGAAAAAATATTACTTTGATAAATGGAGGGAGTAGATTACTAGGGAAAGCTGTATCTGCAAAACTTTTATGAAAATAAATAAAATAGACTACAGCATTTGTATATTTTCTTCTTATTTTCCTATCAGCTGCTCAATTTTTCAGAAGATTAACTTTTCTTACACAAAAAAATATTGCAGTTGTCCCCATGTGATATTCTTTGACAGTCCCGATGACATTTCCTATGTCAAATACCAAAATGTCTGGCATAGCAATGGCATAGGCTAAACAAGTTATAGCTCAGGGTTACTTTGGTGAGAAAGCTGAAGATGCAATTTATGGACAAGATAAAGTGAACACCTCACTTAGATGCAACACCTCCCTTTTCATAAACACTGCATCATCACGCAGAGTACATTAAGCCTAGACAAAGTTAACAAACTGAAGCATCTTAATTCAAGTAAAAGAAAAGAAAAGGTTTTATGTACAGACATTGAGAGAGCATCAGCTGAAAATATATTTCCACACAAGCAATACAAATAAGAGAAGGCATATGTAGGACACACATACTAAAATTCTCATTAGATGATTTCCAGTGTTACTATGAAGTGGAACCAATGGATATGTCTTGCATTTTTCTGAAGGCATGAAATCTTCAAATATAATAAAACTTCAGCCAAGAATGTGTCTTAATGAATGGCCTTTGATGTCATAAGAGGGTGAATTTTAAATGCCTAATGCAAAATGTTATTAAGACAAGATTTTAGCACAAAATCTTAACTATACCTGAGTGACATTCACAGCATTTACTGGGAATTGACACCATTTTTTCACAGCATTTTATGCATTGGCATAAGTGTAGATATACTGTTTAGAGCTTTGGTGCTAAAGTACAGCACATGTAAAAATTTCTAGCTCAGATATGTCACTTTCAGGCCATTCCTCCACTTGAGGAAACAGGAATTGGTCTATACCAGCCACAAACACTTTTAGCTGCAGAAGCAACTTCTGGTTTTATATTCATGAGTATATATGTACATATATGAGTCTACATACAAACATTATAAAAAAATTTCCTCAGAAACATGTAAATATAATAGTGGTTCCACCTTGTACTTTGCACACTATGTTGAAGAAAACAGGGCATGATTGGACTGAAAGCACTGTTGATATAGGAAACTAAAATGCCTGTGTGCAAAATGGATGCTTATGTTAAATCAGCTTTAAACATAACGGGCATTCAGAGAACCAGCTGAAGGTATAATCATTTGTTGGTTATTGCTGTTTTTATCAAATCTGTTGTGTCATGAGAAATGTTTTAGCTTCTACTTAAACAGAACATGCACCATTAACTACTTCTAAATTATTGTAAATTAAAAAGATGGAATAATACTCCTGAAATAATATATTTTAGGTCTTGTAGATTTGATGCCTGACTGGGTCCAGATTGATTGTTTACAAGGATTAATTTTAATCATCATCTTTGTAAATCTTTATTCCTTGTCACACAATTAGAAAGAAAACAAATATATGTATTACAGTAAGTTTTTTGTTGTGAAGTATAATTACAACCCCAAAAGTTAACTGCTTTTCTGGAAGCAAATTACTATCCTTTGGATCTATCCAGCATGTACCACGGCCAGGCAATGATCTGATCTGTTACTGTGCAGATACTGCAACACGCTGTATCAGAAAACGAGGCCCATGGAAAGAAATACATATGGACGGATTCTTGGTAGATGTTTCAGAGATGTTTATTTCTCCAGCCCCATGGCCGGGGCTCTGCCCAGGAACTGCTACAGTCACGGACCCGAGGGTCCTTGCCCACACAGGGGAACACAAAACAACCAATGGGGAACGAGGCTGAGCAGGGGCAGGGAAACCCCGTGCCTCCCCTCAGGGCCCCTCTCCCAGGGCTACATGGCAGGGGGGGAGGGACCCAACACTGATCTATTGAGAAGTTAGGTCAGCAAGAGTATTTCTTTCCAACTAGTCCCTATTCATCTTATGTAGCTGTTAACTATCCCTTAAGCAGAATGTCCAGTGTCAGAATGTTTAAGTATGTTATGCCAATTGCCCCTTAAATTCCAACAAGCATAAATGATGTGAAAGTCCCAGGCCTTTTAAACAAAAATCTCAAAATATTGGTAGGGTTTGATTCTGTTTTCTTCAATCACACAAACATACCAATAAACACAAGGTGAAAGCAGGTTTCTCAAAATCAGATTTTCGATGTTTCACTCAGTCCTCCACAGTACTGCAAGTCTGTTTCTTCAATAAGTGTTGGAGGAAAGTGAGAAGACTGTGGGGAATGTGCATGTGCAAATGTGTGTTGGGGGGGGGGAAGAAAACATAACCTATGCATTAGCATAAATAAGCTTAGAAGAAATATGCAACACTCTTCTCAAAATATGCAAAACTCTTCTCTCACTCCTGCCAGCATGGGGCTAGGAGCTGCCACTCAGGAGAGTCAGGAAGAAGCTTAAGCTGCTGATGGGGTAGAACGACTCACAGCAACTGATGAGCTCTTGGTGTCTTCAAGGAACTAATGTGGGCTTCTGACTTTTGCAGAGAAGTCAATAAATCACAGCCACCTACCAAGAAATATTTGAAGCAAAGAGCATTTGAATTAACTAAATTCAATTTTATTGTAGTTTGCTAGAGTTGAAGAAGAATAGTGTGGTAACAGAGAAGCTTTAAAGCTGCAGTAATGCAACAGAACAGTGGTGATTAATCTTAGATGATTGAGGTGCTTTTGTATGTTGACTTCCATGTACCTCAAACCATAACCTGCTTTTCAGTATTATATGGACATATTCTAATTGCAGTAGATTTTTTAAAGATTGAAAAATTTGGAAGTCAGACCATTACACTTCTAGATAGTCAAAGCGACACTTAATTTTGGTGCAGCATATGAATTCATGATTCTAAAACATTTTTACACTGTAGATGACATACTCTGTTATTCCAAGTGAAGCCATATGCAATGTAGACATATTGTAAAACTCCCAGAATTCTATCTTCAAATATCATTTTGATGTGGGAACTACAAAGCACTTTGCATTTAAATTAAATGTTATTGCACAGGGACACAATATGATCCTTCTGGGTCCCTCCCAACTCACACTAATCTGAGATTCTGTAAAAATGTATGGTTTATCCTGGCAGAACTATCAAGGTTATGTGATAAAACAGCATGTATCCATGAGAAAAGAGGAGCATAAAAAATTACAAAACAATCAGGAAACCCATATAATAACCTCCACCCTTAAGGGACCCCAGAGACACCATGGGTTGCAGGTAGGGTGCGTTGGTACTCAGGATAGCACCTCCAGGGCACACCAGGCCCCTCTCCAGGAAGTCCCAGGGAGCATCAGCCCCTGGGCCAGGTTACATCCAGCACTGTGAGGCTGGGGGACTCTCCAGATTTTCCCACAAACTGAAACATCACTACCTGTGTGTGGGGGGGTAGTTCATGGGGTGCAGGAGCACAAGGATTACTGTGGGATGTGCACTGGGAGAACCAGAGGAAGGAGACTTGGGGATCAGTGTGGTCTGATGCAGAGAAAGCATAGGAAAACAGGTTTAAAATGTGATCCAAAGGGCCAGAAAGGTGTGAGCAGAATATGGCCAGTGTGTTCATGGTGTCATGCCCAGCACCTGTGCCATGTGATCCAACCCTATCTTCTCTGTGATCTCTTCTTCTATTTCCTGGGCAAGGAATTCTGTCTCATGTGGCTGTGGGAGGGGACTGTGTCCAGGGCGGAAGCCCTGGAGCCATCACAGCCACATGTGCCAGTCTGTGACCACAAGAAAATGTGTAGCCTGACGTGACGGGAAGGGAGCGGGTACCCCAGGACAGGGCTGTGGATACCTCTAAACATGAAGCATCTGCAGGGCTTGGCCCCTGAAGGGAGTAGGGTTCCAAGCCTAGCACTAGGGGAACTGTGGAGGTGCAGGTCAACTGAGAGACTTGCTGATGAGTGTGTTGGCCTGTGTGGATGCATGCAAGGGTGTGAGAGAGAGACAGGAGGATCCAGGGCAAGTCCCCTGACAGACCTCATGTCTAAGCACAGATGCCAAGAGGTTCACACTTGCATGTGTGTCTGTTCAAGGAACTCAATTCCAATGGCAAGGGTGCATCTGTGTCCTTGGTCTTTGCATGTCCAGGAAGCAGCATCTGGGGGAACTGGAATCCAGGGGAGGTTACAGGACAGACTGTGTCAGCCCTGCTGTTGGAGGGATCCACCTTGCATTTTTATGTACAGATATGTATTCCCACTAAACAGGCTTCATCTTAACCAGAGAGAGAGGGAACTAGCATGAGGCCATAAGTGCTATTTTTGTGCGACTGCAATAGTGCTGTGGCTTCTGTCAGTGCTGATCAGTGTAGGTGTTGATCATATGTATTGTATACGTGTGTTTTTGTATGTGCTTACTGGAAGTATGTGCTCAGACTCACCACCAGCCATCTGCCAGATTTGGCAAGTCCTGACAAAAACCACAGGCATGCAGACTCTATTGGTAGACTGTTACATCTGGGATTCACATAAAAGTGATGTGACTGACCAATGTTTTGAATTTACATTTGTTTACAGCAGATAAATAATTTTATGATAGATTTATTTTCAACACCGGTTATGTCAGATTTTAGGTGGCCTTGATTACCATAAGCCTCACAGTATGTCCAGTTCCATAAGTGCCACTGTGGCTGTACATTAAGCAGAAAATGCAGTTGCACTTAAGAATTTCATATGCAGGTGCAAATGAGATTGTCATATCCTAATGTCATATTAGGACAAAGTAAGGGTATGCCTTGAACTCTTTCAAAGGCTATAAAATTCATAAAAATAGGATTTGACTGTATGTTGCAGATGGAAAGAGTCACACACTCCTGACACTCAGAGAGTAAGGATCCACAGAACACTCTGACACATACATAAAACAGTGCTACATTCACCTTACAGCAGAACCCTTCGTTCAAGAGTGTCACGGGTTATTTCATTTTATAATACAGTGGGGAAAAACAAAATCACTAAAAAGAGTTCCAAGGGACCCCAAATCTTCATTTTTAAAAATGCTGATTTTTTTAAAAATAATCTTTTAGGTGAAGAATGAATAGAATTATAGAAATAGAGGAAATGACATACTCTTAAATACATTTCCTCTGTGAAAACATTCACTAGAACAACAGCAGTGTCTCCTCACTTGAACTGTCATAATGCTGTTAGTAGAAAGTGGAGGAATAAAAAGTGGTATCACAAACATTCAAACAGTCTGTGGGGAGCAGTATATGTGGTATCACTAGATATCAAGTTATTGCATCACCTGAAATATCCTTTAGATGGAAAAGTTCCCACAAAATGTATCAAGTTGTAAGACAAGGCCCAGCTGAAGTACATCTACTCCAATGCATGGGTAATGAATAGGAGGAGCTGGAGGCCACTGTACTGCAGGAAAGCCATGATGTAGTCACCATCATGGAAATGTGGTGGGATGACTCTCATGACTGCGGTGCCGCAGTAGATGGCTACATCTTCAGAAGTGACAGGGGAAGAAAAAGAGGTGGGGTGGCTCTGTACATTAGAGAGGGTTCTGACTGTATAGAGCTCAAGGCTAGTGATGATAAGGTTGAGAGACTATGGGTAAGAGACAGGGGGAAGGCTAACAAGGCAGTTATCCTGGTGGCAGTCTGTTATAGACCACCCAACGAGGGTGAAGAGCTGGATGGACTATTCTGTACGCAGCTGGCTGGTGCTTCATCACCATCAGCCCTTGTTCTTGTGGGAGACTTTACCCTGATTGACATCTGCTGGAAACTCAACACAGCAGAGAGGAGGCAGTCTAGGAAGTTCCTGGAATGTGTGGAAAATAACTTCCTGACACAGCTGGTAAGAGCCTATCAGGAGTGAGGCCCTGCTAGACCTGCAGTTTATAAACAGAGAAAGGCTGGTGGGAGATGTGGTGGTAGGAGGCTGCCTTGGGCACAGCAACCATGAAATTATAATTTCAATTCTTGGTAAAGTAAGGAAGGTGGTCAAAAAAAGGTCTACATTGGACTTCTGGAGAGCAGCCTTTGGCATATTCAGGACACTGGTTCACAGAGTCTCTTGGGAAACAGTCCTTAACAAAAGGGTCCAGGAACACTGGACATATTTAAAAAAGAAATTGTGAAGGCAGAGGGGCAGAACATTCCCATGTACCAAAAGATGAGCGAGTACAGAAGAAGACCAGCTTGACTGAACAGGGAGCTTTCACAGGAACTCAGGGAAAGAAAGAGGGTGTATGACTTTGGAAAGAGAAACAGAAAACTCAGGAAGAGTACAAGGATGTTGTTAGGCCATGTAGAAAGATTAGAAAAGTGAAATATCAGCTAGAACTCAATATGGCCACTGCTGTAAAAGACAATAAAAATGTTTTTATAAATGCATGAATATCAAAAGGAGGGCCAAGGAAAACCTCCATTCTTTATTGGACACTGTGGAAAACATTGCCAGCAAAGAAGCAGAAAAGGCCGATGTACTTAATGACTTCTTTTCCTCAGTCTTTAATATAAAAAGATTGTTTATCTTCAGGGCAACTGGCCTCCTGAGCTGGTAAACAAGGACAGGGAGCAAAACAGACCTCACAAAATCCAGGAGGAAGTAGTTAGTGACCTGCTGTGCCACTTAGACAGTTACAAATCTATGGGAGCAGACGGGATTCATCCAAGGGTACAGGGGGAGCTGGAGGAAGAGCTTGCTAAGCCCCTCTCCATAATGCATTATCAGTCCTGGCTAAACAGAGAGGTCCCAGACAACTGGCTGATTTTGTCCCTATCCACAAGAAGGGACAGAAGGAGAATCCAGGGAACTACATGCCTGTCAGCCTCATCTCAGTGCCTGGCAAGATTATGTAGAAGATCATCTTGAGAGTGACAACATGGAACATACAGGACAACCAAGTGATCAGACCCAGCCAGAATGGGTTTAGGAAAGGCAGGTCCAGCCTTACCTGATCTCCTTTTATGACCCGGTGACCCACCTGGTGGATGAGGGGAAGGCTGTGTCTACCTGGACTTCAGCAAAGCCTTTGACACAATCTCCCACAGCACTCTCCTGGAGAAGCTGGCAGCCCACGGCTTGGACAGGAGCACCCTTTGCTGGGTTAAGAACTGGCTGGATGGCCGGGCCCAGAGAGTGGTGGTGAATGGTGCTGCATCCAGCTGGTGGGTGGTCACTGGTGGGGTCCCCCAGGGATCAGTGCTGGGGCCACTCCTGTTTCATATCTTTATTGATGATCTGGATAAGGGGATTAGTGTCCTGTGGGGAGTGGCTGAGGGAGCTGGGGTTTTTTATCATGGAGGAAAGAAGTCTCAGAGGGCACCTTATTACTCTCTGCAACTCCCTTAAAAGAAACTGTACCCAGGTGAGCGTCAGTCTCTTCTCCCAGGCAACTAGCAACAAGACAAGAGGACATAACCTCCAGCTATTCCATGGGAGGTTCAAGCTGGACACCAGGAAGAATTTCTCCACAGAATAAGTTGTTAAACATTGGAATGGACTGCTCAGAAAGGTTGTGGAGTCACCATTCCTGGAAGTAATCAAGAAACAACCGGATGTAGCACTTACTGCTATGGTCAAGTCGAAAAGGTGGCGATCAGTCAAAGGTTGGATTCAATGATCAGAGGCCTTTCTAACCTAATTATGTGATTCTGTGCAAAGTAGTGAAATAATCACTCATCTGCTGGGAAGTAAATGCAGTACCAAGAATGATATTGATGATGGCATCCTTAATTTATTTTGTAGGAAAACAATTAGATGAGGGATAGAAGATTAGAATAGGATGTTTCTATTTTCATCATGTCACCCACCAACAAAATGTTGCAACAAGCATGCAGTTAATGGATTTTAGCCTGTTTTCTTGTGGTCACACCCAACTTTCACTCAGGGTTCACCTAGGTGATTTTGATTCTATATCCAATGTGTGTGTATATACTTGTATTGAATATTTATATTGTATGCATGTATATATATTTATAAATACATGTGTACTTTTGAGGAATACATTCAGTGCAGGTAGCTCAGTGTGCAAGCTGCAGTGTGAACTGCAGGGTGAGTTCCGTGGGGCAGGAGCCTAAGCAGGAGTCTGAGTCTGGGGCAAGAGGCCATGAACTGCCAATCCTTTGCATAAAAAAGGGCCCAGGGACCTGAGGCTGGCCAGGGGACTGGACACTCAAAGACAGAGCAGGAGCCGATGACTCCAGACCTTCCTGTGCTTAGAATGTCAGTGTATAAATCCCAGGGGATCCTTTGTTTGGGATCCCTCCTTCAAGGCACTCAGCTTAAGCTGTTATTTTGTTGTTTTCATGTTTAGTTATTGCATCATAAGATCTAGATGTCTGAGAGTCTGCTATGGGAAACCTAAGGTTAATCCAGTAGGGAAAACATGGTCTGACTACATGATCTGTAAGTGGGGTGCATGAGCACCTCAGTCCCAGCTCAGGTGGTGTGAGAGTGACTGGCAGTGTGATTCCTGAATCGCTGGACAGGGAAGTTCCCTTAACAGCAATATACCAGCTTGCATATGTGCAACTATGTGTGTACATATATATTTTTGTACAACCCTTGTCAAAATCTAGCTGTGTACGTCAAACCTTCAATTATCATCCAAGAAGCAATATTATGTTACATAAGGCAACATATAAAATGTCAGGTCTGCATTGCATTTGGACATTTTGATTTGATGATCATATGCTGAGTGGTCTTTCATTAGAAATACAATGAGAAAAACCTAGACAAGTTTTTCTTCATTTCCTCAGTAATGCTTACATTACTCACAGCTTTAGCAACTGGACCTAAGTCTGTTTGCCTCATTTGAGATTACAGTCATTATGCCTCCATGCTGACATTGCGCATTCCTCTTATTTTGAAAACAGCTTCCAGAACGGTGGTTGTCCTGATTTCAGGGAGGGGTGGAGATTAGCATCATGGTGTGACTAGGTTATTACTCCATACCACCCACATTAACGATGGGGGTCACGGTTTCAGGAAGAAAAGGCAAGTGCATCCCAAGAAGTCCATAATTTTCCTTCCTCTCTTGAGTGGAAAGGTGTGAGGATCAGCCTTCACAGACCCAGTCTTCTGCCACCACTGCTGGTCCCCTTCCTGTTCCTTCAAGCTGTGCTTGCAAGAGGTGGTGCTGAAGGCAAGACACAGCAAGCCTGAGATGCTGCTCTGAGAAGTGGCAAACCTGATGAGCCCATTGGAGTGCATGCCCCACTCTCAGATAACAAAAAACACTGGTGATCTGTCCGAGCCCAGTGGAGTGTGTGCCCTACAGCCAGTGGAGTTGAAGCACCTGAGGGGGAAAAGAAATGGAAGACCAGGAACAGCAGTGGGGAGTGAAATAGGGGTAGACTAAGGCGCAAAGGGACAAGCTGAGACAAATACTGATAACCACAACTGAGCACAGCTGCTCAGAAAAGTGGGCAGTGCGATGTGGATGATGGAGTTCTTGGGGGTTTGTCCATCATTGTTTTGCATTGTTTGGGGCTCAGGGATGGGAATCGCTAGCTGCAGGAGCCCCCTTTGCCCCCATCATGCCTTTGTTCCAGCAGCCACACAGTGTTGAGTGCAGGAATAGCCTCCATCTAATCATTGTCTGGGGAAACCACATGGAGCTGGTAGCGCAGGAATGGTTGCCATCTTGTCTTTGTCATAGCAGGCATGCAGAACTAAGTAAAGGTGGTGAACACCTTTTTTGTGGTGTAAAAGCAGGTGAACACCTTTTTTGTGGTAAAGCACCTTCTCTCTTGGTATACTTTTTTTATAGTATTGTTGCTCTTACTGTGAATTTCTTATTCCACTGCTTTTTGCTTTCATTAAATTGCTATCACAACTCATAGTCTCTGCATTTGTCCCTCTCTTACTGGAAGGAGGAGGGGAAGGGGAGCAGTGGGAGTTTAATTTCCAGCTGGTGTTAAACCACTGCAACTGCTTTCAATCTAGGCAATTGAGGACTACCTTACCAATTCTGTCTAAATCAGGTCTAGTTTCCTCCACAATTGTCTACATAGCTGGTGTGAGAAGATTTGGAAAACCAAGTACCACAACAGTATTGTTAGAATGTCCTTTTTATTGTATAGGCAGAAAATTCATGTTATGCCAAATAAATTTGCAATGGTCTCTATCACAAGGAACTCAGATTCCGAAAGCAGCAGGCTTGGGAACAGCCAAACAGAAATCATTTCAGTACAGATTAAAACAGTTTATCACAGGCAGCGCAGCAGAATTCCATGTTCTATAAAGAAAGAAGTATTGTATTTTATAATACAAACTGGAATTACATGGCTGGGCCAGAAAACCACCATGAGTTTCCTACCTACCTTCCCCATTAGATACTTAGTTACCATCTGCCTAAAACTGCTTTCTTTGATATATGGCAAATATATGTATGTCCTGTGTCCTGTCATCTACCTAAAAATGTATGTGACCTATATATCAATAAGGTTCACTGTTAGTATAAGTAACGGCTATGCTTACAGCAGAGGTCTTTTGGATTTCACGCTTATAAGATTTAATCTAATAAATATTGTAATGTGAAACATTTTAAATCCTAAATTCTTGCCAATACCTTCCATATTCTACATAGTTTATATGGATAGAGAATCTAAAAATATATGAGTCAGTATGTGATTTTTAATGCCAAAATACACTGGAAGCTCAGAGATGGCCTATAAAACTTAGTGATGTAAGTTAGCACTTACTTGAAAGGAGGGGCTTTAATGGAACTGCTTGCGTCAGTAGGTGCATATCAGCATGAGCTAGGCCTCCACAATCTGGCGTTTTAAAGAAAATTGCTTCTCTGAGTTTCAGGTGGCACATTATGCAACCCTCTACTGCAGCACCTGCAGTGCATGATATAGAACAACATATGCTTTTCTTATGGCACCATTTATTTAGAAATAGCACACCACACATCTCACGCTAAAAAGAAGAACAAAATAAATCAACACATTTGTTTTCAGAACAACCAACTGTTTTAGTCCATGATTTTTTTTCAGTTTTTTGGTTTGGTTTATTTGATTTTTTCAGGGTGGGGGGAGGGTTGGCCAGCTAGGGAATAGAGTATGCTCTTTAAAAATTTTTTATTACATTTGCTACAAAATGGTGCTTTAATCAAATAACGGAAAGAATTTGGGGAAAAAATAAGATTCTCTAAAAATTTTCAGCACATAATTAATGGTTATAAAAGCAGAACTATATGCTTCCCTAGGTGTTAACATCAAAATTAGCAGCAGAAAATACTCTGTGACTCTGCTTGAAGTGCTGCTTGTGACTATCTTCTTTTTTCTGAAATTAATCAGTGATGATATTCAATCCATTCTGTTTTGTGATCTCAGTGGTGTCCTGTGATAAACATCAGTATACAGACTCTTTAGAACTACTAGGCATAATGCCAGCATGAAATTCAAGGAAGGGTAAAAAAAAAAATGTATGTGAATTATTTAAAATCAGAAGGAAAGAGGACAGAAGTTTTCATTATCACTGTTTATGAACCAAATCCTAGGCAATGCAAAGGCCAGCTGAGTTGGCAGTAGAAGGACCTAAACATATAATTAAATATCCTAACACTGAGATGTCTTTGGCATAAGCAGCAAACTGCAAAGAAAAGAGGAGTGTCTCTGCAGTAGTGAAACTGTTGACATACACTACCGATTTTTCTTCTGGATGTGATCCATAAGCTTCATATGTACAATGAGCCGAAGCAAGGTAGTGTTACCATGCAATTCAATAATCAATGGAACAACTTCATCAATTCTTACCTGGAAATACTATACGGAGCAGATTAAGTATGAAGCAGGAGATTTTGTTGGCAGAGATGTGGTCCAGCTAAGTATTACAGGGTGAGAGTAAAAGGAGCTATCTAAGGGCTGGAGATGAGGATCTGTAGCGTTAATTCATACTGATTGATTTCCCACTTTTTATTTTCCTGAGAGCCAAGTGTTCAGGTGACAAGGCCTAAAAGTTAGTTTTGCAGACCACAGCCATGGCATCTCAGTTTAGATTTACTTTAAGAAAAAATTGTTGTGCTTTGCATGAGTAGACTATGAAAGATCAGAAAAGAAAAAAAGGACTGGAACCGTTGAGTCAGTGATAAACAGTAGGTCCAACACAAAAGAGAAAAATAGTAAAAAAAAGGCAAAAATTCAAAAAAAGTGCAAATCTGGAAGGCAGAAAGACAGAGAAGTAAGGATAGATCTCATTATGTCATCAAGAGGTCATAACTTCTCCAGCTGTCTTGTAAATTTCTGACCAGCAGATTACGTCACTAAGTTCCTGCATGAGGAACTGTAAGCTTTCTAAGGCTAGATTCAGTGTTACAAGGCCTTGCTAGCATGAAAAAGCTCAAAGTAATCCTAAGTACATGCTGACTTCAGTTTCTACACATAATAAAAGACATCCAAACACAATCATTAACTAGAGAAAATGTTTACCCTACTATCAAAAAGACTAGCACAAAGAATTATTGAATTCTTGTAGGGTAATATCTAATGCATGCAAAACATTGCAAACAGTATTCAGCTAAGTGTTGCTTTGGGGTGAAGAGTGGACCCGAATATTTTCCTCCACTATTATTTCCTAGAAATAAGTAGTCTATATATTCTATCATGTCATGGTCTGACACTTAGCAGTGCTAGTATTTTTAGGTAATAAGGCCATCCTACTACTCTTTGTGTACCTTGTTCTGCAGTGTCAGAGCGCCTCTTCTACAGAGTACACCCATCTAATGCAATATTCTTGCATATGCATGGAATTACAAAACTTACTGTGCTTTGTGAAAATTTTTCCTCCATTTCTGCTATATGCTTTACAATTTTCATGAATGGTATATCTTAGAAGTTTCAAATACATTACTTTTTTCTTCCCCTTGATAACTTTCATGATTATTTATAATGTTACATTACATGCTTGTCTATGACCTTCTCCTAGCAGCTACAATTCCAGCATCATCTTAGCAAAGATGTTAAGACAGCTCCATTACCTAAGAAATTTTCTTGTTTCCTAGCATATAATGGAGGGAATGACCACACAAATGGTGTTAGTAAATGTTTTAAAAGTATATTTTAAAAACTACTAAGTTCTCGTGAAGATGAAAGATTTGATAATTTTAATATACACACTCTGCTGTGGTAAGATTCTCAGAGAAAAACATGAAAAGAATGCCTTAATTGGAAAAAAAAAAAGAGCAAAATATGTAAATGGTATTGGGCATATTCCTCAAATATGCAAAATAATGCTTTGATTTAGATGCACTCTTCAGACTTTAGAGTCTGTAGAGCTTTAACAAAAGTAAAATTGTGTTTTATCTTTTTCAGAATGCTCTTAATGAGGAATCAGTTTTTACCTAAAAACTTGCTTATAAAATTTCTTTTTCTACTAAAACCAGACTAATTTGTAAACAGCAGAATCCAAGAGCCCGTTCCTCCACCCTAATATCAGTTCATAAGATGGGTTTGGATTCTGACAGTCTTTACGTAATTCCAAATAGTAGGCCTCCTACAGTCCAAAATAAGTAAAACAAATGTCTTGCCCAAATACAGACTGTCCTGATCAGTAATAAAACTGTGTCCAGAAACAGTTTTCCTTTAGTTCACACAGAAAAGGCAGCTATATTGAAGAAAGAGATGGAAAACTGTGAGTTACAGGAAGTCCTTTACCACTAATCAGTCCCGGCCCACAGATCAAAAGTGTACAATACTTTAGTTAAGAAGATATTTAAAATTTAAATTTTGAGATATTTTAAACCTGGCATTTAGAACAGGTATTAAAAAAAATAAGATATATTTGAATATATAAAGGATCAGAAATTTTCTAGAAAATAAGAGAACAACGATCAATCTTGTATGAAACTTATTTCTCATATATATATTCACAATTATTTGACATTTCATGTACAATATTTTATTAAATATAATATGAAGAAATAAATTGATGCAATCTCCTTCATATCTGAGGAAGCAGGCATGAAAGTCCTCTGATACAGAGCATTTTTCCAGACTGAATGGATCATAGTATAAATAAGAAACAGATGATAGGTATATCAAGTTAATGTTTCACTTTAGGGAACACTGAAAGCAATGCCAATATGTCAGAAAATGAGAAAAATAGATGGAAAATAATTGAGAAGGGTGTTTTGAACTTTCAGAATGCAGATTCCTGCCAAATAAATAATACTGTTTGATATAGAGCATTTTCTTCTTATTTTGTTACAATACCACAGGCAGGATGAAGATCAAGGATTTAGAAAACAAATCAGATTTGGAGTTTAGGAATGAATCAGGGATAATGCAAATTTGATGCTGAGTTCTTTTGAGTTTTACCTCCAAAGAGATAGAATTTCCTATCAAAATCCATTTACACTACATTTTTAGCAGTTTGGAGAACTTCTGAGGAATATTCTGAGACTACAAAGCTCACCATTTTTAGTGAATATGCTTTCTGGTCACTAAAGATGGGAGCTGTTACCACTGCAGAAGATCTTTGATCTCTCTAAGCATGGTATCACATCTCAGCTTTTTCATTCTTTTGAACTGTCTAAGCTAACAATTTATCACATACTTCATCAGTGTGATGAATAATGCTTTCCTATCATGTATTCAAGTATTTAATTGTCTTTAATGAAAAGGGATCTTCATTCTTCATATTCAGATCTTTCATGAATCTTGACAGCAACGGTCAAACTATCTGGCATCATAAATTCTGCAGGGCTCCCTGTAGCATTAGCACAGAATTAAGATGTTCTAGGTACAGAGAAAAGAGGAATGGCTACACTTTGTGTAGCAGCTGAGACTGTATTTTTATGTACTACTGTTTAAGTGCTGGAACAGTTCAATAATACCTAATGATGTGGTCAGTCTGGATTGGTATCCCCTGTAGTACACTGACAAATAACATCGGTCTTTACAGTGATGTCTTGTAGTAGTTGTTTATACCTGTTTTTAAAGTTTCACAAAATGAGCAAATAGGTATAGATTCTTATCTGAATCTGACAGATGAAGTTCTCTTTTAATGCTAACTGTGTGCAGCCTGCCACCAGGAGATGGATTAGCTGAGGTTCAGAAGCAGTATACCATATCAAAGTTCCCTGTGTGGTGCAGTGTGAGATGACCTCTTGAAAAGTTTAAAGTATGCGATAGTGAGCAGCAAATTCTGGTCTGTCTTTTCTCCTGTCCTTCAAGTCTAAGAAGATCCTGAAAGAAACAGGCAGTGAACCATATGTGCAAACTTTTACAGTAATTGGAAATAAAAATTACATTGTTTTTGCAATTTTATACCCTTCTAAAGCTCCTCAGCATTTCCCAGAAGAGCAAATGGATCATAGTATAGATAAGAAACAAATGATAGGCATAACAAGCTAACTTTTCATTTGTAAGTAACCCTGAAAGTGATGCCAATATGTCAGAAAATGAGAAAAATAGATGGAAAATATTTGAGGAGTGTGTTTTGGGCTGTTAAAAGGCAGATCCTGCCTGTGCTGGTTTGGCCAAATTTAGAAATATATCCTCTGAGAGAAGGCAGGTCACCACCCCTCCCCCACCAGGTTCGGGAAAAATAAATTTTCCTTGAAGGAAAGTGAAGGAGATAAAAACTATTTATTTAACAAACACACAGGAAAAGGATAATAATGCTAAATAATAAAATTTCGCTGTGAAGGAAAAAACCTAGGAAAGTGTTCGAGTCCTCCCTTTGGTCTCCTCGGAGCTGGGGCTTGGCCCAGGGCCAGACCCTCTGTGCTCGGTGGAAAGTCCTCCCAATGTGCTCTGATATTGAAGCAGCTCAGTAGAAAAGGGAGAAAATCCGAAATTCCAGGGAAGGAAAAAAGTTCAACTCTCAGTCTCTCTCCAGAGAAAAAGAAGCTGAAACTGGCCAAAAGCTGAATGGAAAGCAGCAGGCCGGGTGCTTCTTCCCTCCCCTGCCACAGCTGGGAAAAAAATGTCGCGTGAACAAGCAGCAAACTGCTTTATAAAAGTTTTGCTCAGTTTTTCCTTCCCCCTCTCAGGCTCAGTTTAGAGGCATAGAAAGGCACAAAAATTAATTTCTGGGCATAGGGCAGCGATATGGGATACGCATCATAAAGTCACCCCGAGACACTGCCAAATAACACACTAGTATAAAGGGGAATGAAGAGCAAAGAAGTTGCTAATGCTTTGCTACTCTTGCATTAGCTTTTCTCTGAGATGGTGACTACAGAGATTAACCTCTGGAAATTAAGAAAATCTTCACAATTAAACAATTTCTTAACATTATTTTCTTCTTTCTCTGAACCTTTAAAGTTTAATTATTATTTTTTTCTATGCCATACTACTCTATTTTATTTGAGTCTTCCTGGGCTGCTCACCACAAATGGAGGAGACAAGGGTGTGTACTATATTTCATTCGTAATCTGCAGCATTGTAGGATTTACTTCTTAGGATCTGACAATATTACCACATCCTTCTGTAACTTGTTTCATATTTGAGATGCCCTTTGCTTGGCTAAAAGCAACTCTGAATACCTAGTGCCTCAAAAAAAAAAAAAAAGGTATATCTTTCTCGCCTGAAACTAAGTTTTTCTCAAATATATTGTTCTCATATTTGTGGGTGTTTTCTTCCTTTTTTTCCTCCTCTCCTGGGGTAGGAAAAAAAAAAAGGAAACCAGAATTCTGTGATGTCTTAAATGAAGATCAAAAGAAAACAAAAAAATGAAACAAGCTGAACCCCCAACCATTTGTCTCCTTTCTTTCAGTCCCTAGAAAAGAACAATATAGATTCTTAATAAAGCTTGTGCCTCCAGAACTGCAGAATGGCAAAACACCATTGCATTATTACAATGACCTCTTTATTTCCTGCTTGTGAACTGTAGCACATGAATTTTGACAAAATAAAAAAAATAAACCAGAAATATTTTTTCCTTGATTTTTTTTTTTTTTCCCCAGAAGCTAATAATCCATGCTGCATGAGCACCACCAAGTCCCTTATAATTATTTGATGGAACTTTTTGTCTGCCCTCTGTTTAATACTAGAACTCTTATGGAATATTTTATAGGACACATATTTTTCTTCCACAACAGAAATATCACTAACCTACATATCCTCTGTGGTGTCTAAGTACTTGCTTTATGCTTCTGTAGACTTCTCAGCTGTCAGCTAGATTCATAGCCCTTGATAAACTTTGTTTAAAAGCTTGTTCTAGCTTCAATGTAAAACAAAAACTTTGCAGAAAAACAGTCATTTGATGAGATTATAGTCATCTGAGCATGTGAAAAAAATATCAGTTTGGGGAATTTCTTGGGGGTTGGTTTTTGGAAGTGTGAGTTCCCAGATCACCAAAAAATAAGGTAGTTGCTTCTGAAACATATCACTGGGTCTGTGCTGCTCTGACAATTTTGAGTTCCATGTACCTAAATTTTCTGTATATTAGTGTTATTGAACTTTTTGCCTAACACCTGTATACCTGAGAAGTGACATGAACACATACACACACACACAATTACACAATGCATTTTCACCTAGATCTTTGGCAACCATTAGAAAATTGACACCATCCTAGAATGTGGTGTGCTGCAACATGGAGAATGGGATTATGTTCCTCTGAGCACTGTACCAATTAATTAGATGCATACAGCTTACAAGAAATGCTTTCACAAATATCTCAGACCTTCCAAACTCATTGAGCAGTCATTAAGCAGAGCTGCCTTGCCTTAAATTGCCCAAAGAGATATTTTTAGAAAGTCATAATAAGTTGTAGTGCAGAGTGCTAGGTGTAGAAGTTGTCATCATCACAGAGCCACAGAATTATGAAAAAGTTAGGGTTGGAAGAGACCTCTGGAGATCCAGTCCAACCCTTCTGCCAAGGTGAGGTCACCTAGAGTAGGTGACACAAGACTGCATTCAGGTAGGTTTTAAATATGTCCAGAGCGAAAGATTCTACCACCTCCCTGGGCAGCCTGTTTCAGTGCTCTGCTGCCCTCAATGTAAAAAAGTTCTTCCTCATATTGAGTTGAAACTTCTAATGTTTTATTTCATGGTCATTGCTCTTCATCCCGTCTCTGAGCATCCCTATAAAGAGTTTGGTACCATTCTCTTGGCACCTGCCTTCAATATTCATATAAAGAAGCCAAGAATTTTTCTATTAGCAAGACCAGATTTCTTCATTAGGTACATTAATCAAAGCACTTGACTAAACACCTAGTGGTTTTACAGAGGGATGTAGACTGGTCAGATTAATGGGTCAAGGCCAGTGGAAGAGGACCTGGGGTGCTGGTCAACAACGGCTGAACATGAGCCCACGTGTGGTCAGGTAGCCAAGAAGGCCAGTGGCATCCTGGCTAGTATCAGAAATAGTGCGGGCAGCAGGACCAGGGCAGGGATTGTCCCCCAGTTCTGGGAAGGGGTGAGGTTGCCCTCAAAAAAGAGTACTTGACAATACAAGCTGGAAGTCTGCATACCAAATACTATCAAATAAACCTTGAGGAAGGCACAGTATTAATTTCTGATTGCCCTAAGGCACTTTATATTCCTATGCATCAGTAGATTGTGCAAATAAACTTGATTTATAAATAGAAGTCAAGACATTTGAAGCCAAAAGGGTCCGTAAAATTTTGTAAATTGCTGAATATTCTAAAGTCAGCTTTACTGAATTTTACTCATTGTCAAAAGAATGCACTTTGCCTACCACCATAAAGTGTAATAAAGCTTTCTAGTTTTTTTCAAGCAAGCAGTTCTTCTCAGTCTTTGTGCCAGAAAGTGCTTTGCTTTAGTAACAAATTAAGCAATCTTCTGTGCACACTTATAATGGACTTTGGGTGCTTAAAGCTGAGATATGATTCAAAATATCAGATATTATTTGCATAATGCAAAAAAATGGGGTGTCTTTCAACTTTTTTGTCTTGTACATCCTGAGGTGTTACAGGAATTCATGTTTTAGCATTTTATTTTCAAGTTGTTACTTATGTTTTGTGTCATTCCTCATCATTTATACTGCGTACTCCATAATATTTTTACTTATGTTATTTCGAGCTTTTTTTCTTCTGAAAATCATCATTTCCCATATACTTGAGAGGACGAAAACTTATTATATTTTATGTAGAGAAGAATGCACTCCATTCTTTTAGCATCATGTATTATAAGCATTGTTCTTATCTAAATGCAAACATTTTTCAACTAACATGATTGCTACAATTAACAAGGTTGTACTACTCCTCTCTTTAGTCTACCTGAGAAAATACAATCCATTTGTGTTGTGTTGCCTGATTTTTTGTCATTATTTTTCACCTTGTTGGGATATAAAACAATCTCATAGAGGCAAGACAAGTTGTCACTTCCAGTTACTGTGGGTGAGTATGATATGGCATGCAAAATTGAACACCATGTTGTTACAGCCTGAAAAATAATGGGTGTCACCACTGTAATTGTTGATAAAAATTCGGTGTTTGATACTTAAATCAATTACCTACCAAAAATGTCTTATGTCAGAGTCCTTTCTAGGAAGAATCTAATATAGCCTACTGACCCACAGTCAATCAATGTATATAATGAATGTGATGAGTCTGCAAGGAAACACTACACAATCACAGTATTTCTATGTTTCAATCCATACAACGACTTTTAAGGAGTGAAAATAATGTTCAAAATTCATAGTAAATAATAAAGTTTAAAAGTATCTTTCCCTAAGTATGTGGTGATTATATACTGCAATGATAACCAGTCATTGCAAGAAGAGGAAAATAGTGCTACTTGAAAAAAATGGAAATGGATAGAAAAATCTGTGTGAGAGACAAAATATTGAAAATCCCAGAGAAAAAAATAATTTATGCAATATATAATTTTAAAAATTCCAGAAGGTCATAGTCAGCCTGACTGAGAACATCAAAGAGAAAATAGAACAGGAACAGAATCAGCTATATGGGCTATTTAGCTGTGAGAAGATACTAACCCAGGAATGACTTAGTACATTTAGGGCAGTACTGAGCTCTGTGTGGGAAGCTGAGTGAAATGGCAGAAAACTGTTACAGCAGATGAGATCATGAGATGTTTTTTATTTATTTCTCAACCTTCTTTTGGGCCAAACCCAGAAAAGCTGATTCAAGATGGAATCTGTACATGGCAGAAATATTGAAGAACTAATTGTATAGTAAACGACAATAAGTAAAGGCCCAGAAATGGTATGATTAAACAAACAAATTTAATTCTATTATTTCGAAATGGTGGGATACAAAGAGAGGAAAAGTGGTGACTGTGTAGTCCAACTGAAGCAAATGTTGAACTTCCTTTCAAGCCTATGCAAAAAATGTAATCAGTGAGTCAGAGTGAGTGGCACAGACTCATTTCTCTAGCAAAATTTTGTACCTGACATGGAGATGGGGAAAGACAGGAGAGAGATTTTTGGTTAGCACCCTGGAAGGTTTGTGTAGTTTGTATCAGCTCCTACCCTGGAGGAGAATTCTAGTTTTATGGCCTGTGAGCAGAACTCTTAAATTTCCATCGTGACTGCTTGTGATCTATTCATAAGATCATAGTGACAGCCCTTCTTGTCTTTCTTGGTGGTTTTCTGACTCACTACAACCTCATCAGGCTGTCTTTATAATATAAACTGCTTAACCCTGAATTACAGTGGAACACCTGCCTCACCTCTGCAGACACTTCCACATGAAGGCAGGGCTGGAGGAATCTATCAGACTACACCACACACAAGATTTTATTTTCAGACAATATGGTTCTTCAGAGAAAATAGACAAAATAAAGGTGTTAGATTAAGCTGAATAAAGGGTGACCTTGAAAATTTAGCTGAAAATAGACCATCACTTTCACCAAAGCTGTGGCAAAGGTTCTTGAACATGTGCAGATTGAGCTATCAGTTAATTTTAAAATAGGTGCAATGGCAAATACAAAATTTTTATACAAATCTGATCACACTGTAAATGAAGAACAGTACAACAGTAACCAACAACAGCACAACACTGGAAATATTGTGTAGATACAGAAGAGATACTGAAATGAAGAGATGCAGGTCGCAACTATTGTATGAGAGAAAATATGACAGTATATGCTTATTTGAGAGAGGTATAATTAAATTCAATTACCTAACTAATATTTAATATTTTCTTATATTTTTGTAGTATATAATTATTTGTTAAATAAAAAGAGTAAATTTGCAGACTCTTTTTATTTCCTTTTTAAATCATCAGGTAATGTCAATTTTCCAGTACACTTTTCTTCTTGATAGTCGTGCTTTCACTGCATTTGAAAAGAACTAACAATGTTTCCTTTAACTCGTGATGGAGACTAAGTTAATTTAGGACTATTCTAATTTCAAAAATGGAATATCATACAAATGTCCACCTTATCTCTCAAAAATCAGCAAACAAGCAAACAAACAAAAGAAATAAAGGAGCAAAAAATCCAGTTTGGAGGTCATTATTAAGTGTCTTCTCCTGCATTGTCATACAAAAGCTGCTAGAGAAAAACAGACCAATAAATCACTAGTACTTCTACATCTAACATATATAAAGATTCAGCCAGCTGTCAGTGCAGTAGGGAACCTCAGCTGAATTGGCCTATTTCTTGCCTAGTATAAAATTCCTGTCTCTTTCTCCACTAATTATACCTTTAGAGACTATTCATATTTGCTATATATATATGTGTGTGTGCAAATCCACTTTTTTTTTTAACTTTGCACTTCTTTTTCATTTCAGATCTATTTCTTTATTTCTATAAAGATAGTTATTTAAGCATCATCCAGAAAACAGTTGCTTTAGTTTAATAGTTAGTTTAATACTTGTCAAATATTTTTTCAGTCCATGATTAGAGGATGTGAAGCCTTGGCACAATACAAAGCGGGAAGAAGAGCTAATATACAACTAGCAGAATCTAAGATTAAAAATTAGATTCTTTTGTTATAATCAGCTTTTTCACTGACTTCAGTATTAGAGCTCTTCATCCATACTGTTGTATTTCACAAGGATAAAATAAGTTCATTTTTGAAAAATACTTTGTGAAGTATTCAGAGTCTAGCCCAGAATGATAACTCTTTAATGGTTATTTTAGTTTCAGAATAGCTGCATTTGCACACAATGCACCACCGAGGTGAAATGGAGGAGAATGAGAATGAGCAGGAAATATGGTATTCTCTATAAAAGTGTATGTTCTCAGGTCACAGTATCTCTGGCTTTGTATAGATGCATACCTTTCTTCTTTCTTTTTTCTTGTCCCATTTTAGGGATAAAATCTATGGGACACAGTGAAGCAAGAGAAGTAATTTTTTTTAGTTTATTTTTTTAAGAATGACAATATATTTGTACCTGGTTCTGTAAAGAGGATGTGGGTGTGGGTTCAAACAGGCCCAGCCTCATTTTAAATAAGATCTAGGGCAATCATATTCTCTACACTGCCTGTGGTCTAAAAGCCATCCTCTTTGTCAGAAGATGCCTTTTCAAGGGAGACAGATGGCATGAGCTGAACTGCGTGGAAAAAGTGTTTGTGCTTTTTCACCACACCTAGAAGCATTGCATCTAAGGTACAATGCTGCTGAATTTTTTTGAGGGGGCAGAGTCTAAAGAAACCTGAAGAGGGCCACGATTATGCTTACTTGGCATGACAAGTACTAACTGAAATTTCTACTGCAGCTCCTCTGCTGTTGCTTGCTAAGGGAACAATTTTTTTTGACAATAACTTCATTTATGTAAGCGATTTTATAAATACCTTTAAACTCTTCTGGTGGCTTATAAGTTCCTCAGAAACCTTCAAGAAACATACCTAGGTTCAACCAAAGGTGAACCTTCACAGACCTTTCTGTACCTGGTGCCTTCCACCAGACTCAATGGAAAGAGCATAGGGACCCAGTTGATACACCAAAAAAAAAGCTTTATTGTCTTCAAGTCTCCCTCTAGTAGTGCCTGTGTTTGCTGAGCAGATAAGAAAACAGGGGTCCTGCCTAGGTGCTAGCACTGGTACAAAGACACCAACTGAATTATTGCAACCTCTGCGACAGGCAGTGCACATGACATTTGCTTGCATTTCACTATCTGCAGAGTACATGATGTGTTTGCAAACAGGAGAATCTTTTGCCCTAAGGTTAACTGATGTTCACACAGTTAGGTGGAAATATCTCCCAGGAAACCAATATCTCCCTGTCTTTTGAGGTAGACAAGCATAGAGGAAGGAAGGGAAAGTGGGAAGGAGCTTCAGGCATGAATAAAGAAGGTGAAACCCATTATGCACCCATGGTGAAGGATGGATATTTTCCTGAGGACTTTGCTTCAGCCCATGAAGATACTAGGAGCTGTTGAACTGGAAAGCATGAGTGACCAAGCTCAGACAAATTTTTCAAGGGCAAAATTTTATCATCTCCTTTTTATGTTCATATATGTGAGACAATTATTCTTCTCTTTTTTGTTTGAAAGATATCCTTGTTCTGTACTTGTCCTAATAGTATGTATCTTCAAGGTCTGAAAGCCATTTCAAACCTTTCTGTGCTTTTGGAGTGCCTATTTTTAGAAAAAGTTCCAAGCAAATGTACTGAAAATCTGTGCCCATTTGGGGTCCTACCTGCACTTAAAACTACTCATTGCCCCAAAGTTTCCAAATTATAATTTTACCTTCTTCTCTGAGCTGACAACTTGCCTATTCTATTGACCTGTAGAAGCTGTATCAATAGCAGTATCTGTCACACAGAAATGAGGATCTTACCCCATAACTAAGGCTAATTCTTTGCTACTCACACAGTAAAGCCTAGTCTTTTCTGAAATAACAGTTGAGATACAAATAATGTGTATTTCAAGGAGACCAGTAAAATTAATCCTGCTTACAAAAATGAGTGGGTGCTCCCCACATGGAAAAGCAAATGCTGAAAATTACAGGGTGAATGCCTTTCTTCCTTATTACACTTACAAACTATAGTTCCATTTTGTCATAAAAAAATTACCTTAAAGCTGAGGAACTTTGTTAACCCACTTAATTAGATCAGCAGCATCTGTTTTCTGCATCTCCAAAGAGAACAAGAAAGAAGCCAAGAAAAAAGAGCTTTAGTTGTGATCGTCACAGTGACAACAGGTTTGTAAGGTCTAGTGAAAGGTTATGTAGTGCCTCATGAAAATTCCTACATGCTTTTCACATGATTGATTTTCTGTAAAAATGAGAAAGTATGATTTGAAGTGATTCATACATTAACTTGGGGCCTTAGTTTATTTAATCCAAACAAGCTTTTTAACCTGGACCTTTATTTAGCACCAGGATGCTAAAAGTTCTCCATGCCTGACTAAGCAGTTCTGCATGTTGTAATTGTAAGCAATTTACATATTGAAATTATAGAGAAGATTGTCTTGGATACAGTGTCTTTTCATCTCAGACAGTGACAGTCTTAATAAGAAGTACATTCCATTGTCAATATTTTAACATTTATCTTGCTTAATGTAAAATCAATATTTTAACATAAGCTAATTACTCCCAGTGATAAGTTATGAATATACTCCTCTATTGGCTTGTAAACAACAGAAAATACAAGACAAAGCAGTTTTTACTAACATAATTTTTATCCAGTTCTCCCCCACCGTGAAGTAAAAAAATCCTTTTAAATTATTTGTATGAGTGTCTGGAGACTTTTAAGAAAGGGCCCAAGCTAATAATAGTAATTAGTTAAACTTATGTAAAGCCTGTCATCCCATGAGTTAACATAAGTCTGTCATTTATGAATGAGCATCTTTTTATTATTTTCCAATGACCATTAGGGTATCTGCAATCTTTTCTGGTTTTATAGCTGAGTTTTAAAATAATTAATGTTGCTTTAAATCTCTGAATAGTCACACATGTTCCTAGCTTTCATCTGTGATGCATGCACATATCATTTTTCAGAAGTTAAAAGAGAAAACATGTAGGCAACAAAACATCTCCTTAAACAAATTATGAACTAGGGATGATGAAAAAATATTTTTATTTTAAATTTTATTTAAATGGAAAGATCTTACAAGTGAAGACAAGAATACTTTCTCTAGTTGACACTGTCTTATTTCATTCTGTTAAACAACATTAATAGGATGCCCTTTACTGGTCACCATTAGAAGCAATTACAACAAAGAAGCAAAAGAACACTGCCAAATGAAAAACTTGTCATTTTAATATAATGAGATAGTATTTTATTTTTAATTTGAGCTACAATCTCCAGCCAAGATGGAAATTAAATTGTGCTAGGAATATAAAAGCAAAAGGAATATGTAGTCACTGCCCTAGAAAACATAGCAGCCTAAGCAGAGAACTCAGACAAAGAGAGAGAGAGAAAACCTGCCTACTCAGATGCTTCTTCCTGTGTATTCTCTCCCTAAACCCTCCCCCGCCCATTCTTTTTTAAATAGAAGCTGGATTGATGTTGACAATATGCCTCTGAAATACAGCAGTGTGATGAAACACTGAAATACTCAACAGTGTGAACTGAAAGAAAGACAGGATTGCCACTTACCATAGCAATAAGCAGTCAATGTCACAGCAAAATAATATTTCTTCACTTACATGCAGCATTTTTTTATTTGGTTATATGAAAATAAGGATGCACATATGTTAGGCTAAGAGCACAGACTTCAGTTACTGTAGCAAAAAAGATGATCCTTCTGCCTCAAGGATTTTCTCTCTCCTGTAGATACAGTTTTACCTCTGAATACTGCTTTCTTCTCTCATGTTTAAGTCCATGAACTCCTGAAGAAAAAGAAATTAATAGTACTCCTTGTTTCTTTTATTTTTTCCCCCTATATGCGTTATTTCAAAGCACTGAGACATCCAAAAAGCATCTTGCTGATAGCATCTTCTTCATTATAGAAATTTTAACTGTCTCTATTACATGTGTTTTGAGGAAGGGCTGAGAATATTGATCTCCCCATTCCATTGGTGAGTTGTTAATCACAGGAAAACTCCTGAATGCATGACTGAGTGCCTACTAATGGAAATAAAGGATTTACTATCTGGCTCTGTAAAAGCCGTATTACTATAGATTACTAGGAATGCATGGAAGCAGGGATGTTCATAAATCATAAACAGATATTTTGCAAAATATTTATAACAGTAGGAGTTTTCAATTAGCATACTTAGTGTGGCACTCTGGTCTGGAGCTACAGGAAGGTTAAGTGCTTCTTGCTTACAGTTATGTAAATCTAGAGTAACTGTCATTGAATTCTGAGCAAAATCAACATATAGAAGAGCAAAATGAGGTCATGTTGTAACTAATGCACCCTATCAAATCATCCTATTTGATTCCCATGCAGAATGTGTATTTGTTGCACAACAAATGATGCAAAGGATATGTGTGCTTGTTGTGGGTAACATTACAGGGCTGAGCACTTAGAATTATTCTGGTGATTTAGATCATGGTAAACACTCTCAAAAATATCAAACTTAAATTACATAAGGTGCCTGGCTGGACTGATGAAATGTGTTTTATGCCTCTACAAAAGCTAGGGAATTTTAATCAATCACTGGGAGAAGCAAATAGATCAAGTGAGTAACTTCCCATTAGCTCTGCAATGCTTGACAGAAATAGGACAGCAGAGAACAGTTTTTTCCTGGTGCACACAGGGTTCTGTTTATGTCATCTGAATTTTATTCTGCACTGCTTATGCACTGTTGCCTGGAGGAACCCTGCAGTCTTGAAGTAAATACAGTAACTTAAAGCTTTATCACTGAACATATTCCTGCCAGTCTATTAGCAAGATAATGGGCTTTTTTTCAGGCATTGGAGTAAAGTTCTATCCACATACTACCACAAAATTAAAAAAATAAGTAAAGAATAGGCAATGGGACTGTTGAGTCCACCCAATATTAAATCATAGAGTCACAGAATATCTCAATTTGGAAGGGAGACATAAGGATCATCAAGTTCAATTTCCTGTTCCTTGTAGGACTACCTAAAACTAAATCATATGACTAGGAGCATCATACAGACACTTCTTGGACTCTGACAGACTTGGCGCTATGACCACTTCCCTGGAAAGCCTATTTCAGTGACTGACCATCCATTCCATTAAGATATTTTCCTGTTGTCCAAAACTAACTCCCCCTGATGAAGCTTCATTCCATTTCCTCATGACCTACTGCTGGTCACCAGAGAGAGGAGACAAGCACCTCCTTCTCCACTGCCCTTCAGGAGGAAGTTGTAGACTGCAATGAAAGCAACCCATTCTCTCCCAGGGGAACAAAGCGAGTGACCTCAGCTGCTCCTATATGCCTTACCCTCAAGGCCTTTCAACATCTTGATCACAGTCTTCTGGACATGGTCTAATAGTTTGATGTCCTTCTTGTACTGATGAGCCCACAACTGCACACAAAACTTGAGTGTAGAGCAGAACAGAGCAGGACAACCCCCTCCCCTGCCCAGCTGGCGATGCTGTGCTTGATGCCCCTCGGGACACAGTCGGCCTTCTGGCTGACAGGATACACTGTTGACTCATGTTCAACTTCCACTGACCAGGAGCCACCATTTCTTTCTGCAGGGCTTCTCCCCAGCCTCTCACTCCCTAATTTGTACATATAACCAGGATTACCCTGTCCCAGGTGGAAAATCTGGCACTGGCTCTTGTTAAATGTCATGAGCTGGTGACTGCCCAGCTCTCTAGTCTATCTATAACTCTCCACCCTCAGGGGAGGGCTCCTCCTAATTTAGTATATCTTTTCAAAACTTTTAAAATTCAATTATAATAACAGAAAATTAGAAAAGTATTTCTGTGTTCACATTCACTTTACCTATCTCATTAGTAGCTCTATGCCATTTATAAACAGAGCTTACCTGATGGTAAACTGAATTAATGCCTAACAAACTGTGTTGAATACATGCAATATAGATCCCTGCTAGAAAGAGCAAACAATTAAAAAATTTACAGATCTGTTTGAACCAGCACTAAATTCACCTTACCATATATGATTACATTTTGACATAGTTGTATATGTCCTTTGTGCTATTTTTATGTTTTTTCTAGATTTCTGTTCTTAATCCTGTTTTCTGTAACTTCTGGTCTTTTAACTGGATACCGACCTATTAATATTGCAAATGTAGTAGCTGGATGTCACTGGCCTGTGTAAGGAAGGGTGTAGAATAAGGTTTGGTAGATCTGAGTCAACTTATTTGTGAGGCCACCTAGACAGCTGGGGGATTTTTGTGCTAGGCTCATACAAGATCTGTGCAGAAGCTCTGAATTGTTACTTTTATTCTGGTGAGCAGCAAAGTGTCAGCAAATCCTGAGATCCATGAGTAAGTTTTCAGAAGTATGATAAAGAAATTGCTGAGAAATTACACATCTCCTTGTCTCACATGTCTTTCCTAAATCATATCTCAAACCCAGTTCCACCCTTTCCTAACAGTTTCTTATACCTATTCTCTCTGTGATGCATTTCTAACTCTCACCAACTTTTGTCTCAGTCTCTGGCAGCCTTCATTCTCCATGAGTCATTCATTCCCTTTGGCTAAACTTGCTTATGGTTAGCTGCCCTAATTTGGAAATTATATCCTGTTGTATCCTTTTAAGGTGTGAGCAGCTCTATTAGAGAATGTACAGAATATTTTTTTTTAATACAAAGTGTTCGAAAGGGATACAGACTATGCCCAGTGAGAGTGATGGTCTAAAGACCAAAAGAACTGCTGAGCTCAACCATGAAGTCATTCACTTTTTTTCTGCTTAACTAAAAAAAGTTGACTTTTTAGCTGATTTTTTTTAATTTTCAAATTTATTTTTAAAGATTCCAATGTCAGGGCAGCATTTGCTTTGTTATTAAGGTGGTTTGTATCAAGTCCAAATCTCCTTCTCTTTAAATAATTTGAAAAATATGTGACTGAAATGAGAAGAGTGTAAAGAAAGCTGTGTATCATTTCAATATATGTGACAAGTAAAAAACAGTTTGATTTATCTTTTTTGTGTGTGATGTGATTATGAAGAAGAAAAGGAAACCCTTGGCAAATGCACAGAGAATACTTGAATTTACCTCATAGCTCCTTCAGCATGGCAAAATTCAATAATTAAGTAACCACATATTCATGAAGAACATTTTTAGACCAAAAATTCTTGTAAATGTTTTCCATTGCCTTCATGAGATTGTGCTTCAAAATCACATCCGGAACAGCAATGAAGCAAGGCCTGTTTTGAATACTAGGAGCCAAAATTTTCCTTGAAAATTATAACCAGATAAACTGAAAGCTTTCCTCCATAATTTTTCCTTTTCATGAAAAATAACTGTCAAAAGAGTAAGGGACATTATCCAAAGATTCAATTGCCTAAATGTTAACAAATCAAATGACAAATAAGTTCACTTCTTTAAAGCTCCACATCTGTTGAATACTTTACCAGAAATCTCCCTGGGTCTGAACACTCCTCAGAGTCATATTCTCAGCACCTGTTCAGGATTCTTTGCTTTCTGTTTCTTCTTTCATTTTTTCAGTGATGTTTCTGTACTTCTTGTCTCTTTCTCACAAGCAGACACACATCTCTCTACTGAAAAAAAACCCAGAAAAATAAAGCAAACTTCCCTAACTAAAAGAAATCCCAAAACCAAACAAAAAGACCCAACAAGCCAAAACACAACCCAGCAAAGTCTTATCACCCACATATACTTTTATTGTAGAAAAGTATGTGCTTTCATTGATGGCTACTCTTTTTTCTAGAGCAATTCACAAGTGGCTTGTTACATCTATCTTCAATGAATGGTGACAGTTACTCTTACCTACCACCGTGACATATATCCAGCCCACAGTTTTACATAAAGCTAACATTCATTGTCAAGACAATGCACCACACTTTTTCTGGTTAGTTTTGTTTGCTTTCTTGTTTGTTTGTATGTTTGTTTGTTTGTTTTTCTGCAGTTGCTTTCACAGGTAACATTAGAAGGGTGTTTTAGGCTTGTGGGTTTTCTCTTAATGTACATCTATTTTAGCAATTTATACTCAAGAAAACTATGAGATAAACTATACTTGATTTATTACACTTATTCAAGAAATAGAAAGCTTTCCAGACAGGGAAAAAATTGAAAAATTGACACTTAGTCTGTGCTAGGTAAGTATAAGTGGCAGTCATGTAGAGATATATGTTAAGTAAAATATGCACTGACACAATAGAGCTAAGAAAAACAAGGGAGCTAAAGAAACAGAACCTTTTCCTTTTATCTACGCATTAAAGTATAAAGAGGACACAAATTTGTATATACGAAGAAGCTAGACAAGAAACATTTCACATATTTACGAAGAAAGTGACTTACATACTTAGATTTCAAATCTAGTCTATGTTCCTCTTTCAAGATTATTTCTTGCATTTCAGGGAAATGCAACTATGACAACTAAGAATCCCACTACCATAAATACTATTCATAGATAAACATTCCCTGCTCTGATCCATGTCATCAGGAAAAGCATTCTTTTTCTTGATGAGTTTAGGATGCAAATGAACAGGGAAGTCAAATAATGGAGACAATGAAAACAGTGTCTATATTTTACAGTCAGTAAACCAGAGCAGAAAGATTTGCTGACATTTGTCTACTCTGCATGCAGATTCTGCTTCCTTTGACATGGGGATTCAGAGTGAAAAAATCTCATAGTAATGTAAAAAAGCTTGTTTCCCAACGCACAGACAGGGCTTGCAACAGAGCAACCATTTAGTTCACTAGGCTTCTATTGAATGTTTAATAATGAGGATTTTGTAACAGAGATGCCCTCTAAAACAAAGCAGGAACAAAGACTGCAGAATTTTCTTCATACACTCTTTCTAACTGCCATCAAAGAGCCGTGATTCAAACCCTGCCAGTCATGGCTGCACTTGAACTAATGACTTAGCAGTGAAAAGGCTCTACAGTCTATTACTAATCTCCTGATTCATCAGGCTTTCAACCCTTTTTTAAACCTATATTTACTGGGATCAGAACAGTTGCCCTTCTTAAAATAGATGTTATGCTGCAGCTCACAGTCCAGAGTTCAAGAGTCTTCCATTTAAAAAAGAATAAGTCATAGTGTCTCTGTACAGTCACTTTCTGACAGCAGGGCAAAATCTTGCCTATCCAAAAAACAGGATATAATTAAAAATGTCCTTCTCCCATGTTATGTATCTTCGTGAACGAATGCATAAAGTGCCTCTTATTTTATCTTATCTCTTTCTTTTTCAAATTTATTTATCTTCATGGAAAATAGACAAGACTAAGTAAATTCTTTAAAAAAACCAAAACAACAAAACCAAACCCAACCATTTTAATGTTGCTATGTTAGCTATTGGAACAAATGAAAAAACTGCATTATGAGAGAAATAAAGACATATGCAAGAGGAAAAGATTATTTAAATGAGTACATAATGTTTACTTATGTCAATAAATTATCTTAATTGGATACCACCCATTTTAGAAACTTAGTGACCCTTTCACAGGATATACGGAATGTGTTTTTCCATTGTCCGTCTTCTGCAGTTCAGAACTATTATTTACTCTCTTGAAGTATTTGCAATTGAGAATCAGTGTTACATCCAGATTTTAAATATCGTTCTCATGTCATGATTTTTCATATTTGTTTTGAAGGTCATGCTGTACCTTTTTAAGTGGATAGATATGTACCAGTGCAGTGCATGTGCACTTTTCTGAATTCTGCTGCTAAAATTCAGCACTGAACCCAGCATGGAATAGAGAACAGGTGCAGAGGTCGCTTGCACATCTTCAGACATATTTTTGTAGTAGAGGAGAAGTGAACAGAAGCAGTTTTGCTGCACCGTGCTTCACAGCCACATGCCAGATGCAGATTGTAGTGCTGATGCAGAAAGATGAATGAATTCTAGTCCCTAATATTTATAATGGAGAATATGCTGTCATGCTGAAAAGTTCATTGCAGAGGAAAAATAACATTGCCTACTCACTTGGCATGAGCCTGCCCCTGCTTCTAGACATATGAAATTCTTTCTAGGCTTGGAGTATACTGTAGTCTCAGCTCAGATAAAGCAGTTTTGTATCATACTAACATGCTCATTTGATTTGTATGATCTTTTCCATGGTCATAACTGATATCTATCCCTATGTAAGTTTGACAGACACTAGAAAAAAGCCACACAGTTGCTAAGTGCTATCACAGCACTTGCTCTTCTCTTCTCCTAAGTATACTAACATATTGTGTTGGAGCACTGCTCCTTTGAGGGTTGGAGAAAGTTGCTAGAATCCAGAGAGTGCAAAGATAGAGAAAAAGTCTTTTTACATTTGTGTTTCCCAGAGTTTCCAGCTTTTACAGTATCAGCAACACAGGAACTTATTGTATTTTAGACTGTCATTTGCAATATGCAATATGCAGTATTACCTGGGCATATGTGACATCCTGTTTCTTTTTGTGTCTGGGGAGGTACAGCAGGTAGGGGTATTTTTATGTGTAGGACTCTTCTTCAGTTTTCTGTGGGAGATTGTACCTGTTCTTCATGTTCAATAATGAAAGAGAAACAGGAGAATATTCAGAACACTTGTTACTTCACTTATATCTTCACCACTGATGTATCATCCTGAGTGTTAATGGAGCCTATGTTCCATCTTGGTAAAATGGATAAGATTTAAAGCCCTTTTAAATCCTGCTCAGAGCTTCTTTGTTCAGATGGAAAGGGATAATAGATAAATAACAGCTAGAATTAACTATGCAGTAAAGATATACTGTCTAGGAAAATCTGCAGAATGTGAGTTATTGTTTTGACTGAACCTCTAAGTGGTTTAAAAAACGTGTTTTCTAAAAATATCTGTTGGTATAAGCAAAGGTTACTGTATCTTTTTTTCCCTGACTTATTTTCAGCTGCAGGATATTTTAGCCATTTATAAAGCAGGTTACAGCTCTGTTTTATGTATGAACACCTATTCAGCTGGAAAAAAATCTATTTGCAACTGCAATTCTTCCAAGAGTCACAACATAAATTCCAGTGCATGAACATTACCATGTCAGGAGTATAGCGACTCTGAAGCAATTAGAATTTTCTTGAAGAGTCAATATTCCTAGGAAATTTAAATTTTCATTCAATGGAGCAGGAAGAAGGAAAAGTAAATTATGGTACAGTGCGGTGCTTTCCAAATCTTCTGAAAGTTTCATCAAGTCATGAAACTTAGTTTCTGTGGAATCATGTTTTTAAGCCTTTTGTATTCACAGATTGAAGGGTGGCTTCTGTTTCTTCAACAATGGTTGTCACCAGGAGAACAGGCCTCATGTTTTAAATGATCTGTGCTTGAAAACCATTTAGGTGTAAAGAAATTCCCCAAAGACTTTTAAAAGACTGAATGCTATTCTAATGCTCCATCTCACAGTGCTGAACTCTTCTGGGGTCTCAACATCATGCTAAACTGCATGAACACAGCATGATATACAACAGTCATTTGGAAAAAAAGCCTACAACAGAATATTTCTGGGAATATTTAGAGCAGGCAGTCTACACATATCTAATTAGATGGAGACAAGGGTCGTAAATGCATCCAGTCACGCATCTACTACTACCTCTTTATTTCAAGTTACAGTTCAAACATTCTGAGTTTATTTATTCACACAATTATTTTGAGCCTAAGTCTGGAATACAATAATAGAAGAGATACGAGCAGGTATAATTTACTGAGTCACTCCTCAAGGTGTCTGGGAAGACATAAGGCTCATTCCAGGTAGCTTCTTCCTAAATTCTCCTGGTCCTTAAAGCAGCCTAATTGTATGCAGCTGATTTTAGGTTACATTTTAAGGTTGATTTTATAAAACTTCTTTGGTATTTTGTGGACCTACAATTTTATGATAACCATAAGTGTCACAGATAACAGTTGTAGCATAACATTTTGATGGAAAGCATTGCTTGTACCAGGATTAAATTTGTGTTATTGCATATTGAAAGATTCATACTTCCATTTCTCTTTAAATTACACCAAGTTCCTTAACACTTTGATTAGATTAGTATAACATTCATCAGCATATTCTAAATTATATGCTTTGATTATTTAAATACAGTTGTGTGCTGTTCCTCATCAGCAGTGTGACTTTTATGCTGCACAGCATTTCTGGTGCTTTGTCAGCTAAATTTAGGCAAATAAATCTTTACACAGGTTCAGGACAGGCCTACAAGTCTTCTTCAAAAGGTTCTGATAATGAAAGCGGAAAGGAATGAAAAAGAGCAGAGAAAGAAGGCACATTCTTCTGTCCCAAATACCCAAGGAGATTTCAAATAAAATTGTTTATTTTGATTGAAGTGTTGAAACTGTAACTACACAAGGCCTCACTGTAGAACAAGATTCAAGTATTTAAAGGTGGCATGTGCAATTTTATTACACACTTCAGACAATTTACACAGTGTAAAGCAACACAAGAAAAAACAGCCAATCCTTTAGGGAGAGACTAATTTCTGTCTTGAATCCTGACAAAACTGGATTCGTTGTTCTTTTTACCACCTTGTTTAGCCATACTAAAATTTTAAAAGTAACAAACAGACCATGAGCAATAAAAAATAGGAATCTTCTAATGATATCTTTTCTTAATGTACTTCCAAAGCCACCATTAAAAACACTTCTGCTACTTTTGGAATATTGTATACTTCCAGCAGAAATCCTGGATATTATGAATGGGACATCCAATGGTTGTCTGTTGCATTCTGATGTTTGGAGAAAGTTATGTTTTGCTTTAATGATTATATAATTTTTGAGATTAAAATTATTTTTTATTCTGTCCAACCTTCCTGAATAATCTCAAGTGCATACTATTCTCCCTGACTTCGACATACTCTAAAATACAAACTCTATCTCCCATACTGCACCAGAGCCATGGGTTGTTACAGCATTATATATGGTGCACAGCCAAGTAGAAGGGCACATACTGTCCAAATAAGCAGTGTATGCTCAAGAGGATTGGAGGAGCATTAGTGGATGGCCAGCTTTTATATGTCACAGAAAATTTATGCATCTGTATCGAGTTAATTTATGCAGATCTGCGCAGATCATTTGCCTTTGGTAAAAATACTCATTATAAATTAATACCTTCTGGGTTTTTTTTTCCAAATGTGCCAATATTTAATTTAGTGTAAATGTTTCCACTTTATCTTAATATTGAAATCCATCCCCTAGAATTACCCTGGCCTGATTTGTGCTATCTTCATGATTACACAGTGCAGGATGCTTAACACTCAGTGATACCTTTCTTACTACAGCTTCCTCATGTTGCAAGGTGACCACTCATGCTGTTTTCCTGTCAATTGTAACCAAAGTTCGGGATTCATCTTCCTGAATTAGCACTGCAAGAAACTCATTACAAAACTTAAATATATAGCTCAGTCCTTTGCTTGTTTCAGCTACTTTTTTCATTATTGTCGCTGTTAATGATTTGTTGCTAGCCTGTTTTGTGGTTTTGGGTTGGTTTGTTTTTTGCAATTGGGACTTATTGTAAAAAGTGAGGGAGACTTTAAACGTGAGTGGAGAAATGCATACTCTAAGCTCTTTTCAGGACAAAAAGAAATTTAAGCACTTTACCTGAACATTGATGATATTAACTATTAGCTCTGTGCCAATAAACTTGCTGTTATCAGGTTTCAGAAATAACTATATTTAAAGGAATGACAAATGGCCTTTTTTTTTTTTCTGCATGTAGGTTCACTACAACAAATCTGTATCCACCCAGAAGTGACACTAGAGATTCTGAAACCAGAGTTTAGTGGAACTGTGGCTTATGTTGCACAAGTAGATTTTTCGAATTGTGGAAAAAATTGTTTTCTTCCTGCAAAATGCATTGTAATGCAGTACTTTCAGAACATGTCAGAGATAAAATATCTCTCCCTGTAACTAGAATAATAGATTTCATGTTTTGTTGTTGTTCTTATAGGAAGACCTCATAGAGTACTAAAATAGAGAATATGTAATTGAAATTTTGGTCCAAAGCAAGACATTCTTATATGCATAATATAGTAGGATTTAAACAAATGGTTGAGCAAAATGTTGGTCTGAAGACCATGTGATATATATAGATATATACAGTTTAAATCACTATTTTGAGATACATTTTTTGAAATGGAGACATGACAGGAAAATAGAGGTTACCTATCTAAGTCCTAAGGAGCTCATGAACTTCACCTCCTTCCCTTATTGAATTTTGATTAGCCACTAATCTACAGCCTGAGCAGACCACAGAGATACATCAGCCCTCCCAGTCAGCCTGTTCAGTGCTTCTCTTTGTTGTACTATATATTTTTCCTGATATCTAAGGGGAACAACTTACCTCAGTGCCTTTTAGGGTTATTATTTCTTTTTTCTTTTTTTCACAAATGTGAAAAGATTGTGGTTTTATTTGAGAAACTTGAAGAATCCTACTCTCAAAGACCTCTTTCCTTGTCCCTGTCAGTATTTCTTGAGACTAAAGCATTAGTTATTCTCACAGATCACATGCTCTTTCTACTTCATTTCTCTGTACTGTGTCTGATTAGTCTCTTGAAATGCAAAGTCAGACCTGGAAAAAAAATTCCATCCAGTACCTTACAAAAACTCAGCATAATGTTGTTTTAGGTATTACAAGCTTTTCTGTCCTTCCTTTTTTTTTTTTTTTTTTTTTTTTTTTTTTTTTTTTAAACCTGTTTTCCCTCACATGCTACCTTTACAGTTGAATAAACTTTAGAATGTTTTGCTTAGATTCATTAACATCCATGAATTGGGGGTGGGGGAGAAGGGGAGGGGTGGACATGGCCTCTGGGAGATTTCATCTAAAATGAAAAGAAACCTTCTCAAATTCAAGTGCTTCAAATGTTACAATACTGTTCACTGTATATCAATTAGTTATCCAAACATAAATGTAAATTATCTGCATTTGTCTAGGCAGCATCTGTTCAAATAAACCTAGCATTCATGTACCAGATAATGATAGCATGGTGAATTATAAGTATTTAAATGACTTTTTTTTCAGCCAAGGATATTGTAGTGAAAGAAAAGCAATCTTCATATTTTTAAGCAAATAAAAAAATCCATAGAGTATAATGTTGCTGAAAATTATTTAATCTCTATAAAAGAAGTTTTCAAAAATTTTCATGTCTATGACTGAATTCTATTCAAAGAACTACTCAGCAAATGTTGTTGGTTTTAAATAAGTTCTGGCATGTTCATAAAAGAAATGAAAGAGTGCTGTATCAATGGCTTCTAGCTATGAAACAACCTGTTGCTGTATCTGAACAATGCTATTGGGGTTCATTGAATTAATTTACTTTACTCCAGAGGATGGCTCACTTGTATGACAACATTGAGAGATTCCAGGCTGCTGACTCATTCATAAAGTATTCTACTACTTTATTTGATCTTATGGCAATATTTGAAGGAAATTCAGCACTACAATAAAACTGAGTCTCTCCAGCAATGTTCACATTGCTCATACTTTCCTGATGTTTTTGTTTTCCAGAACACTGCATATGTCCTCTCCCTGGTCACCCATATTCTCTTGGGGAAACCAAGTGTCTTTACATAATGGAGCAAGAACAACATCATTTCTTCCAAACAGGGCAACTGGAATATGATGCAGTGCTCAGGGGCAAATGAATCCCAGCCAGTTTTAAACCATTTGCTTTAAGACAGAGAGGAAGAAGAATCACAGAATCACAGAATTAACTGGGTTGGAAAAGACATTTGAGATCATCAAGCCCAACCTATGACCCAACACCACCTCATCAACTAAACCATGGCACTAAGTGCCACATCCAGTCTTTTTTAAACACCTCAAGGGACAGTGACTCCATCATCTCCCTGGGCAGCCCACTCCAGTGTCCAATCACTCTTTCAGTGAAGAATTTTTTTTCCTAATGTCTAGTTTAAACTTCCCCTGGTGCAGCTTAAGGCTGTGTCCTCTCACTCTGTCAGTAAGCGCCTGAAGGAAGAGCCCAACCCCCACCTGGCTACAGCCTCCTTTTAGGCAGTTGTAGAGAGTGATAAGGTCTCCCCTGAGCCTCCTCCAGGCTAAACACTCCCATTTCCCTCGGCTGCTCTTCATAGGACTTGTCTTCTAGACCCCTCACCAGCCTTATTGTCCTTCTCTGGAGACATTCAAGCATCTCAGCATCCTTCCTAAATTGAGGGGTCCAGCACCGGACACAGCATCCAAAGTGTGGTCCAACCAGTGCCAAGTACAGGGGAAAAGTTGCTTCCCTGGTCCTGCTGGCCACACTATTCCTGATACAGGCCAGGATGCCATTGGCTTTCTTGGCCACCTGGGCACACTGCTGGCTCATGTTCAGGAGGAAAGAATTGTACTGTTGTACAGGGCTGTACTTGCTGCATGTTACTAATTCATTCATCAACTTTATCTGTGGCACAAATCTACATGGCACATATAAAATAAAATGCTCTTCCCCTCCCTTTCCTTCTTTACTCTTCCCTTTTTCAGTGCCCCTTGGGGAGATATTTTCCCCTTTTTTTAAAAAATACCATGACAGTCTCCTGGCTTTAAAGTTTTACTATAAAATCAGCTTTAACCACTCATCTGGTGTTCTTGCCTCTGTGGGCTATGTGTCTTAACAATTTCCTGCACCCTTCTGTTCACAAACTACTTCCTGAAAGCTAAAAGAAATGAGCAAGAAATGAATAAAAGAAAAGGAAAGAAGTTTACAGTGATGGAAAATAATAATGGCATAGATTATGACTGTGGAAACAGTGTGCTGCTAGAAATATAAGTGTTTTCAATGGTTTCATCCTGCAGGCAAGTAAATGGGAGAACAAATGGCACCAAGAAATGGCATTACATAACTGAAGCTTAGAAACATTAAGGCCTATAAAATACCCTGAATTTTAGACTTTCTATTAGGATCTAATAAGGCAATAAAGTCAAAAATATAGATGTGCACAATTTGAATACAACTGAAAACCAACAAAAAAAAGAAAAAAACAAAACCCAAATCAAACCAAAAAAAAAATCCAACCAAAGAAAACCAAAACCAAGAAAGGGATTGAGTCACATCAATATAAAGAAAAAAATTGTAAAGAGGTTTGTTTGCAAAAATACATTTGTATACACAGACACACATACCAATATACTTTTGTACGTAAGTGTTTAGAGATATATGTACATTTAGCCACATATATATGTAGATATATATATGTGTGTGTGTGTCTATGTATGCCTGTGTAGCGGGTTGGCCCTGGCTGGATGCCAGATACCCACCAAAGCAGCTGCATTATCCCTTTCCAAAGTCGGATAGGGGAGAGGAAATGTAACAAAGGGTTCATTGAGATAAGGACAGAGAGAGATCACTCACCAATTACTGTCATGGACAAAACAGAAGGACAAAATATCTCAAATTCGAGATATTAATTGAATTTATTACAAAAGCAGAGCAGGATAATGAGAAATAAAATAAGACCTTGAGAAGACCTTCCCCCAATTCCTCCCTCCTTCCCAGCTCCACCTCCTGCCCCCCAATGACACAGGGAGATGGGAAATGGGCATTATGGTCGGTTCATCACATGCTGTTTCTCCCACTGCTCAAGGGAAAGGAGTCCATCTCCACAGCTCCACTGTGGGGTCTCTCCCATGGGAGACAGTTGTCCACAAACTTTTCCAACGTGAGTCCATCCCACAAGCAACAGTTCTCTACCAACTGTTCCAACATGGGTCACTCTTCCAACATAGGTCACTCTTCCATGAGGTGCATGTGTCCTTCCATGTGTCCTTCAGGCACAGCCTGCTCCAGTGCAGGTGTCCCATGAGGTCACAAGTCCTACCAGGAAACCTGCTCCAGCGTGGGGTTCTTTCTCCATGGGTCCACAGGTCCCTGCCGGGAGCCTGCTCCAGCATGGGCCTCCCGGGGGCCCATGACCGCTCTCTTCTCAGGCATCCGTCTGCTCCAGTGTGGGTGTCCTGCATGTGCTGCAGGTGGATCTCTGCATCCCTGTGGACCTCCATGAGCTGCAGGGGCACAGCTGCCTCACCATGGTCTGCACCACGGCCTGCAGGGCAATCTCAGCTCTGGCTCAGCCTGGAGCACCTCCTGTCCCTCCTTCTGCACTGCCTTTAGTGTCTGCAGAGTTGTTCCTCTCACAAATCCTCTCTCTGCTACTCTCAGACTGCAATTTCATCTGCACAATAACATTTGTTTCTTCTTAAATGATAGCACAGAGGGATTACCACAATCAGTGATAGGTTTCATCTTGGCCTGAAGCACATCTGTCTTGGATCTGGCTGGCAATAATTCTGCTGGACACAGAGAAATCTTCTGGCAGCTTCTCCCAGAAGCCACCCCTGTAGGACCCTACTATAAAACCTGGCAACACAAACCATACAGCATGGTTCTGCATTTGCCTCTCAGCAGAAAGGACCCCTGCTGAAAAAATATCACAAGAGTAATAATAACTTTGTGTATGTGTGTTAAAATGTGTGTTTAAAGTTTGCATTTATGGGGAAATACAATAGAACACATCACAATGATACCATGAGTGATGAATCATACACATTTTCATCTGATACATAATGCAATCTTTTTTACCATTGTCAATATAATCAATGCATACTAGTTGCAAGTGACATATAGAGACAGAGCCTTGGTATAATGAAATTAATTTTGATCAGCAGAGCCACAGCAAGTCTGTTCCCATGCACTGCAACTTCATTAAAGCATCCATGAAGGAAGCAAAAACGTAACACTCAGGCAGTTAAATGGAGAGATTATTCATTCCAAGATAAGACTTTCTTTACCCCAACTTGTCCTTTTCCCTCTAGGGTTCATAATAACTTTGAGAAATCAACCACATCATGTTCCAAAAATCTATTTCTGTTGTCTTAAAGCACCTGTGAAATGTTGGATTCCTAGCAAAATTGTGGCATTTTCAAAATTTTATAGAAATTCTCTAATAGTACCGAAATTTTAGTACTATAAAAAAAGTACTTATAAAAAATATTGAACAGCTTGAATAAAAATTTTACTTTTCCTATCTTATGCGTACTATTAAGAAAGGTCTACTCAGAAAACAACCAATTAACCAAAAGTCTATAATTAAAAAATGGGAGACGCTCATGTTTTTATGAGTTTTTCTGCGTATGCTCTGAGAGTTATTTGGTATGTTTCTTCTCTGAGGCCAGTTCTGGTCACCTTGTTCAGGTATTGGGGGGTACTCACAGGCTGTCACTGGAGTTTCTGGTTCACCTTCTCTTCTGGAGCAGGGCAGTTTTGATATTTCCTTAAAAACAGAAAACACATTGTGTAGTCTATTGCTTTTGCAGACCTTCAAGTACTTGATGAAGAGCATGATCCTCTTTATCTTCCCTTTTCCATCTAGGCAAATAAAGAACAAAACCTGGACTAGAACTTTTTCTCCCAAGCCCTTCTTCATATCTATTAATATCTCTGGCATTGAGATAGTGAAAATTTGAATACATTTCAGACCAACCGTAATAGCTTTTCCTGATCCTCATCCTTCCAGAGGAAATTACTTCTTACAACAGCCTCTTGAGGTCTACATAATATCTTCAGTGTTATCCACAAATGTTTGTTGTTTGTCCCATTTCAAACTGGAAAGAGAACCCGAAGGGCAAACCAAGTTCTGAAGTTCTGTACCTGTTAGAGTTCTTCACTAAGCCAAGAGAATCCCATCAGGTGGCTAGGGTATTCTTTGTGAGTACTGTTGTGAAGGAGAATCTTAAGATGACCTACACAAATAGTCAACCAGAACAAAATAAGATTCTGTCTTTTTTCTAAAACTACTCTTTGAAGGCAAAAACAATCATCTTGTGAGAAAGAATCCTTCCAAATAAAGTAATAACTAACCTGTTTTGATTATTTCTTTAATGCTTTTAAGTTCAGAGAATAGATAGGTTTATATATTAAGGGTACTTGGCATTTTTCTAGTTTGCTGTGCAGTTCAATTGTCTGCACATATCAGTCATTTGTCTTGGGGTGACTCTGATTTTGATTTATACAGTGCTGACAGAACAAAATGACTTACTTAATTTTTCTTCTCCTCCATGTTTTTCATTACTAAGAAACTCCTTGACTGGAGTTCAACCTATATATTACTCAGAAGTACAGTTTGTTTCCCAAGCTCAGGTAGGAATTTTGCATTTCTCTTTTTACTGTTATGGCAGAGTAGTTGAGAGAAGGCTGTCAGCCAAGCAAAAGAAGTAGGACACAGTGACTGCATGGATGATTATGATTAGATTTATTGCTAACACAATATCTAAATATTGTCAATACAGTATCTAAATAATAACTCTATTACAATGGTTAGCAGTATAACTAAGTCATAGTCACAAGCTGCAGTGAGATCTCTTTGCTTTCTAAACTTCTCAGAGATGTCTAGGTGTGACTAGGTACACCTAGTCTCAGATTTGGTCAACAGTCCATGCCTAAAGGGTTTGGCTAGAAACATACATGTTTGCAGTCTTTGGCCTTGCAGAATTCACAACTGCCAAGCAACAAAGTCCCTATATAGCTACTTTAGGACTTTATCTACATATTTGACAGGATCTTAGTGCTTTTAACTTAGACAGCCAAAAGTGAGCAAGACATCCCTGCTAAGGGGTGGGGAATCCACCCAGAAGCTGCTTGCAATATTGAAATGACAGTTTGCCCAGTTGGCCAGATATGTAGCAGCATTTTATATCCTTATGCAAGCACCAAAGTCAATTGTAAATATCTCTGTTCCCTCATCTCTGGAATAGAGTTACTGAGCATCCAGACAGTTCTTGAAAAATCCACCTGGTCTTCTTAAGACAAACCAGATTGCACCATCAGAGAGAGCAGAAAGGGAAATGGAGTGTGTGGGGGTCTGCAGAGGTGTCTGTAAGACACACATGATGGCCCAATTATTAATGTTTCACAGCTGTAAACATTAAGTTATTTGAAATTATTTCCTATGATTTTAAATGCAGACACTAGTAGCCAGATGACAGTCTTAGCCATATTGTTTCATTTTAGGTAGCTACACAAGGAATAACAGCTTGGACCCAATGATCCTTGTGGTTCCTTTCCAACTCAAGATATCCTATCTTTCTGTGATATATGATAAACCAATATTTAAGCTGCTAAATCAGACACCGGGACTTAGATACCCCAGTTTCAAATTTGCCTTTATAGGTCTCCTACATATACATATTTAATGAGACTCTTTAACTGCAACACCCTTTGCAGCAGAGGACTCTTATCTTCATCTCTTTATATATTTTGTCTGGTTTTATTATTTAGCCCTGTGTCTGTCTTATTGAACACTCTTCAGACTATGTTCTTGTAGCGGGTTCAGTTCATAAACTGGGCAGAAACACCAATTAAGTGCAGTGGTTTGGTTCCAAATAGCCATTACTTACTTATATTCCTTTTGTGAGATGAGAATTAGGAGAAAGCAAAGCAGGCACAAAACTTAAAATAATATAGAGAAGTGTATTAAGTGGCTTAAAAAAGTTGCCAATATTCAAACTAGCCAGTTGATATGTTCTGTCGGGTCATAGAGAAAGCTGTAAGCACCTATTTGCAAGAGAATCACTTCCATGGCTGAAGCCCTCTTTACTAAAAACCCAAACTATACTAAATCATGACAATTCTAAAAGGCAGAATTATTCATATTATTTTTGTCTGTGCTAGAAGTTCAACATAATCAGGGATTAGATTTTTTAAAGCATTCCTCTGAGAAGAAGATCTGGCTGCAGGCATAAGGAGTCTAAAAGGCTACTTCGGACACAAAAGAATATGTTTTGTTTGTTTCTTTTTATCCTACACTCTCACTTCTCTCTCCTCCTCACTTGCAATTTTGAGATAACAGTCTAAGGGAGCTGGCCCTTTGCAAGTTCTTACACTGCAACAGTTGATAGCTTGTTAGCTTTCATAACCCGCATTTTTTAACCATATCAAGGTAAAGCAGGAAGATTTGGAGTTCAAGGAAGGAAACTATACATTTAGGAAAATGTGACTAGTGAAGAGACTGGACTAATTAAATTGCTTATTCAATCGGAAATATTTTAAAACAGTGAGTAGACAGATTTTCTCATTTTAACACTTGCATTTCATTTAATTAGGATATTTTATTACTTCATCTAAGGATTAAAGTGAGTATATCATTAACCACATATGACAGAGAAAAGCTAGAGGAATAAAAATCTCAAATTTAAAAGCATTATGAATTAAATCTTTTACCCACAACATAGGGTGGGACTTTTTCAGAATTTTTAGATCTGTATAAAACCAGCTTATCTGCTGATCTTTGCAATTCATTTATATCAGACTGATAGATTTCAAATTTAAAATATTGGAAGGTTACAATAAGTGAGAATTGGAAAATATAAAATCAAGTTCAATGAGAGATGTCAAACAGCAATATTTTAGTAAGGGGGCCTTTAACATGATTAACAGCAGTATCATTACAATATGTAATATTAATCAAAGCTCATATTGTCTGTCTGGTTTATTCTTCATTAATACACTAACTAAATAATTTGGAAATTTTGGGTCACTTATGATAGGGGCCAGATGCATCCAAAAAATCTAAGCTAGTCCCAAAATAGCTTTGATGTTCCAGAAGAAACAAATCCTTAAATGTGAGTGCGCTTGAAGAGTAATCTATTTTATAAGTAAAGCAGGCATTTTTATGGAGCTACCAGTGATAATCAACTGTGTCAAATTTGAAATAAGAGTAAGCTGCAGTTATTGAGACACAAGCTTCTGAAAAGTAATGCTATGTAGATCTCACAGCCTTATCACAGAGTGAGTTGTGTCACCTTATAATGTGATATAGATGATTCTTGATTGAGTAGAAGCATGTAGTTCAATTGAAGAGTTCTGCTGACACAAGAGCAGCCTTCAGGTGATTTATGAATGAGAGTAGAGCACTTCATTGAATTACAATCTTGGTATTCATCTTGGAAAGGGTTTGCAATATACATCATTATCATCATCCTGGAGTGGAGGGGGGAGAGGAATTTAGGAAAGTGAAAAAAATAGATAATAAACTTTTTGAATTGGAAACATGCAAGTAAATAGCTTCAACTCAAATTTTTAAAACAAAGTTTATAATGTTTTGATATATGTAGAAGCTTGAAATTTGAAATCTTTGGACATTTTATGTTTTCCCAAACGAAAACACTGAGGGTCTTAGGGCTGGAAAATACTGACAAGTATTTTCCATTCAAAAAAGCAATTAATCCAAGTTTTCCTTACCAAGTACAATTTAAGACCACTAATGAAATAAACTAATTCTTCCCTGAAGATTCACTGGCTGAAAAAAGAGGCAACTGTTCTCGTGCAGGAGACTGTTAGTATTTGGGAAAAAAAACAATCATAATGAAAGCCAATTTTCCTTTTCCAATGTAAATTGTTTTCAGCAGACATATATTCATGGAGCTGGTACACAGAAGCAAGTGAAGGCTGTGAGATTGCATCTCATTTCCCCTCTGTATATGCAATTATGCCCCCAGTGCAGGGCTCAAGGCCTCTGAGTCAGTTGCATCCCAGCCCACCTATGTGCACAGATTTCCTCACAGATGAGGGCCTCTGAAAGTGTCCATGCAGTGAGTCCTTGATCTTGCCACAGTATAAATCAGAACACATCCAACATTCCAGAGAACCCAAGAAGTCAGAGTGGCCCTTGGGTTTAAATATGCAGTGTTAGCCGTAGAGAACTGATGAAATACAGACATTGTGTAACCCCTCCTGGAACTTCCCTAGCACATACCAATTATTTAGTCCTGAATTATTCAGTCATACACAACTATCACTAAATATTTGATATATTCAATTATCGATGTGGCTCACCAAGTTCTTCTCATGTATTATGAATATCATGCAAGAACACAGACAGGTAATAACACAGTCATTTTGAATAGACAAGGAACAACAAGTGTAGGTAGTATTGTTTGCCCTACAGATAAGCAGTCAGGTATGTGTCCCCCACTGAGGTGTTCCACGAGAAAAGTTCAGACATAAAACAGAAACAAGCTAGGAGTGTTTCTAGAAGTAGCTGTGCAAAATAACAAGTTGTACTAATTCCCTTTCTGAGGCACAATTCCTTCACAGATTCTTTCAGAACCAGGGGCATGGATTTTCTTCTTGCGCATATAAAACCAAGTAATTCTGCTGTCACAAGGGTGGTACGTCAACAAAACAAACAGCAATTTGCAAAGGTGAAGTTTAGCTTAGTTCCTGCTTACTGTCTAGCTACATGTTGTCAAGAGAGTTTTGCTTCTTTTTTCATCTATAACAGTTCCCATTTGTGTGGTGGTGGCATGTGACAATAGTCCTGAAAACTACTATGAATGTAAATCTCATAATGAATATCATATGAACTCTCTGTCTTATCTCAGCATGAAATCAAACAGGTTGTATTATGACCTGCTCTGTCTGCCAAGATAGAACACTTTGCATAGAAGACTTGAGATTAGAATGAGGAAAACAGTACCGTGGGAGCAAAAGGAAATTTGCTTTTACAGATTCAGGGCCTGCTCTCACTGTTCATGTAATTTGAGGCTTTATGATATGAACAGGGTTCAGCTGAGATTAGGACAGCACTGAGAGAACCAGAAAAAGGAACTGATAAACAAGAAAAATTACAGATATGAGGGGGTAAATCACCATGAGACAAAACCTGAAGAAAATATAATACTACACATAAATGTTTAAAAATATATATTTCAAAAAACTATCAATGGTAGACCAGCAAGATCTGATCATCAACTATATCAAGCAGACAGACTTTTACCACTGGCTTCATAGTGAATACAATGAGAGTCATCAAACTCTAAAAATATACTCATATTAAAAAAAAATTAAAAAATAAAAGCAGAAGAGGGTCATAATAATACAAACAGGAAGATCTTCAAGTGCTTATATATGCAGCATATTGTCAAAGAAGTTGCTACAGAAATCACAGAATCCTTGAGTGCCTGAGATGGTGCAGCAGCTCTGGAGATCTACTAATCCAACACCTCAGAGAAGGGTTAGCAGCAGCAGGTTACTCAGGACTGTGTTTGAGTACCTCCAAAGATGAAGACCACAACTTCTCAGGACAGCGTATGCCAGTGCTTGACAATCATCACACAAAAACCAGCGCCAATACCTGATGGCACAGCCCCTTCACCAGAGCACACCTCCAACAGATGCTAAGACCAATGCTTCTGGCTCCAGCAATAAGTCCCAAATATCTCTGCAACTTCTTTCTGCACAGGTACGTTGTTCCTCAAGAGCTTGGGTCTCTGATGTAGCAAAGACACAGAGAGTATTTCTGTAGTGTGTTAAAGTACTCATCTTTCAGTAATGGCTTTGGCTACAGGCACACACATGAAATATTACCTCAATCCAGGATTAAAGCTAATAATTTGTGACATAACCAGAAATTAACTATAAAATGAAAAAGTTTACTTCATGTGCTAAAGCATATAATTTGAGGTATGTTTTATATACTGTACATAGGATCATGGAATTCAAAATAATACAACAAAAGGACCCTTCCCCCACATATTGATTTTGGCTGGAGTAGATCCAATTTCTTAACAGTGGCTGGTATGGGGCTGTGTTTTGGATTTGTGCTGAACACAGAGTTGATAACAGAGAGATGTTTTTGTTATTGCTGAACAGGGCTAGCGCAGAGCCAAGGCCTTTTCTACTTTTCGTACTGTCAGGCTGGTGAGGGAGCTGGAGGTCCATAGGAGGTTGGAAGGGGACACAGACGAGACAGGAGACCCAAACTGACCAAAGGAATATTCCAGACCATGCTACAGCATGCTCAGTACAAAAGGTGAGGGTAAAAAGGAGGAACAGGGAAATTTAGAGTGATGGCATTTGTCTTCCCAAGTGACCACTACACTTGGTGGAGCCCTGCTCTCCTGGAGATGGCTGAACCCCTGCCAGCTCACTGGAAGTGGTGAATCAATTCCTTGTTTTGTTTTGCCTCTGTGCACACCTTTTGATTCCAGTATCAAACTGCCTTTATTTCAACCCATGAGTTTTATACCTTTTACCCTTCCAGTTCTCTTCTTGATCCTGCTGGTGAGAGAGTGGGTGAGCAGCTGTGTGGGGCTTGGTTGCTGGCTGCAGTTAAACTGACACCCCAGTAAAATCTGTGAGAAATATTAACTCTTGAAATAATCTGATAATTTTTCTCTGGAATTTTTCTATAGGGGCTTGGAAAAGGACTGGCCTAACTGCACAAGACCTTTCATGAAGGCAGACAACTTTTATTTTTTTTAATTCCATATGTATACCTGCTTAACATTATCTTTCAAGCCATAGAGAGACAAAATACAATTCCAAGGGTGTCCTTTCTGACCCATTAGAGTTTTGTCCATCACAACTCCAGTCTACCCTGCCAACAGAAAAATAAATGGCCCAGCAGGGTCTGGAGATGGTTTTCTGGGGCTTTGTTGTTATAGTTTGCTTTTCTGTTTTGGGTTTCTTTTTTTTTTTTTTTTTTTTTCTTTTCAGTAGATGCAGAGCAAGGGAACCTGCCAATATACAATTTAAAAATGTTATTGAATTTTTAAAGGTCTTTAACTGATCAGTTTGGAAATATTCAGTTAGAAGATTTACCATGTGCAACTGAAGAGAGGTCAAGAATTCAGCAAAAACTTGTTTTTTGAGGCCACAGTGGATAATTAGAGCGATGTGCATTTCATCTTATATATGCTACATGTGTAAAAAATCAGTAAATATCTAATCCCATCTTTCTCACCATGTTAAACTCAGTACTATAAAATAAAATGAAGGAGTTCGTAATTACATTTTCAAAAGTACACCTAGAGGCCACAGACTCATGGATTTCTTAATTTCTCGTTCTTAACAATAAAATGGGACATGGAGCTTTAAAGCCCAGCAGGGCTACTGTGTAGTTTAAGGAAGGAAATGAACTCTGAGAGCAGTAAGCTAATAACATGCCACTTTTCCAACTCTCTTTCCAGTGTTCTTTACAAAAGGGGATATTCTCAGAAGCTCTCTGAATAATGAGAAATGAATATTCTAAAGAACAAAACCAAAACAACTAAAACTGTGAAACAGATTCTATGAAACTTTTCTCCTTGCAATACTTACCTCTGCCCTATTAGACATCATTAATGGTGCTCTAAGGACAAAGATGCTATCTTTTTTGTTGTCTGAGAGGTTTGTTTTTTACAGACAAAAACCTTAAGATGAAGCTGTTAACAAAAACAGGGCTCTTAACACTAGTATTTTCACTCTCCCCTATTTAATTTTTAGTGCTTGGGGGTTCATCCTGTAACTCCTTCCTCCACATTGCCTATTTAACCCTTGTGTAATCCTTCTGAAAAATTCCCTTGTTGCTACTGCAAAAGGTTCCAGTTTGGTAGAGCAGCGTATCATCCTGTCTTGGGGTGATTTTATGATGATTAGTCTATTCCCTGAGCATCTGCTCTATGCCCACAAAATGGTTGCTGTAGATTTAAGGTGGGTCCGGAGGGAAAAGGGAGCCTTGGGGCTCTTCCATGGGCTTTTTCAAAGCCTCACCCCTCACCCAGGGGTCCAGGCGCTGTGTGGACTGTGGATTTTTTTGCTTAGCTAGCTTTTGTTAGCTTTAGGCAAGAAGGACTTTTTCCTTTCCCTGGCCTTGGAGAGGCTGCAGCCACAATCCTTTGGCAGCTTCTTTCGAAGTGAATTGATGGTTTAGCTTTGGTCTAAGATGAGAGAGAACGACCGGCAGGAGAAGGGTCAGCTAGGACCAGCCGGAAGGGCAAGGGGCTGCTCCCTTTTGGCCCCAGACCTTGGAAAAGCCAAGTTGGCGAAAGAAAGCATACCTGCTTCACCTGCTATGAAGAGGGGACCAACACCAGAGATCCACCAGGTTCCCATCTGTTCTTTGCCGAGCTGCTGTGTGAATGTTTTGGCTTTTTTTACCTTGAGACAGGAGCTGGCACCATTTTTATTCCCCAGCACCTTGCCAGCCACTGTGGGTTTTTTTTCTTTCCCTTGCATTTTGGGGGTTTTTGTTCTGGTGTGGTAGTGTGGGGGGAGAGTGTAAGGTCTGATAGTTCAATATCTATCATTTATTTACCCTTTTTTTTTCCCATGCCATGTGGACACTCAGTTTGTCAATAAATGGTTGGGTTTTTCACTTTCATCTGCTAGTACTCATTTCTTATTGGCAGAAGGGGATTGTTGGAACCCCTTCTTTTCCTAGAGGAAGGGCTCATACCAGAGTGTTTTTCTCCTAAACTTGTCTCTAAACTGAGACACACCTTTTTATGGTATAGATGATGAAATCAGCTCTGATGAATGCTGATTCCAATAACTTGCTGATCAGGTAAATGAGTAGAATATAAAGAATGTAGTGGAGACTCTTACTTTGCTCCGTGCCTTATTGAAGTCGTATTGGGTTTGTGTGGCCAGGTTTTGATAGTGGGGCGCTACAGGGGTGGCAAGCTGCCAGAAGATTCCTCCATGTATGGCAGAGTCAATCCCTGGTAGCTCCAAGACCAACCCACCCCTGCCCAAGGCTGGGTCTATTAGATATGATTGTGGTAATCCCTCTGTGCTATCATTTAAGAAGAAACAAATGTTATTGTGCAGATGAAATTGCAGTCTGAGAGTAGCAGAGAGAGGATTTGTGAGAGGAACAACTCTGCAGACACTAAAGGCAGTGCAGAAGGAGGGACAGGAGGTGCTCCAGGCTGAGCCAGAGCTGAGATTGCCCTGCAGGCCGTGGTGCAGACCATGGTGAGGCAGCTGTGCCCCTGCAGCTCATGGAGGTCCACAGGGATGCAGAGATCCACCTGCAGCACATGCAGGACACCCACACTGGAGCAGACGGATGCCTGAGAAGAGAGCGGTCATGGGCCCCCGGGAGGCCCATGCTGGAGCAGGCTCCCGGCAGGGACCTGTGGACCCATGGAGAAAGAACCCCACGCTGGAGCAGGTTTCCTGGTAGGACTTGTGACCTCATGGGACACCTGCACTGGAGCAGGCTGTGCCTGAAGGACACATGGAAGGACACATGCACCTCATGGAAGAGTGACCTATGTTGGAAGAGTGACCCATGTTGGAACAGTTGGTAGAGAACTGTTGCTTGTGGGATGGACTCACGTTGGAAAAGTTTGTGGACAACTGTCTCCCATGGGAGAGACCCCACAGTGGAGCTGTGGAGATGGACTCCTTTCCCTTGAGCAGTGGGAGAAACAGCATGTGATGAACCGACCATAATGCCCATTTCCCATCTCCCTGTGTCATTGGGGGGCAGGAGGTGGAGCTGGGAAGGAGGGAGGAATTGGGGGAAGGTCTTCTCAAGGTCTTATTTTATTTCTCATTATCCTGCTCTGCTTTTGTAATAAATTCAATTAATATCTCGAATTTGAGATATTTTGTCCTTCTGTTTTGTCCATGACAGTAATTGGTGAGTGATCTCTCTCTGTCCTTATCTCAATGAACCCTTTGTTACATTTCCTCTCCCCTGTCCAGCTATGGAGAGGGATTATGGAGCTTCTTTGGTGGGTATCTGGCATCCAGCCAGGGCCAACCCACTACAGAAGTCTAGGATCTTATGTTTTAGGAACAGTTTTTCCAATATCTTTGACAGTGACATCTAACTAAAAATGAACAGATACAGCTAATGCAAATCAAAGAATCTGATTAAATCTGACACTACCATGTTTTTGTATATGACTCTACAGCTTTCAAATGTTACTGATGGTAAAACACAGAAGGCACATGTGGATAAAGCAAATTCAGTCAAGAAAAAATATATAAGAACATTTGGTCACCTCAGCTGAAGATGATGTTTCTGATTGCAAAGATAACATTAGGATGAGATTTACAGGCTCACTGGCTGCAGAATTATATGGAGACCCTAATACTTCTACAATTACAGCTGTACTGAGACTAAAATATACAGATAGGCAAGAGATATACGGTCATCCAGAGATCTGGTAGGGGATTATGCCCTAAGGATTATTCCTTCTCAGGAAATTATTCGCAATTACTTTTCCCATCCAACATCACCAAAAAATAGTGTTTCCCCTATTCACACTGGGAAATGGTCCAAAATTAATCTTCAGTGATTTAGGATTCTTTTTTTTTTGTCTAAGCCAAACTATCACATCCTAATGTTTTACATTGCTATACCCAGAAGTTGCCTGGCATGTAATGAAACCACAGAGCAGTTGAAGAATTTGCTAAGCTAAAAACTATAGCAGCAGGGTACACCAGTCTACAAAAACAAAGGATTTGGTTATATGAAAAGAGGATAAATACTAAAAGAAAACACAGAAATAATTAATTTTTTTTATCATTTGGAACCATCTTTCATAAAAGATGAATCTTTCATAATTTGGTAGTATTTTTTCCCCCATGCATATTTTTCTAATATGGATACCATTTAGTCATTTTGACATTGCAAGTTAAACTGACTGTGGAATACTGTTCTTGCTTACTGATGGATGATATTTTACAGCAGATTTTGGGAGGAGGGTTTTTTGAGCATATACTCAATTTCAATGGAACTGAGTTCTATTTAAAATTTATTTTATCCATCATTGGTTATTTCTAGTTTACACAAGTTAGATACTGCATTCACATAAAACTATGGAAATCTACACATTAAAAAGAATACAAAATAATTACTATGAGTGATTATATGAGGGAGGATTTTAATTATTAATATTTTTACTAAGAAATTATATACCTTGTCTGCAAGGGTTTGTCTGAACAAAAAGAAAACAAACTGAAACTAAACCAAACCAAACCAAACAAACAAAAAATTAGGATGAATTATTTAAAGGTATTTCAAAAGTAAAATGTTAAAAATCAGTGTAAATTTAACATTTGATAACATCACCCAAACAGGACCATTTTCAACATCTTTTCTATAGAACTCACCACTTGTTATATAGGCAAATTCCTTGCGAGCATTCACAGAGACTGAAACATTAGTTCGCAATAGTTTAAAGGGCCTATGGGAATGCCATGTGGAAAAGCCAGAAATGTGTGCCAGGGAACAAATATTCATGTCAAAAAGCTCAACATAAAATCGGGCATAGTTCCTCAACGAACATTTTGTGCTTTTAAGTGGCTCCTCCAGATTGGCAGGCAAATACTGACAAGGATATTATACTAATCTTATACACCCTCCAGTGCTATCAGGAACAGTACTGACCTCATGAGAGGTATTTCAGAAGACAGGATGTCACAGGTTTTTAGCACAATGGATAAAATATGGGTAGCTACAAAGTCCTTAAACAATTTTTTACTCCCAATACACATATCCTAGCTCTAGCATTTTAAGTTTCCCAGATTTCTTTTCCTTCCTATGCTTTGCAACATTCCCCCTTAGATATTATTAACTCGACACCATAATTCATTTAAAGTTGGTGTGTGCCATTTGGAAATTGGTGCAAAATACTACTAGAGACAAAAAGGGTACAGGAAGAAAATGCAATGGCACAAATAGTGTTTAGTGAGGCATTCTTCAGTACAATTGCAATTAAAAAGCTTTCTAGATAGTTGTGATGGCTGATCATATCGCAAGGAAAAGGACTGAACTGAAAACTGGTTGAATGTCAAGGTCTAGGGTGCTCTGATTAGTGGAACAAAGTTTAGTTGGAGGCCAGCGACTAGTGGTATATTTCAGAGGCCAATCTTCCTTGATTAATACTTTGCATGATGAGGTGGACTGTATCTTCAGCAGGTTTGCAGATGGTACAAAACTAGGAAGAACATCTGATATGCAAAAGGTTTTTGCTGCTATTCAGAAGGATCTTGACAGGCTGGAGAACTGAGCTGTCTGGAACCTCATGAAGTTTGACAAGGGGAATTGTGAAGGCCTGCACCTGGGGAGGAAAATCCCCGTTCACTGTTACACACTGGTGGCTGCCCAGCTGGAAAGCCCCTTGCCAGAGAAAGCCGTGGGAGTCCTAGTGGACCCCATATTAAACATGAACCAGCATTGTGTCCCTGGGGCAAAGAAAACTGATAGCATTCTTGGCTCCATCAGACACATCACTGGCAGCAGGGCAAGGCAACGTCCTTCCTCTTTTTTAAGCGCTGGTGAGGGCACTGGAGAACTGGAGCACTGGGTCCTGTTCTACATTTCTGTCTCGACTTAGAGAAAAAATTAGGAGAAAAACACTCTGGAATGAGTGTTTCCTCTGAACAAAAAAGTTCTCCAAGAATCCCTAGTGGATGAGAGTGAAAAAACCCCAATCGTTTATTGAGTAACAGAGTGCCCACATGGCACAATAAAAAAGCAAATAAATGCCACCTATTGAACTGTCAGACTTTACACCACACACCACACTCCCCTTCCCCCCACACACACACATAAGAACAGAACCCCAAAAAAGCAGGGGAAAAAAAAACTTGCCACATGGTGGGGGAGAAAAATGGCGCTGGCTCCTCTCTCAGGGGGAAAAGAAAAAAGATTCACACAGCATCTTGGGAAATAGATGTGAACATGCTGAATCTCTGCTGTTGGTCCCCTCTTCACAGCAGATGAAGCTGGTGGGTTTGTTGTGCTTTCTCTTGCCCGCTCGGCTTTTTCCGAGGTCTGAGGCTGAAATGGAGAGGCCCCTTGCCTTTCCCGCCGGTGCCGGCCGATTGTTCTCCCGCCGGTTGTTCTCTCTCATCTCAGACCAAAACCAAACCATCCAGTTCACTTACAAAAGTCACTGAAGAATTGCTGCTGCAGCTTCTCCAAGGCCAGGGAAAGGAAAAAAACTTTCTTGCCTAAGCTAACAACAAAAACCCAAGCCAGCCAAGTAGAAAAATCCAGACTGCACGACACCTGGGCCCCTGGGTGAGGGGTGAGTCTTTGAAAAAAACCACAGAAGAGACCCAAGGCTCCCCCCTCCCCCTGGATCCACCTTAAATCTACAGCAACCATTTTTGGGCATAGAGCAGATGCTCAGGGAATAGACTAATCATCATAAAATCACTCCACAACCATTTCCCAGCACAAAAGAGATTCAAGGCTACTGGAAAGAGACAAGCAAAGGTCTCTAAGATGTTTAGGCAACTGGAGTATCTCATATATGATGAAAGACTGAGGGATTCTCTAGCCTAGGGAAAAGGTGATTCAGAAAGAAACTTATCAATGTGTACTAAGATCTAAAGGGAGGGGGAAAGGGAGACAGATCCAGGCTGTTTTCGGTGGGCCCAGCGAGAGGACAAGAGACAATGGACACAAAAGCAAACACAGGAAGGTTCACATTAACATAAGGAGATTAATTTTTTAAGGTAAGAGGATGACAGAGTCCTGGCACAGGTTGCCCAGATAAGTTGTGGAGTCTCCATCCTTGAAAACAGTCAAAAGCCATCTGAACACAACCCTGGGCAATAAGCTCAAGGCAACCTTGCTTGACAAGTGTTGGACAAGATGACCTCCAGAGTCCCTTTGCAGCCTCAATGAGCCCATGATTCTTGTCATTCTGATGTTGGCAGTTTTATTTCAAAGGAGATTTTTTAAAGGAAAAGGCTGTCCTGGTTTCAACAAAGAAAATAACACTCATACAGAATTTCTAACCCTTCCCAACTGGTTTCAGTAAACATTTGTATTGAAATTTACAGTTTTAGTAATCTTCTCATTAGTTGACAATAAAGCTAAACAGATCCTCCTGTGCCTGTGTCCAAGTCACTTGGCAGCAGTTAAAATGCCTGTCAGTGGAAAAATGCTTTGAAATTTTGAAACTAAACTGTTAATAGTTTATTCACTGCATAAGTAAAATCTCTGTAAAATCTCAATGTATCTCTGCCTCAGATTTTTTTCTTTCTTTCTGCAAGAGAATGCAAACATACTTTAGGGAAAGAAAAGGGAAAATCTTGAAGATAATTTGAGCTCTGTATAGGATGAAAAGAGCAAATTCCCTATTTAAATTCATTATGTTCCAGGCTGGTAGTTTTCCCATTCCTGTTTCAAACTTTGACTTAAAGGGCTTTAGGTTTATGTTACCATTCTATATCTTCTCTTTAGAATAAATCACCAACATTTTTACTCCTTTTAAATACTTTTACTCCTTTACTCCTTCTAAATTTAGCCCTTTATTATTTTATCCTTTGATTGGCAAACATTCAAATTCTATGCTCTATTGCCCAAGCAGCCTTTAAACAGGGAAAGAATACAAGGACCAAACACTCTCAGTTAGAGTATTGATCTAAAGGTCATAGTAAAAGAGCATTTTGGTATTACAGCTTGAATACATTACTTATTCAAAGGCTGACATCTTAGTCTCATGCAAAAGAGTGAAAATCAAACAGAAATGGCAGAGCATTGATTAATTCTTGTGGTCTAGATGATGATGATACAAAGAATTAGAGCACAGTCTAATGTTTCCTTCTTTTTCTGTAGCTCCTGAGGACCTGATTACCAGCAAGTTAGGAATAACAGAGTGATAAAGACAATTGTTCTTGACATTAATTCTCTTGCTCCCACTCTCCTCTTCTCTGTTTTTCTTTTTCATTGGCTGGTTTTGTTGTAGGTTTGGTTTGGTTTGATTTGGCTTTTCTGTTTGTTTAGGGTTTTTTCAGTTACAACCATTTGTCATGTCCTGTCTAAAACTACACTGTAAGGTTTTTGAAGAAAAAACACACTCATATGTCCCCAGAATTCATCATATCATGGAGCCTGACACAGATTATGGTTTCTGGAAGTTGTCAGAGCACAAGTAGCTACTAAACTTACAGCACAAAGGTATTTTTCACAATTAGATCAGGTCAAAAATATTCACCCCAGTACAGCCTCATTAACTGGTAGCTTGCTTTCTTCTCAAACTGCAGGTATGTGATTGCAGTAAATTTGAAAAAAAGATAAAATCTTGCATTTAGTGTTGATAGTAGGGCTGTAGAGCACAGCTCTGTTGTAGAGTTAGAAAGCACAGTGTTGTACTTCAGTAACTGAGAAGCTTCTAGTCCAGAAAAGTCAAACCAGTAAAATGGGAACTGCTGAGACGTCAAAGATACATTTATATATAAAACATGGCAACAATGTAATTCTTTCGCTTTCAAGCAACTGCGCTGGTCTTTCCAGGTTCTTCTACATGTTTATCTGTTTATATAAAATTAATTAACACGTTAATTCCTTCTTAGTTCTCTGCACTCAGAGGACATGGTTTCTGGATACTTTATCCCATATCAGTCTACCTTATTTCAGATACAAAACGTCACTTTGAGATATGTCTAAAACTGTAGTCAGATCTAGTTCTTCAGATTTCAAATGCTACAGTCCTTCCCAGTCCTAGCAGTTTTGTTCTCTTGCAACTGTATATCATCACCCTTCTAGTTCCTTCAGTGTATGTCTACTTTCAGATGATGGGAAGATGGCCAGCTGCTCTGTAACAGGTCACTAGCCTGAGTGACAGGTGGTGTGCTAACTGGCTTTCCTATCACATCATCATTCTGACATCTTTGGGTGGCTATGCCTATGCCTGTGCCCTGTGGATGGAAGGATTCCTGTTGATTATGCAGTTTTCACTCAGGTGTAATGCCATTACCCACACCATTACAGTGTTGCAAAATTAAATAGACGCCTCACTGTGAGGTGACATGTTTAAAATCTATATTTGATTAAAAAAACTCTAGTGTAGTATTAACAAACTTCTAAGTGTCAGGAGAGAGAGATTCATATAGAGGTAGCTGAAATATTCACTTAATCTTCTGCTTATCTCTACAGTATGTCATTCTCTTCCTAAAACAGAAAAGCACATGTATAAAAACAGCCTCTCCAAAATATATATATAGACTGTTACCTCAAATTATGTATCCAAGAGTACTTTACTTCACAAAAACCCATTTTGAGTTGAAAATATAGTTTGATCCTTAGTGTTAGTGAAAAAACAAAGACAAAATCTGTCAATGCATACCACAATATTGTAACAACACACAAAATTTGGCTATACATTTCAGAGCATTCCTACATTACTTTAATTTGCACGGAAGTTAGTTATTGGAGAAGATAATGAGATAACAATCCTGACCACACCATGAAGAAAGAGATGCTGTTCTGAACAAAAAAATTGCTTAAATTATTGTTCTTGAGGCATTTTACCTCTGAAACATGAGCTTTTTCAATTACTCATCTCTCTAAAGTATGCAGAATTCCAATAGGTACTGTTCTCAATACTATTTCTCCAGTACTTTTTACAGTATTCTCTTAGTATAGTGCTGACTGATTAATTCAGCAAAAAGCTCACAGACTGCTAAAGGAATTTCAGTGTAAAGACCTTAAAGAGACAGGAGTTTAATTAAAGAATCAGTGAGGGTTTATCGAGATGGTTTAATTAGTTAATTTGTTTTGTTGTTGTTATTTGTTGTTGTTATTTTGTTAGGTTGTTTTAAGCTTTAGTCTCAGATATTCATTTTGCTTCTATATCTTGTTAAATTCTCAGAGTTATCTTTTATTTTTAAAAAAAAATGGTTATGTATTTTAGGAATGTTTACTTACTTTTACTTCTCCATTTTGTTCATCTGGTGCCTAGTCTGAAAAGTACTATAACCCAAAAACCATGAAAAGACTTTTGCTAGTAAAAATGAGTAAATTATGCATACATTAAAACATAAAATAGTGCTTTGAATCTGTTACAGAAGTTAATTGAAGCAGCTACACCTGTTCATTACCAATTATGTTGCAGATATACAAATAACATGATATTGGCCCTGGAAAGTCTAGATATGCAATTTCATTCATAAGGAAAGATTAGTTGCTTTTTTATTTTAGTGTAAGGATTTGATTTAATTTTTGTATTTATTTTGTTTCCTTTTTAAGCACACTTCATTGAACAAGTTAAGTATCCTTTCTGACAGTTGTATTTTGTAAGAATTCATCCTTATGATCTTTGTCTGTAGATTTTACATGCTAAAAGAACAGATAAATCTAATTATTACCTCAGGATTATCTCAAAAATTGTTGCTCAGTTGAAGTTTCCTAAATTGTTGTTTCTTAATATAAAGAGCCTGTATGATAATAAATTTTATATTAAAATTCTGACGATTGCAAAAAAAAATTTCAGGGAATTTCTAGATCTGTTCTGCTTTGATTATCTCCAGTCTCAGAATTCTATACAAACTATTTCCCTCTCTTACATAATTCAGATCCTCATCTGCATAGCATCTAGATCACACTTGATCTACTTGAAAGCACAGCTGAGAAAGCAACAACAAATCCTTTAACCTTCAGAATGAGTTCTACTGCTAGGATATAAATCTCTCCATTTCCCACCAGCATGCTCTAATCACCATTTTTACACCACTGTGACACAGATATTCATCAGCATGTTCAATGAAACTGTTGTCTTTTCAATGAACGATATATAGACTTAACCAGTTAAACCAAGGTTCTGCCATTAAACATTCTGTGGAAATAATGGGCATAGAGACCAGGGGATTATTCCCTAATTGAATGAATCCTTGGTTTTTGGTTTTTTTTTATTGGAGTGAATTGAACTTCTGGAGGGGTGATTTAAAGTCATTATGAGTAGAACACAGAGGAGAGACTTATGTCATTTTTAGAATAAATAAATGTCATCACTTTTTCAAATCTTGATTTTTCGTAAATTCATCCTAAATATAATGGACTTTATCTCTCAGTTCAAAATAATTCTCTGCAACTTGAAGCAATAGTAGCAAAATAAATACTAAAAGAAAGTAGCAGAACAAAGTCTTTCAGAGCAATATTAAGGCACATTACTCTCCTAAAAAACAGCACTAAAGAAAATTTAAAATCTATCCACCTTAGACTTCTTAGTCCAACCAGACATTGCTGGCTAGATCAGTTAAGTTCAAGCCTTTGTGTTAAATTGAGCACAGAATTTGCAGATGATCCCAGAATGACACAGGTTAATATAATGAAATAATACCAAGCATAATGGTTACCTTGGTTATAATAGGCATCAAAACCTAATGCCTAAGGACAAGAATAGTCAATAAAAAGTATGTGTCATATTACTGGACCACTTTACTTTTTATATGTAGTGTGTTCTCTGTTCTATACAGCACAAGCAATACCGGAGTTGAGCTGATTTTGAAATTCTTTTTTGCTCTGGAAGGAGACCCTAGGCAAGCCTTTCAGGGAAGGAAGGCTTGTTTCAGGTCAAAGCAATTGTGCTTTACTAGAACAGAGAGTATGAGAGAATTATTCTAGAAAAAATATTGCCCTCTCTAAGACCAAGATTTTCACCTGTGTAAAATTTTTCAAGGAAGCTTTGGGCTTTTTATATCTGTCAGATATCTTTGTCGTCCTGTGCTATTAATGACAGATTTTCTGGGGCCAGTAAGAGCAGTGCATATTTTTCTATTTCAGATGATTTATTAGAGATCCATCCTCCTCCTCCTTTTCTTTCTATCCCTTGAATTTCCAAATCAGCCAAGTCACTTTTCTTTTCTGTCTCAGTCCATTACCTTCTGCTACACCATGAAGGACCAGATACAGTATTCTTGAAAATCTTTCACTTGGCGACTAAAACTAGTGTCAAAGATGACTATCAGCTAACAATATAAAAAACACTCCTCAGCAGGACATGTGCCACAGAAAAGGCCTGGCTACTGACCACCATTTCAGAAACCATATCTGTGATGCCATCTTTTCCCCTTTATTTCAGCATTCTCTGGGAGCCCACTATTTTTTTCCCAAGTGTCTGAAACATGATATTTGACTTTCATGCACGTCTCATGCGAATCCATGTTAAAGAATGCACTCCTTAAAAATTAGATACTCTCCAATGATAAATATTTCCATGGCTTACTTTCTTTTTTAAAATAGTTTTTCTCTCAGGCAATTAAGTTCATAACTCTAAAAAGAGACTAGAGGGGAGGAGTTTAAAAAAACAAGAAAGAAAAAATTAGTATTATCCTCAATTAAGACATACACTAAGTGGAATCCTTGCTGTGACTATTCTGCTTTTTGTGCCTAAATGGTTTACAAAACCCAAGTGAATTTAAACCTTATAATTAAGTACATCTAGACTAGCCAAAGGCAAAAAAAACCCCCATACAGTTAAACAATCCCTTATGTCTCAACTATTTTATAAGCATAAATGCTGGGTATTAACTGTGCATATATGTGTTAGAAGCTATACGAGGAACTAATATTTAATCAGCCTATGCATCAAATATTAAAACTGGATCTGATATCACATAATAAGCTCTACCAATACTCCAAAAAGCCCAACAGATAGTAGCTTTTCTGACCGAAATGGGATACCCATTTAAAGTGTATTTGGATACAGATATCTGAATTAATATAAGATTGTATATTTTTTGTTAGACACCATCAGAATATAAAGAATGTGTGAAGGTGGGATCTTACAACTTTATATTCCAGATAAACCCATTATAATTTGCTGAGCTTCTGTAGTGGATAATAATGCTGATGATGACAGCAAAATGAATGGGAAGCAAAGCAGAATGGGTTTGGTTAGGGCACTTATTACTGCCTGGTGAAAGGTTAGCATAATACTCAAAACCTTTATTTAAGTATATAGCAATATTCTTTTTGGTAGGGAGTAAATTCCAGGATAAATGGCCAGTGAATCAATAAATGCTCCAGTTTGTGGCCTGAGAGTTCATTTATCATGAACCATTTATCTCCTCACTTACTCTCCCATAAAAACCAGCCTAATTAATTTTCATGTAGACTCCTTAGGTTGCGGTGTTATCAGCACATGCTAACAAATCACAATGATGGAAAAGCATATCTGTAACTGCACTTAAAGATATTCAGAAAAGACTAATTATTTTATTATGTCTAAACTAACCTTCTGAAATAAACAGAGTTAATAATGCATTGATAGTCCTCAGCAAACAGTATGTTTTGTAGAATTATATCAGAAAATACCTATAACAACCCTAAAGCAATGAGTATGAATATTGTATGAACATTCAGTAGTGCCTGCACTGCAATCCAGTTGGTCTTCATGGAAGGCTTTACTTAGGACACACCTTATTTAGAAGATTTAAGAAGTTGGTTTTTCATTTATTTGATCTAAAACCTAGTAAATTATATACAAAACCAGCAAGGAAGCATGTCCTGTCTATGTGCCATTTTACAGGGTTCAAAAGTCAGACCTAAAATGACTAACAAGCAGTGCCAGAAGGAAAAAAAAACAACAAACTTTCAGAAATTGGAAAACAGACTTTTACATCTGTTTCTACATCATTAGAGAACTGAGACAAAGGACTTTTATATTAGACTTCTGTGCTCAAATTGGTAATCACTAATGAGGTGTTTAGTAGGCATAATAATTAAAATATTGTATTTGTGAAAACAAAGGACTTTCTGTCATCTTTCATTATCTGAATTTGGTTTTAACACAAAAAAAATGCATTTCAGCTTGATGATGTCGTAAGGCTCAGAAAATTAGTCAAATTATTTGGAAAAAGTGTTTCCCTGCAGTGTTACAAATGCAGTGATAAATGCTCTTGGAAAACTTGGAAAAAACTGACAGCCAGTCCTAAAGGTAGATGATTGAGAATGCCTGCCTCTTAGAAATGTGCTTTATGTTGCTGACAACATGATGTTCTCAGAAGTATGCTCATTCTGTGCTCCATGCACCCCTCCAGACTATTGTATACCTTAGTTTTTTGGTACACCAAATTACTTTTTTTGCTCTTTATTTTACTTTTAAAAATCACATAGAGGTTCAATTTTTCCAGGTTTCAAAACCAAATTTTCTGGCAAACTTTCTACAACAATACAGTGCAGTTTTTCATCTGAGGTCAAGACATATTTTATCTAATTACCTATTTTAGGATTATGAGATTCACACAACTATGTTTATCAGTTAACACTTTTTTGTGGGGTCCAACATTTATTAACATTTTAGATAATGTCATTGTCTTGATCATTGCAAAGTGAATCATTTGCTACACAGGTTGTACAACTGATGGGCTTTACAAAATTATGATTGGAAGATGATTATAGTGGTCTTCCTTTAATTTAAATTGCAGTTTAGCATAAAGAAGTGAGCTGCAGTACACAAAAAAGCCTTGGTGTCATACATTTTTCTTCTGAAAGGATAGCTCTTTTATGAAAACCTTCAGTTCATTATATTATGCTGAGAAGTAGGACAAAGTTTCATAGGGGGAAATGGTCTCTCCGAATAAATGTTAGTTTCTGAGAAAAAGTAAGGGAAATTATTAAAAAGCCTCAGAGGATCCCATATGTTTTACAGTCTCCTTAGAAACATGAAGGAAACACTCTTCACCATGCTCAGGAGGTGGATAGAGGTTGTGTGTGTAGCTGCCTTGATTAAACAAACCCAGGTGATTCTAATGAGGCAAATTTGGAGGCCCTTGGAATAAGAAAGCATTCCCAACAAAAAGACTTTGAAGTGCTAGGTGATTTTAGTTTTTCTAATGTAAGATAAAAAATAACTTTCAAGTAATTTCACTTCTACTTTTGCATTACTGTGCATTTCTGTCAAACATAGAAACAGTTTTTCTGGGTTTTTTGGACTGAGGAAAATATTTACACTGCTCACAGGTATTATTGCTTATCTACTGATTGCTTATAAATCAGTTTCTCAGATTTAACCTGGTATAAGAACCTTGAAATACTTGCCTATTATGCTAAAATGAAAAAATCCACAACAAAGCAACAAACTTTAGCACATTATTTCAAATTAGAGGGGGAGTTATGTCTTTAAAAAATCAGTTATTTTATATGGGGATAGATGTTACACAGTCTTAACCCAGTTTCATTGTCTCAGTGGAATGGCCCTTGTTAGCAATTTGTGAGATAAGAAGAGTATGGTTTTCTCTTTAAAAATGCAGTAAAGCATATAGCCTGAGACTTTGAGAGCACTGAGTGTGTGTGCACTGTTCAGAAGCAAGGAAGCAGGTTTTCTTAGCACATAGAGCGATGCACTTCTGTTATGCCAGTTTTGTCCTCTGAACTATATCACCTCTGTGCGACTTGAGCTGTGCCAAGGAGACATACCCACCACAATGGACTGCTGATAAACAATTTGACTAGTCATTTAAATAGCCAAATTTCATTTATCTGCCCAAAAGTTTTCAACTGAATATATTTGCTTCTACAGTTATCTCCCACTTGTCACCATATACAACCAAACAAATCCACTTTGGAAGTGGCCATATGAAATCCTAGCAGCAGCATGTATTTCTGGATTTCTGTAACACTTGCATCATGGATGGTGAAAAGATAATGGTAAACCACTACAATGCTCTACTGCTATTAAACAGTGTCCTCAGAAAACAAGATAATGAAGGTTATCTGTTTTACTTTCCTGGCTTCTGCCTTTCTTTCATTCATCAATATTTCTGACAGTCACTGACACAGAGAAAGCTAGCATGCATTTCTTAGAGAGAGAAGCCAAAAAAGCTTGAAAAACATCACACAAGCCTGCCATTTTGTTATATTGTTATTCAGATATGTTTTGCCTCTAACTTCATTTACTTGTGACTAGAACACATCATCACTTACAGTTACACTTACATCACAACACACTGACAGGCAACAAATTTCTATGTCTTTAGATTGTTAAAATTAAAATAATGATAAAAGAAGCTATTTTTGAAATATGGGAAGGCCGTAGAACATAAGATTATCAATGGACTTTCTGGGAGACATCACTCAAGAGAGAAAAATAATACCAGCCTATAAAATCAACAAGTCTCATTTAGCTGAGAATACCTGCTTTTCTTCATTTTCCCCCTTTATTTTAATATCACTTTGACTTTGCTTAGTAGGTAGGTGTAGATCACAAGGTGGGGAAATTTCAGAGAAGTTGTGAATGTCACCTTCAGGAGCCCACATCAAGTACACAAACAACAAAGAACCCAAGACATCTTTAATCTAGCAAACAAAGGCATAACAACTTGAACAAGCAGCATCTTGAGCAAAGAAAAGTGGAAAAAAGTGCAAACTTTAACAGTGGGAATGATTAGCTGTTAGAATAGCTCACCATAAAAGGTAGGAGCACCATGGCTCGAACTCTTTGAAAGGGTGTTTCTCTGAAGGAGATCTTATTCAAACAAAAATTGTTAGACTCAATGCAGGTAGTACTTGGGATTTTATGCGAACTGTTAGACTAAATTAACATACTCTTTAGTCTTATTGATAATTGAAAAGAAATGTAATTTTTCTCTAGTACTGGAGTATGATGGAAGCAAGATGAGTTAAATTTATCTTATCCATGACTACATGCTTCAAGAGGAGCTAGAGAGGCAAATGTAGTATTTAGCTGCTTCATGGCAGATAGTGAAGCTGACTTACCAGCTGGAAGTTCTAGTCAACAAGTCACGAGATTTCTATTCTGTTAAAAACAATCACTGTAAATGTAGACTTTTTTCCTTTAGTTTGATGTGGGGTTTCTTCCTTCCTTCCTTCCTTCCTTCCTTCCTTCCTTCCTTCCTTCCTTCCTTCCTTCCTTCCTTCCTTCCCGAATTTATGAAAACACCTACTTTTGAAAATGCCACTTTTGATTCCTTTTTTGCCTTTTTCTACTATTTTGATTTTACAGCCAGTCTGGCAGAATGAAACCTACATTGATGCATACGTTTCACTGCCGTTGATCCTGTCAGAGTTTTTCAATTGCTGTTTCTTCATTCCAGAAACTCAAACTTCCTAGCCTCTGAAAAGTGATGTTTGGAAAACTTGAAAGTGTTACAGTACTAGAGAGGAAGAAAGGAGGTTAAAAAATAAACCATTTCAGAAGAAATCTCAGGACATCATTGTTACCTATGTATCCTAGCAAAATAAAAATAAACAAACAAAAAGAAGATAAATTTAACAGGTGAGATTCAAAAATTTTGAAGAATTGAAATCTACCACTAAAGTATTTTGCAAAGAATACACTGTGTGTGTTCTCAGTGCCAGAGAATGGAAACGTTGTCGTTTCTAATGTAATGATTTTTCTCACCCTTTAATATTTGTAATGTTTTGATTGTACACATTGGTGTACATAACACCAATAATTGATGAATTTTATTAATTCCTTCGAACAATAACTTGCTACTGTCCTCAGCAACAAAGAGAAAGCGGGTTTTCCTCAGTCAATGGATTCAGTCATAACTTGTCCTTCAAAGAAAGAATCAGCTAGGATTGTGAAAAGTTGTGACATGATACTCATCAGATGAGAAAAAAGATGCTTTTACATTTACTTTTATTGGCAGTGGCAGAGTAGTGTATTATTTGTCATGGGTGCCTTATTCAATATTGTTTTCCTCAGATTGTTTTGAGTGAGATGTATTTTGTCTACTGCACACCCAGCTTACAGTCAGTGGAGAGGCAATTAAAGCATTTTATCAATAACTGTTTTGGATAACAGCATACTGGGAATTTAAGATAGGTGCCACAGTCTGTACATAAAGATTTGACCATTGTGTACACCCTTTTCCCTACATATGTGGAAGAACACAGTTGTCAATATGACTGGAAAACTGAACAGTTCTTTAATAAACCAAAGCACACTGAAATGATCTCAGAGCTGTCTAACAAAGTCATACTGAATGGGACACAGTCTCATATGTCAAGTTCTGAACTGATGGGTGTGAATAAGAGAGCCTTTGCCACCATTTGATTTGTGCTCAAAATATTGATAAGTGTACCACAAGTCCCCTAATGGTCATAAAGATACTCAGAATCAACTATGCAATATTGAAAGAAAAATAAAGGAGGCAAAAAAAAAGAAATATAGATGTTATGAAATCAAAGACATTTTAAGCTACCCTGTTAATTTTTTTAAAAAGAAAAGTCGGGGGTGGAAAAAGCACAGATGAGGACAAGGGACTCCTACCAAACTAAGCAGAAGGCCAAACTTTGGATTAAAAAAATACTATCTATTCATAAGCTACCCTGAAGAACAGTAGAATTGAAAAGAAGATTGGAAACCTAATGAGATGGCATATGTATGTCTATTATAAGATGTAAATACAAATATTTTGCAGCCAGGGCCTGCTGGTTTTGGGTTTTTTTTGTACGCATTTTTGTACTGTGCAGTGCCACGTACTAGGTATATTACAAAGTGCTGGATACTTCAAACCCCTATCTGTGAAGTGTTTCCCTGGTTATCCTGACTTCCTTCAAGAACTTTACATACAAATCATGAATTTAGCTTTGACAAAGTCTTGATATTAGGCAGTAGATAGGTGTCTTTATTTGAAGACATAGAGAAAATGAAAGAAAGTTAAAAAAAATTAAGAATAAGCATTTGGAATTCTGTATGTAACATTAGATGGAGACCCTGCAGGCTGCCTTAGAAATTCTCTGAAAAATTCCACACAGATGTGACAGGATGGAAAAGGATAATGAGAAGGGGCAGGGAAGACAACATATTAGGCTGCATCTCTTTTGTCTTGCCAAATTAAAATCTTGGAGAACATTTTTTTTTATCTCATAGTTATATTGCCAGTGTACTTTGTAAGGGAAATTTTGAACATAGTCCTGCAGTGGTGAAAGAACAAAAATTTTCACTTACTATAAGATCTGCTCTAGTGTTTCCTCTCATAGGTAATCTCTTAATTTGTATGTTTTAAGTCACTTTGACAGGTCTGATATCATTTAGCAAGTATTTAAAGAATATTGGCCAGTAGAGAAGATGAGCATGGACAGTATAGTGGGGCAGAAGCATTGATATTGTCCCCTCAAAAGAACATATTATTCTAGAAGGCAAAAGTATAAGAAAAAGTCACCTGGTTTCTATGCTATGGGACAATCAAAGGAAAATTTACAAATGTTATTTTTTCGCATGAAGACACAGTAACACATAAGGAAAGAAAGCGGAGCTAAAAGCCCACTTCACAGTGTTCTTATGTTTGAATTTTTTTGCTGACCTTTCACAGAGTCATGTGTTAATCCTGAGACTTATTAATGTGAAGTTTAGGTAATTGGGGTTTCTGTACAAGAGAAAACTCAGGCCCAAAATAAAGTTACCACAAATGACTGAATTTGCAAAGGCCATTCTTTTCTTCTCCTTTTCCCTACCATTGTCCAAGTAGAGATTGTCAGGGTATCTATACTATAGTGAGTTACACTCTGCTTTCAGAACTATTAATTTCCAGATATGACCTGTGTATCCATTTGTATGTGCTGAATTAGGAAGGTGAATAAAATGCAACAGCTACAGGAGACAAAATTTGTTTGGTAGCAAATGTACACATACTTCCTCACCCACATTTTTTGCCCCTCAAACAATTATTTTGAGTTGAAGAAAGCTTACTTAAAGTGTATTGAGAACCAATTACTTTTTGTTAGTAAAGAGAGAGGAGGTGCAACTAAGTGAGCTAAGAATGGATTAAGGAACTGTGTGTTTCACAGTTTCTTTGATTTCAAAAAAATTTGAAAAAATATTCTTAGTGTTGATACATATGGGACATTTCAGTTCCTGTTCAGTCCTGTTCACACATACGTGGTTTCCCTGGTGGTGTAACTATACAGAGGCCAGATTTAACTCTTGCATTTTCTGAGATTTGTACATTATTTTCTTTCTCTTAACTTTTGAACAAAATAAAACCAGTATAAATATCACTGGTTTGCAAGACCAAAGAAAATGCTGCTCAGAGAACTAATAAACCAATTTTAATTTTTCCCTAGTATGCAATAAAATGTTAACACCATAACATATGTTCTCCTTGAAAACTGGTTTTAAAAAGCAATTAATTTTAAAGAAATCCTGGATTTCATGTTCTATGAGTGTAAAGATAAACAATGAAAAGTATTTTAAGTGTTAGACATTATAGCCATAAAATATTAAGTGTTTGAATATTTTCCCAGTAAGATTTAATCACACCAAGAAGTGTTAGTTTATCATAGTACCATTTCTTTATCTATTTGTATGCCAGTGCATTTATTTTTACCGACTGCTGGTTTTTGTATCCAGACCCTGAAATGGATGCCATCCTTTGGAGAATAGCTAAGTACTAGGCCAATGGACTCCTTCATTTTGTGTAGTATTTCATATCCTAGTCCTGCAGATTCCTACCTGGGTTTGCTGTGGTTTTCATCCAGAGCATTTATAACTCTCAGTGAGTAATTTACTTGACCTTTTCTCTGCAATTTTCTCCTAGTATCTTTTTACTTAAACCTCTAGCCATATGGCATCCTTGCCATATGACCAGGGAATTGCAGGTAGAGATGAATAAACGTGCGTGCAGACCCTGTATGCAAATACACAGGCCTTCATCAAATGCTTTGTTTGCCATTTTTTTGTTGACATGTGCTACTATTGTGAGTGAAATCTTCCCATTTTCAGAACATGAAGCAGACAACATTCACAAAACTAAGTACAGCAGCCATGGAGAAAACCAATATTTAGGAAGATGACTACTGTACAAGAAGACTTTTTACAAAGTTGGACAACACTAAAATAAATATCCGTAAATGCTCCACTTATGTTGATTTTGAGATGTGTTAGCAAGAACATAACTGCAAAATTTAATGTTTGGCTTCTGTAGGTTCTGAACAAATATTTTATTCAGTTTTATCCATTTAGATTTGTAACACGCTCTCCCCATTCCCCTCAACTTTTGCTTTGAGTTTCAAGTTAGAAAAAACTCAGATTCTCAAGGCAAAATTGCTGAGTATCCCTTGGTTTAATGTTGAAATCTTAAAAATCTGCATATTTCACATCATGCAAAATCGTTAACATGACCTGCTTTGAATACAATTAATTAACCAAAAAGAAAAAGATGTTTCTTTCCCTATGCAATATGAAAATTATGCAGAAGCACATTCTTAATTAATATGTAGAGCTCAAGAATGTTTCGGCCATTCTCTCTTCAGGATATCCTAGCTTAATATTTTTCAGCATACAATTAGGCTTCCTCACTTTCCGTAAGGGACTTTCTTTTTTGATGTAATAATTTGAGGTTACAGTAGCTGCACAGTGGAAGTGCTATGAGCCCCATTATTTCTTTGCCAAGCCTCCTTGATTTCTGATGCTACATGACCATTACTTGCTAGTAATATCTCCTAATCCAGGATTAATTGATGAACAGTTAGAGCTATTTTTCTATTTGGTTTAAGAAACTACCCATCCTCATCAGAAAGCTGTGATATCATTAATTCTGGTCTTCTGCTTTAAGGGAAATTAATAATCAATTTTCCTTCTGCTGGCCTTAATTTATACTGTAATAGGGACAAAACAGTCTATTTAGAATGGCAGGGAAATTACATGGTAAAACAGATTCTTAAGCACAAACTTGAATCAGCTCATTCATGGTACTGAGTTAAAAAAAAAAAGTAGGATCAGAGCACTTTAAACCAACTGTATAATCAATTATGCAGGATACTGCAAGTGCCCAGCACACCTTCATAACAAATGTATCGATCCTACCAGCACATCTATGAAAAAAAGGCTTTTGGGTTAATTGTGTACATTTTTGACCTTCAGAGGAACAATTCTAAATATAAATCTTCCCAATTGCAGCAATGTATAGCACAAAACCATGTATTCAGACTCAATGCTTTATGATGCATCATTCTTTAGCAAAACTGATTTCAGTGTGAGCATTTGGTCTGGAACCTGTACAGTATAAAGGCCCTGAAACAGCTTTGCAAGCAGAGAATGGTGTCATTTTATCACCGTGTCAGCCTCATGTCTGCAGCACATCACGGAGACTAGTAGTAATCTGATGTTTATTATCTGAAGCACTTATGTACTGATGACTGAGGACTGATTAAAAAATGAGGTCCTAACCTACACTGCATTCCACAATCTTTTAAAATAATGATTAATTTTTTCCTCTTTGATACTTTATTGATGTCTTGTATCTATGCCAAGTCCTGCAGATTGTTCACGGAACTAGCACTTCTGTGCCTGTTTTGAGAGGAATAGAGTTTATACAACAGTCTGTAACCAGCAAAGCTCCATGCTAATTAGTAAATCACGTTGTTAATACCTCAAGGCTGACCACGGAGTGGCAAACTGCATACCATGCTGCCCCCTGCTGAAGCTAACGAGCTCACTGTTGTTTAAGTGAAACAAGATAGCGCTGACATGTGAAAAAAACAAAAACAGACCACTCAACAGTGGTATGTATGAATTTAAAATTGTATTTTTTTTCTTTGGCTTATGCATTCTTACATGTCTTACAGCACTTAACTACTTAATTGCAAAGTTGGTTCATGGTAAAGTATAGCCTAGTTTTTGTAGCTGCATGATGCAGGGTAATATGGAAATTCAGATTTTTGCACTGAAATCATGTTCTTATTGTATTTTGTCTTTTCTTCAGTGATGCTAGTAAAATATCCCTTTTGTTTTCACCACAGAAAACAGCTAGCTCTTACTACAGGAAAAAAAAAACAAACCAGCATACTCTTTCCATTGTTAACCACGATAATGAATACTAAGTATAGGATTCTATACATAGTGTATATGATAGTGAGTAATATACTGGAGATTATTGTGCTATTGATTTTCTGAAGGCACAGATAACAAGTAATACTGGATAGAGATAATGATCTAAAATCAATTGCTGACTAAAAACTGACTTATTGCTCACATATTGAGTACTCCCAAAGATTACTCTCGGAGGAAAGAGGTTATAGAGTAAGAAAACACTAACAGCTTTCATTTTTATTTTTCTTTCTTTAATTTCTGTTTTAATAATACTCTGAAATAAAAAACATAAATAATTATGAATTAAGTTTCCCACACCTCTCACCTATGTGTGGAGTCAAAAGTTTAATGCAAGTTTGGTGCAAGTTTTTACCATTCTGACTTGAAAGTAGGCTTTATATCCATTTTAGAAACAAGTGAAGAAGGAAGATAACCATTAAGTGGAACAAGCACTGGTTTATCTCCATTTCCAAACTGAGAAATTGCTGCCAAAACCATCCAGAGAATGTCTGGATTTAAACAATGATGTAATATCTCCTGAGACCAAGAAGAAGGAAGACAAGTAAATGAACAGAAACCACAAATCTGAACAATTGGTCGAAAATACACTTCATGGCAGTCTGTTGTCAGGGTAGGGAGAGAGGGACTCATGACCTGTAACTGTCACACAGTTTTCCTGACCGCTTGCTGTCTTGTCAACATTTTCCCTGGCTTATTTACCCATTGCTGGTCTATGAGAATAGTCTTTAGAGATACACTGTGGTGCAGCAGCTACCCATTTTCACTCAGCTAGCTCTCTTTTGTTAGATTGATTCTAGCTCATTCCTAAAGGCTCACCACTTTGACTCACACCAAAGTGTGACTTAGCTGCCTTTGCCTTCTGGGTGGACTATGCCAGCCCTTTGTGCCTCACTTTAGCTTGTGCCCATCTGCTTCCCTCCACTCTGCTTAGTGGAGGGGAACATATGGCCCTAAGTGCCTAACTCTGATTTCTTGCCACACCTTCAATTACACTGCCATATGTTCTAGTATCATACTGTAATTGCTGATAGTTAGTGCTAGAAACACAAAAGGGGCATTTCACAAGCCAACAGGTTTACTTCTGCTGTATAATAAAGCTGAAACAGCTGTCACTGTACCATTCTCCGATAATCTCCTGACTTGCTCTGCACACAAGGCTTTCATAATTTTATGTATTTAAAATCATGCGATCAATCCTTGCTTATTATTTTTCTCTTCTCATCACTCTAAGGTCAGCAAAGAGAAAGCTTATTTTCACATTTTTCTATTACTTCATACTTTCTCTGTAACCCCTTATTCTCCATGGGAACCTCTCTGGGTCCCTGTTACTAGGCAGAATATACATCAGAGTGTGTCAGAGAACAATGCAACTATTTAATTTTACAAGGATTTTACATTCTAGGGAATGCTTTGCTTTTTTAACTACTTTACATTGCTGCCTAACTAAGAAGAGCTAAACCCCACTGTTTTTGCTGTAATAAGTAGGACAGTACTCCCTGTGATATTTTTGCATAGCAAGCATATGGTTGCAGTTTAGAAAATCTACTGGAAGAACATTTGTGCAATGTGCAAGCACTCTGGATTTCTATTATTCATGGTGACAGTATAAAAGCTTCCACCTGCTTTAAATCATGTTTAATGCTGTCTAGCATTTTTTTTCTTTCTGTTTTTTCTTGTTTCCTTTTTTAAAAATAAATTTTATTGATTACAAAACAACTTACTTAAATATGGAAAATGAAGATGTCTTAAAAATTAAGCTATAACCTTAGGGAAAACCCTCTGTATGGATACCAGAGCAACGGTTCAGTAGCTGGATTGCAATGAGCACACAAGACAGGTGACTGTCCAAAAAGGAGTTACTTGGGGCACAAGCTAAGCCACAGGCAACCAGCAACACATTAATTTATTTTAAGATGGTGGTTCACACAAAATGAGGTTTTTCACAGAAACACAAACACCAGTTTCAGCAATAATATAGTTCACATCCAATATGGAATTTAGTATAAAAGGAAAGGATAATCTTTTTCTAATAGGCCTTGCTTTTGAGAGTCTTATTACTCTATGTATATTTACCTGTCCTATTTATCTATGTGTATACCTATACTTAGATACTTCATGAAAGATTTTATGAGTCTAATATTGTCATATTAGGTAGTAGCCAATGATCTTTCATATTTTTAATCTTACAATGTCAGTTCTATTGTCAAGATGGCATTATTATAAAGCCATCTCTTTCACTGTCCTAATGTGTAATTCACAACTACTGAAACTCTAAATGTTTTGCTTGCTTTGTATTGGTTTTTTGTTTGTTTTGTTTTGTATTTTGGTTTTGTTTTGTTTTGCAACTGCTTTGCAAGGCTATTTGTTGGTTCTGTACCCAGCTCTTCATTTGATTTAGCATGCTGTCACCTAAATCAGAATATCGACTGCTTACTCATTTGACTCTACAATTTGCTGACCTCTGCTAGTCTTTCTTCACGAGTTTAAGTAAATTGCCCTTTCTGTTGGAAAGATGAAGGCTACTTATTCTTAAGCCCTTTATCTCTGGCATGGACCACAAGCATTATGTCAGATCTGGGACACTCTATTATAATGGCCTGACATGACAACTTAGAATGTCTTCCAGATTGTCTTGCCTACATATTGACTTTATTGGTTTTTTTAATGTTTCTGCCAAATGATTGTTTTGTTCATACTAACCAATATGTAATATTTCCTCAAGATTATTTTTCAAGATGAAATATGCTTTGTTGCATTCAATTCAGAGCAACATCCTTTGTCTCACTTTTCATTTTCAGAGAATAACCTTTTTGTGGGACTGGTTTTGCTTCTATTTTTTTTTCCAGATGGCCAGTGCAAAAGGATGCTGATCTTTGTTGTATTTTCTACACCATAAAAACATCTGCAAATATATAATGGACTGTCAGGCTTCTGCTCATTCAGCTCCAAAGAATTGCAGTGGTATGATAAAACATCTAAATATATTCAGTATTAGACAAAAAATCATTTATTATTGAAGCAACATTTAATAATATCTAGAGTAAATCTGACATAATTATGATTATTTGGAGTTCTGTCATTTTGTTCTAGATTCCCCTTCAAATGAAGTGCTGTATAAAAGGCTAACTAAGATTAAATTATATTAAGGCAAATATGTTCTATAGAAAAACACATTAATAATAGTTGTGACCTCCAGGTAGGATGATACAATTATGTACCATAACTTTCAGTAATTAAACAAATCATCTTCAGCTTCTACAAAATCAGTAGTTAGACGTGTTGTTCAGACAAAATGTGTCTCATTATTCCATTTTTAATGAATTGGTTGGTTAACATTTTATTTCATTGAATTATCTTACCATAACCATTTCCCCCAATTTGTTGCGGCTTCTGGGTAAATTTAAAATTGAGCTTCTATAAGGAGAAATTTGTGTGATGTCTGAAATTCATGGCTCTTGCTTTAGTTCATAAATTTCAGCATGAGACTTGTACAAGTAAAAGATCTGGGCCTTTTAACCTGGCATTTTAAAGTCAGTGCTTCTTGGCTGCACAATTACTTTCTGTCAGGCTTTTAAAATACAGTTTCTTTTCCAGTGTTGAAAATTAAACTAAATGTTATTTAATTACTTCCACTTTTAATTAACTTCTGTTTGTTCCTATGCTGTTAGATTTGGGCACACTGCCTATGCTCTGCAGTGTCTGTGCCCCATCATCTAAAACAATGCAATGAAGTAGTACCCTTTACTAAATTCCTCAATACAGCAAGAAAATGCTAGAAGAGGAAACACATTAAAGAAAATGCCGATAATCGTGTTGAAAAAGGTACTGGAGACATTCATATCCTCTGCTATACAGAATTGTGCTTCCTGCAGGAGATTTGCCTTCTTTTGCCAAGAATTTGCAAGAGTGACAGCAAATCTGTGACCACTTTAGTTATTCTGTCAAGGATGTAAAAACTTAGAAAGAATGAAACAATAATTGCCAAAGAAAACAGAATAGGCCTCATCAGATATAAATTGGCAATGCTGTTTACTCCTCACGCTCTACTCAATGTATTCCAGCTGTGCATGTGTCATTCAAGTGTCCGACTCACTCCATGCAGACTATTCTGAGGCTCCTACCTAATCAGCTTGTGGAAGCACAGTACTCCATTTGTTCAATTTGCCTGCCTACATGACAGATGTATTTGAAGCAATGCTAAAAACTGCCGTGAATGAGGCAGATACCAATCTTGGCTAACAAGTGAGTATTCTAATGCTGCAGCAGTACATAATCACGTTTATATCCTGCTGTTTAATGGTGACGTATATGAAGGCTCATCTATGAGGAGCTCATAGAGTCATCAGATGATAGAGGAGAATGCTGAATAAGGAGCAGAGTTCCAAACAGTTGTTGTAGTTTGTACACTGTGTTTAAATGATCCTGATTGCTTTCTGTGGCCTTCCTACCATGTTTTGACTGCGAGTCACACAGGAATTGCAGCATTCTATTTTATTTGCATTCATCCTTTACTGAAAGTGATGTAATATGATAAAGGCCTAACATAAAACAGTTCCTGAAAAAACATTGTGTTTCAGTTTAGTGTAATCTATAAATCATCAACAAAGCAGCTTTACAATTCGACAACATTAATATTTCCATACATGTGAGTAGTACAAACAAAGTTCGCCTGAAAAAGTCTTCATGCCCTTCATCTCTTTTGTTTCTTATTCCTCATGGTAGACTCCAAATCTGTGTGAGTTATCTGTGGACTTCTTTTCATAAAAGAAGTTCTGCTTGATATGATTCTGCCTAGAGAAAACAAAAGCTGCACCAACAGTCCAGTATTTCCTGAATACTCGATTTATTATGAGTATACATAGACACGTTTCAAGGGGAAAGTTGCTACTGAGAGTAAAATAACCATATATTTCGGACCAGCTCTAAATATTTAACAGACATTTGCCTTTAGAAAACCAACATGTTCCATAATCACACATACTTGTTATCAGAACTTGGTATTTAAAGTACATAGATTTTTAGCTGTAATGGAAAATACATGTACTTTACAGTATAAGGCCTTTTACAAACTTAGATTCATAACAGTAAAGAACTGGAAATTACTATTCATGGTCACTCAAAGTCTTATATAAGTATCTGAAATTGATTAATTGAACCAGAAGAAAATACGATATGAGATGGAAAGCAAGGGACATGAAAAGACCTCGCTTCCACACTGAGCTCCTGATAAGCTTTCAACTTGATGTGACCTGTGAGATGGGGGAGCCACTTGCTCACACAGATGACACCAATCATTCAATCAGTCCATTCTGACAGGTTTTGCCAAGTTGCAGTGGAATTCTGCATGTGATTTGTCCCTCAAAAACACATCAGGATGTTGACTTTCCGTAGTAAGAAACAGAAAGAGGAAAAAAAGCAACCCCCCTAGATTACAGGACAATTTTCTTTGTTCCCCTACTCACACCACTGCATGTGGACAATTGACAAAACATACAAGGTGTCCTTTTAGTTATGGCTTTTGAGTACTCATCCTGCCAGGGCTTGGTACAAGCCTTTCACTTAGATTCAGCACAGGTTCAAAACAGACTAATTGTCAGACAATTTCATCACTCCAGCAAACAAGAATATTTTTCACCCTTGTGCTCCAAGAAGATGGTGTTTGCTTTGGCAGCAAGTAACACCTTCTGCGCCAGTGTCATCATGGAACTGTCTCACCCCCAAGGGAAGCCTTAGGAACCCCTCTGCCATGAAGGGACACTTGCTGTGTCCTTGGGATCCCTTGAGGAAAGAAGCTGCAAGTCTGTAACTGCACGTTTCATTTTCATGCGAGCATAGAACTCATTTTCGTGTAAACTTCTGCCTTTATGAACACCCTGTGATGAGAAGCATATACCCTGCTGGCTCAGTGTGATGTGCTCTTGAAGTGACTCATCTTACTGAAAAGGGGATCCTTAGGCCTCAGTTCAGATTCTTAACTAACCTTATGTTTTTTTTCCTTTTCTAAATGAAGTTTTTAATATGTTTGCATGTTGGTTGTTTTCTTTATAGAGGAAGATTGCCTAACAAATTGATCCACTTTATTTTACATCTTTTGCAGGGAACTAACTGAATATAACTGAGGTTAAGCTAAACAAAAAATAACATATATAAAAAAAAAGAGAAACATTCTGAAATACAAGCTTCTGTGTTAGTGAAACATCTATGTGTATAGTCATAAGTGCAGTAAGTTTTCTACAGGAATAATACAAAATTTATCTGTGAAAAATAAAACCTGCAAAATGCAAGAGCTTCCAAAGAATATTTAAAACAAATTTTTGTAACAGCAACTGACCTAAGAATTTATTTTGCCTAAACTGACTAAAGATTTATGGCAAAAGCAATGATTTCCTCCTCCTCTTCCACTTCCATAACACAAGGTGGAAATATTTATTTGATTGGTCAGTATAAAAGGTACTAAAAGAAAATTCATGCCTTAGTGTTATGAACAGTCAAAAATGTCCTGAAGTCCAGAATTTTTTTCTCCTTCTAACATATGTATCATTTTGTAGAAATCATTGAAAAAGTATACTGACAACCAAGGAAAAAATTTTAAAACATGTGAAGAGTAAATAGAAAAGAGATAGAGGTCACTGAAATTTAGTTAGTTATATTACCCTGAACAGTATTTCTCAACTGCACTGTTGCTTTGTAAAGAAGCAGGAACAGAAGGACAAAGATGTAAACCCCCATACTGATCTGACCAAAGACTTATAAAGACATGAAAAAGTTTTTCATAGCAATGACAAAATAGTCTTAGAAGGATTTATAGCAAAATGGAAATCTCTTTTTGGAATAATACATTTATATACATCTATAAATACCAGCTGAGCAGTGAATAACCCAATGGCTCTTTGCTGATCAGAGCAGAATCAGTACAAGTCAGGACCTTTGGCAGCATCTAATAGGCACATTTATTCTCCTAGAAATCTTTAGAGTCATTGCTCACAGCGCAACTGGAACATAGATAGGAACTGACCATTTTGGAACAAGGTAATGAGTCTTCAACTTGCAAACCTGGTACAGAATCTATTTTTCCTATACCAGAGCACGGATAAGAGCTAAGACAAGTTTAATCATAAGAATTTGCAGTTCTTCTATATGGCTTTCTCAGTCAGATGCACATGTGGCCTTACTCCAGTTTTTGTTATTCTTTTTTTAAGAAATTAAAGACAATAAAATTAAAAAAATAAATACGGCTGTGGAGTTCTCCAAAATACATTTCTTACAAGTTTAGAAAATTATTAGCCTTTTGGATGGTTTGTTACTTACCTCATAATAATTTAATTATGGGAATAATGGAAATAAACCACTTAAATATATTAAATATATTAAATGTATATTTAAATCACCAAAACATATAACAATATATTCTTCACTGTTACTTCTTGTAGGAGAGTAATTGCACAGCTAATAATACTTTTCACACTCTTGTTAGTAGACAGAAATTAGGATATCATTATAAAACAGCATGTTCCACTAAAACTCTCCCTTCGTAGTAAAAGTGCCAGTAAGCAGCAATAACCATCAATAAAAATAGCATGGGTAAATTTTAAATAAATCCATAATTTGAAGAAGTATACAGTGAGGAAATTAGCACAAAGAAACAGAGTCAGTTTTGCAGAGAATTAGAACCATGTTAATCACAGATAGGCTAAACATTTTGTTAACGTAAACTTACAAAGTTTCTGCAAAATACATGAGACCCAAAAAAAGACAGCACAAGGAACCTATAACAAGCACAAGAAAAAGCAGGTGATGTATTAAAGGATGCTGCTGTGAAAACTGAAAACAAAATAAAGAATATTTTGTGTCTGGTATAAGCCACAGTTTCAAAAACTGGGAAAGCAGGTAGCATGTGAACATGGTTACAGATTTTTGAAGAGTGGATTGCAATGAAAAGAAACAGTATATGATAAGAACTAGCTTACCATTAAATTCACTTTGCCTGTTTTCTGCTGCTCATTTGCATACAACCAATGTAGTCCCAGGGTAACTATTCCTTTCATCCATGCATATGTTGGTTTCTCATCAGTGGAGTGGCACAAAGTCAAGAGAACATATCAATGAGCATGAGTGGATCTTTTGAGGAAGATCTTTCTGAAAGAAAAAGGAAAACCAAACCCAACAATCTTCTGTACCATGGCCAAAAGAGATGAAAAGCATGATGGGGGTAGCAGAATTTTTAACACTGAGATGAAAATGTGTCAACCCAAGTGGCTGCAAAAAAACCTGAAACTCCAACAAAATTAAATATTCTGAAGGTCTCATAAGTTCACCAGAGGAAAATGAGAGGACAAAGCTCTTCAGCTGGGGTAAATCAGGACAACAATATGGCAGCTCTGCCTATTCACCATTTCTGCACATTAATTTTGCATTTACAGACCTAAAAAATAAGTGGCATGATACATCAGCACACACAAAAGACATTGTGACAAAATTGGGTTTATTTATTTGTGGCCAAAATATTCCATCCTGCACATATCAGTTTCACCATACAAATGTAACACACTGCTCCATGTCTTCACAGTTACACCAGCTTCACAGCTAATACTGCAATGTAAACACACTCTCTGGTTTCAAAGTATTTGAAAAACTTCAGTCTTCTCTGCTGACTTCCTTTAGTGTTTTCCTACTCTTATGAGTACTTTTATTCCTTTTAGTTTTGATTAAGGGAAAAAAGGAAACCCAGGAAACCCTTCAATTTCCAGTGAAAATACGAGATTACCAGATCATGAGGTCAAATTGGTCAGTATCTTTCTTGTAATTAAATGCATACATACACAAAGAAAATCTGATTTTTTTTTTTTTCCCAGGGGTTCTTGAAGGAAACTTCTTTGAGTAGTTTCAGCATTATTAGAACCAAAGTCACTATATATTTTGGACAAGGTAGAAAGCTAGTGCAATTTTGTATAGCTATGTTATTACAAAAAGGACAGCACCAACATTTTCAAAAATGTTTGAGTAGTGCTGGACAGGAGAGGATGGCATGTTGACATACAAAAAGAACTTTTTACACCCTTTAAACACCACAAGTGTCATTTGTTTACTTAATCTCATTAGGTTGTATTTGCTTTGTCCCAACTACAATTGTGACTTTCTATCTCTCTTCACTGATCACAGTATTCAAGTTGGTGGATTGTTAGATTTGTTTTGTGTACCTATTTCATAGTAGAAGCCAGTAGAATAAAACTTCTACCCATCTTTACTTCTCCTGTTGCAACAAATTATTGGCACTGTGTAGATTCCTCCTCAATTTTTATGTGCCCTGCTGCAAAAACTGGAACAATCACTTGGTCTCATAAGCAGAGGCTGCCTCCCCTACAAGCCTGTCACTCTGTGGGCTGATATCCTTCTTGGGAGAGGTGTATTTTTCCCAACAGGGTATGCTTGGGTATTTCAGCATGTACTGAGGAAAGATTTCTTTATGTTTCTTTGAATGGCTTGAATCAGGCTTCCCAATCCCCTCTGCTCTGCATGGCAGAAGGAATTGCATCATTGCAAGTAGCACAGCCAGCAGCTCTTTTTCAGGGTGAAAATATCCCTCTCAGTGTGCTGCCTTGATTCGTAATATAAATACAGGTTGCTGTCTTTCACCTGTACTGGCCATTCTCCTGAGGCACTGCTGCAGCTTGAGCTGCTGCAAAGGTTGAGAGACTTTAGATACAATGCTGTACTTGCAATTCCTCTCACTCTTTCAAATGCTTGATCTTAGATCTCTGACAGTTACAATGCCACAATAGTTCAAAAAGACTGTTAGCTAGCCTATAAATCAGCTGGCTTCTTTCTTATTCTTTGATTTGGCACTTCTCAGGGTGAGCTGGAATACCTGAAAAGTCCAAACCTTCATTGGAAAATGCTTTAATGCTTTTCTTTTTTTTTTTTTCCCCTGCTTCAGGTCACTTTTTTTTCTTCCCATTATGTGTTAGTACCTGGGCTTTATTGAGATTCTTCTGTGGATTTTTTAATTTTTTTTTTTTCCAAACTTTTCTTTATAGTCTTCTCTTAGTACTCACGTAAATCAGTTATGAAAAAGTGTCTCACATTCACTTTTAATTTTTCTACCAGATTTCTTAAAAATTAAGGCTTATTTAGTCATTCTACCAGACTGTTATTTCTTCACCATAATAATTTTGAATCTTGGCCAATTTCAACTGTATAAAAATGGAGATGCACAATCTAAAAAGTAGCAATACTCTATGCCAATGAAAAAGAGTAGTGGTTGCTAAAAAGTCAGGGCATACATACTAATATCCTCAAGAACATAAAAGGCCACAATATGAATTCAAGAGACTGGCCTGCCAGCTGGCCATTTAGCTCACTTACTAGCCATCCAAACAGCACATATGTAGCTCCAAATCAACTGTAATACATGCTGTCTCTTGCACATCTAGTACCTTAAAAAAAAAACAGGTGGAAGGAAAAGAAATAGAGAATGAGGAAAATTGAAAATTAAATGATAGTGAGGACATGATGGCATAAGATAGTGATTTCCAATGGTTGTAGAATGTATATGAAACAATTGGTGTCAAAGAATGTTTGATTGACCAGTCTGTATTTTTTGTTGGTGGCCTCTTTCTGGGTTATTTTTTCCCCACTTTTATCCATTGAGAACTCTAATGACCACATTCATTTTTCTTTATTTCCAGTTTTCACATGTGGGTTGTTATGGGTCATTTCATGTGGAAATACAGCATGCCTTGAAGGAGTTTCTTCCTAATTCCTGCAGCTTTTGTTTTTAGGAGCTGTCTTGTTTCCAGACCACTGCAGCTATGTACCTTGCTGGAGTGATGGTTGTTACCAAGCTTAATATGTTATAATCCCGTCAACATGAAGAGCTTGATGTTCCTGATTTAAGTGGCCAGCTTAGCAAGTATTCATCAGGAAGGAGTTGGCAGAGCTGTTTCCCAGGGGTAGCAGAGCTGAGCAGGACCCCAGTATGGTCTCAGGGTAGGGCAAGTATGGCTCCTGATGTTTCAAACTGTCAAGGTCCTTGACAGTGGCCAGGGCCAGCCAACAGTCCTATGAATCCGGGAAAGTGAGAGGTCCAGCTCAGTATTCTATCCAGACAGATGAGGTTCCAGCTGGAAAGGCCAAGCATGTGGACAGCACAGCCCAGGCCATGCATGCACTCAAGTATAGCTCCTTGAGGCCAAGCATGGAGGACCTGGGCCAAGGTCCCAGCACAGCCAGTACATCACGCTCTGCACCACTGGAGAGATGTCCTAGCAGAGAGGAAGCTCAACACCTTGGTGGTGTCTATGTGAGACCTCACAGCTGGAGATGGTATTTAAACTAATACAAAACTGGGTTATTGATGTCTTTTCTCCATGTTGGTTTGTTTGGTTTTTTGGTTTTGTTTTTGTTTTTTTTTTTTGTGATATCAATTTAAGTTTCATTAGAGGCATGGAATTTTGGGTGAGAACAGTGAAACTAGGGCACTACTAGTTAAGCTGGTCAGTCATTCCCCACTTCCAGTGGGGCAAAGAGGAGAACCAGGAAAGGAAAAACCCATGGGTTGGGATAAGAACAGATTAATAATTGGAAATCATGATGATGGTGATGATGGTGATGATGATGATGATAATAAATGGCAGTAACAATATAGATGCATCATTATTAAAAATTTTTCATTTAATATTAATACTATATGATTATGATAATAATTAAACAAGTGTTGAAATCCCGAGGTGATGAAGACTTTCACTATGTTTAAAAACCTTTGCAACATGCCCTTCTGCTACCTTACTGGAAGATGAGAGTTGTCATAAGGCTAACAGGTACAGCAAGTTAAAAATATCACTTCTCATTTTGGCCAACATTTTCAAGGGCAGTAATTTCCATTGTAAATGGTGACATCTGACATACCTCATTTCCTGCAAACATAGGATGTTAGTGTAAGATGGTGAAAAATGGGTCCTGTAAGGCTGATAATAGCCCTGTAGTTTATTGATAACCTTGAATAGGAGATAGCTGGGTATCTGAAGACCGATTTCTTTTTACCCTTTTCTCTTTAATGTTAAAGTCCTCATGTTAAAGTCCTGAGATCATAGAAAGTTTCCAAACACAAATGTTACCAAGGAATCTCCAGCAGCTCTTTTTTGGAATTAAAATATCACTTGTGATATATCACAGACAATCACACTTTTTGGTTTTGTTTCTAATTTAAGTTTTGTGTTTTATTTTGTATCCTTTTTTAATGAAAAATCACTTTAGACATCACTGATTACAGCGAATATGTTTCACAAAATTTTTTGCCCCATTAGGGGAAAAAACCCAAACACTACTAATTTAAAACAGAGCTAACATTTGCATCTGTAACTTAGATTGAGGATCATCTGTCATGATACCATTTCCATGTGCACACAATCTTTAACCTGGCTGGTATTAAAGAAAGGTTCATGAAGACTTCACTCATTTACTCAGTGTTTGTTTCCTTGCACAGAGATAGAAAATCATGAAGAGGAAAGTTACTGCAACAATATCAGGAATTTCAATACCATTTTTAAGGTGAATAAGGGGTTAATAGCAGTCTTACACTCAAACATTTCCATCATTCCATGTAAAAACATTTTTGGACTTAGATATTCTGAGTAATTGCCTTTAAGTATAAATGTATTTGTGAGCAATCACACAGAATTAAAAGAGACTCACTTTAATAATCTTCCTAATAGATTGTGATAGACAATTTGAAGTAGCCTGAGATTGTCACAGTGTTTTAAATTCTCTAGTATTCTTTTTCACTGTGAAATGCCTGTGGATCAAAGAAAACTCAATGCCCCAGACAAAAGATCATGAAAATATGCACTGTTCTTTTCCTTTTTTTCTTTTCAGCAGATTTAGAAACTATGAAAAGACCTTATTATTGAAGGAAACTCAAAGTCAGCACAACTCCTTGAACAGGCAATTTAATACTACACAAAATTATGGATGAACGAAAAAAGGTAGAAGAATTTGCAGTAAATATATACCTTCTGTTCATATGATTGGGAGGGGTCTTTCCTTTCTACTTTTTGTGGAAAAATTCAGAACAGTATGATAGTGCTTAGAAAGAGAAAGTGTAGGAAAAAATAAGACCAAATGCATCCTGGAAAATCCTTCAGCAATTTACAAAAGCAATTGCTAACTCATTTGTGTGTGTGTCCGTGTGTGTATATATGTCAATGTTTGTGTGCATTGTGTAAAGTGAAAAACATAAAAGAAATTACCTTGATCAGGATTCAGTCTGGACCATTCTGCATTCTAATTCAGCTGTTTCATCAGCTGATGCATTAAACATGCCACTTTTCTGTGAAAATATCATTGTCAGCCTATCCTACTCTCTGAGAATAAAATCCTAGCAGCCTCTTCAATGGCTTACTCATTTATCACTTAGCTAAGTAACAGAAACATTTACAACATTAATGTATTCACTGTTCAATCTTCCTGGCTTTAATTAGCCATCCTGAAGACTGGGCATTACTGTTTGATTAAAAAGCATTTCCTGAAATGAGGGGAAAATCCTCAGGGAAACCCTGTTTCCACACTTATAATTTCTTCCTATGTTAATCAGGTCTTTGCAGTATGTGTTGAGTACATTAAAGATAAAAGACACCAAAACAGACCAGACAGAAGGCAACATTTAAAAAATGTTTAATTAGCATCTATTATTTGCAAGCCTATATGATATCCCCATTTAGATACTCCCATCACTTTAAAACTACTACACCCCAGCTGAGACTGCACCAAGCTGTCAGCTAAGCTGACTTTTCTTTACTTGCTTAAATTAAAAAATTATTTTGCTAAAAATGAGAAGTTATTTGTTAGCACTGTTTTTGTTTGAAGTCCAAGTCCCATACATTAATTAAGTTTGCAACCAAGAATAGAATCCTTATTATACAGTATAAAAAGAACATTTTTCAGCAGCCAATTATCATGTTACCTATTTTGAAACAGAACCCTTTAGAGGAAATATATCATTGAAACTATTCTGTGTACTTGTTAAATAGCTATCATCCTCAAATGAACAGAGATGAGTTAATCAAAAGGAATTCTAGAACCTTTGAATTAAGGGGAGGCTTCTACAGACTAAAATAAAGAAAGTGTTTCACCCATGATGAAACACATTGATTTATGCTCAAGTGACTGTTCTTCAGCATATAAAAAAATTGTACTGAATTTGTTGCTTAAGGGAACTGCAAAAGTGGGCAGGTATTCGAGAACCCTTGAATAAAAGAGTACTCGCTAGTATTGCATTCGTACTCATTAAAGAGTACCGTTGCTGAGCTAACTTAAGACATGAAAAGATAGAACTAAAATGTGGCTTACATCAACTGTTAGAAATTAACTGGTCATAAACTTTATGAGGTCATAAACAGAGGATCATTGACCATTCAGTCTCACCATCTGAAAAAGGAAGACCTAGACTTTGGAAAATGAGTCTTCAGCTGACTGTGTACTCATGCATACGTGCGTACAAAGTTCCTTCCTCCTGCAGGATATAGCTCCTTAGCACAGTGAACTCAGCTATGCAACATTGCATTTCTCTCCAAGCCTTGACTTAGCACTTCTGGTTGATATCAGGGAGTCTAGATGACAATTTAGATATTTTTAAAATTGTTTGGCCACTGCAAGTAATCAGGAATATCACAACAAAAGGCAGCATTATAGAAATTGGAGCACAGCTAGTCTCCACGTATGAAGGAAGAGAAGGATAAAATTCACATGTTTATCAGCCGAGTGGCTCCAGAAGAAGGAGAATGTTGTGCTTTAAATTCCAACTAGATTTCAAACCTGATGGGACAAGAAGTGCAGAGACCACACTTCACTTACTGAACTCCAACAAAACCTTTCTCCTCCTTAGCAAATTTAAATCTTATGGTATACTTTTCATTTTCCCAGTCCTGACTGCTGATTACAAATAATACAAGTAACAATTGTTATGCATATACCTAAATTTCACAGTCTCAAAGTTCTGGTGTGTTTTTCATAGGATGTGTGAAAAGCAATATGAAAACACAATAATTCAAATTCTTATGACTGTTGGTGGTCACCAGAAAAGATGCATATTCTCTCAAGGGACTGAGCTTCTTTCACATTAACTCAAAAGGAAAAAATAAACCCATTAATTTATTTCAGTAATAACCAGAGATTTCTGAGGAGCAAAAACCAGAACACATCCTGAAAGGTCTCATTTGGGAAACAAAACATCAGTTTGTGTCTGCTTTCTGGTGCCTTTTATTCTCAATAGCATGACAAAAAAAGAAATTATCATTTTCATGTTAAGGACTTTGCATGTCTATAAACAATGGATTCTTACTGGGCACAAAAATCAATTTTTAAACTGTTATGTAACAACTTATTTTGTAAATTTGAATCAATGTTAATATGCGACAACATCAAACACAAAAATATAAACAGTGAGCCGAATTACCTACTACCTTCTACTGTTTGAACGTGTTTTGCAAAAACAAGGTAGAGCACTAGCAAATCACATTAATTGCTGCAGATATATCAAAAATAGAAATAGTTTAAACCTGAACAAAAGAAGGAGATAAAATTTTACATGTGTTGTAATGTAAGTGAGGCAAGTGATGGCACTTTTGTGCTTCCTCAGCATGCATATAAATCTCTACACAGAACTTGGTGCAGACACAAACTGGAGTTCTGCCATGCCTCCCTGCTATGCTAATATAACTTAGGAAGTTCAATTGGTCTTCAGATAGCAGGCCATTTTCATCATTCTGAAAGCTCTTATCATCCTATTTCAACTTTACACAAATTAAAATCGAGGCCTACATATTCAATAGGATCCATTATTCACCTAAAATAAAATCCAGGGCACATTGCAGTATATTTTCAAGTTGTGAGATTTTGCAATTGTAGCTGGTATTCTCTTACTTGATATTTATTGTTAATTCAACCTTAGAATGAGAGGAAAACTGGTAAAATTGCTTTGCATATATTTTATTATACTGTTCTCAGGTTGCTCAGATGCTTCAGTGACTGCTTAGAGCAAATTGTTTTCCCTGAGGTTGTATGGAAGAATAGTAGCAGAGTTTTCTAGGGTTTATAAAACTATTTATCATATACAAGAAAACCAAATGTAGGTTCAAGCCTAGAAAGCTGAATTTTCATAACATCATATAGTGAGACCAAACCTAATGATCATGTATCAAAACCTATCCTAAAGACTAAAGATTTAGGAAAACTGGGCCTAACTGCTGCTCACTGGTAAATGGAACAGTGATATAGTTCTCAGATAATGAAACATGAAACAAAATCTGTAATAAAAAGTAATTATTTTCAGGTTTTGAGTAGTTTTCCTTTCTTTAGACATTTGTATTCACAGTTAGAAATGTCTAAGGCATTGAGTACTTAGCACTACAAATTAGAGTCAAGTCTGCTTTCTAAAAGGAATATTAACACACTTAGCCTTTATTCTGCTCATGAGATCCATACAGTTTTCCCTCTTGGTGTATTACTATTTGTCTCTGGTTTGTTTATAAATTAACTCTTTTGTTTGTATGTTCTAATACCAATGACGTCTGCATTAGGTACCATTATCTGTAATATTACTCATATGCATTTCTCATTCAACCAGTAATATTTAGGCAGATTGATAATGACTGATCAGGTCAGTCTTATTGCAGTTTATCTATTCCTTAGTAGACAACTTTCACAATTTTAGGAGTACATTTCAAATGTTAAATCAGTATTTTAATATAGGTGAGTTTAAATGTGATTTTACATGAAACTTGTGAATTAGCCTCAGTGGAAAAGGAAAAACCCATCCAAATCACATGCAATTGCAGTGAGCACTAGCTACTGTCCTTTAGCAGCCAAAAAAAAGCCCTCCTCAGTCCTGATTCCGAAATAAGCCGTTCATGTGATGGCACATGGTGATGCTGGCACCTACATAGATCTCCAAAGGTGATCTGCTCCTGTTGTGGTTGTAGCAGCATTAACATCATAATCTATGTTTACTCATTAACTCACACATGAATCATTTGCCTGTTGCAGTCTTCAGAAACAAAATGGGCTTAGTGTTCTCTATGATGCATACTGAAAACAAACAAACAGAAAACCGTTTTCATTAATAGAGCTGCCAAATTTTGTTGATATTGACTTTCAAGGACCATATTTCTCTTATCTTGCAATTATTTAAACACCTGCATAGATGAGCTGGTTGCAACATGAGATATGAAGTTGTTTTAATTCACAGGTTTGGAAAAAGCAATATATTTTCATATTAGGGAATATGTCTTGTTTATCTTTGTTCCAAAAATGCTATTTTCTCCATATTTGAAAATTTATTTTTCATTTCATTTCATGTTTTTTAATAAATAAAAATCATCACTGTCCACAGCTTTTATTTTTAATGGTTTTTTTTTTCTCTTCCTTTTTCCTCTTTATAGCATTTCAAGTTAATGTACAGAAATATTTTGAAACAAGTAAGTAAATTATCAGTTAAACTTCATGTATCATGTTTAAACATTTCAAATGTTTTCTAAAAAGGTAGAGTTCAATTTTTCATTTCTCTGATCATTTATTTTCCTAATATTTTAGGAAAAAAAATCTAAGATACCTTTTTTTTTAATTCCTTTTTTACAGATCTAAGCACCAATTCTTCTTAATTAATTGAAAAAGCTTGACTTGCTAGGATACACAGCTTTCTGCATAGTGTTTCTTATCCAATAAATACTCGAAATATTGTGTTATTCAATTACTTTTCTCAACACTTCCCTTGATAACTGCCTGCAATTTTAAACTCAATTTGCATTTTTCCAGAATGATAGGAATGGCAAGTTTTATACAAAAAAGGGTGAGAACTTCTTGTGTTTTTGAGGAAGGTTGTGGGAGAGTTTATTTTCTTTTTTTTTTCCTTTTGTTCTCATGGCAGTATTGACAATTCGAATAACTTGGGAAATACTAACCTCCCACCTTGAAGAAATAGTGATTAAACAGTGATCCAAAGAGATATTTGAAATTGTCTACAATTTATTTCGGATATGTTCATGACTGTTTCCTACTAAAGAGAATCATGGCACAGATTCTAAAGAAAAACTGGTGAAGCACTCCTGTTTCTACTTACATAGAGAAATCCCCAATGAAGCTTCAGCTATGTCTAAGAGTGGATGTGGTTCAAAAGTGATCTTAACTAACAGTACTTTTTTACAG